>NW_028324165.1:1795000-2105860 GCF_054372755.1 Phalangium opilio
GTTTATTCTCTACTGGCCTCTCAAGTAGGCTACTACCTACGCCTACTTGAGAGGCCCGTGTAATTGTCCACGGTTCCGTTTTGCATGTTTATTTTCTAATGGCCTCTCAAGTAGGCCACTACCAACGCCTACTTGAGAGGCCCGACATGAAATTTCACCCGCCTCGCCTAAACCAAACCTAACCTAACCTGGTCTAATCTCGTTTGAACGTAAGGGCATATCTGTACTGGCCTCGCAATTAGTTCTCTTAGGACCCCTAGTTAAAAGGCCGATGTATTATTCCAACATTTCGTTTTGCATGTTCATTCTGTACTGGCCTCGCAATTAGAACACTTAAAACGCCTTGTTAAAAGCAAAAATATATAGACCAACCATAAAGTTTAGCACTGGGCCGCTAGCACTCAACATGAAAAATAATAAACCCCTCCGTGTACCGACCCCCATCTGTGGTAGGAGGGAAAGTAAGGTGGTTCGCCGCTGCGCAGTATTACATTTGCGTAGTTATACACAAGGTACATGAGTGAGTGGGTTACAAAATATAGTTCCACCAAAAGTGTAAGAAGTTTCATCGGCTGCTTAAGGTTGCAAAGGCCTAGTCAAAGCGTTGTTTTTTTCTTCTTCTTCCTTCATGTTCATGTTTCTTTACATTTCACTTTCGCGATTCTGAAGCTGTGATAAATTAATAAGATAAGCAAAATGTGTGATGATAGTTCCTTGGACTTACTCAAATTATTGAATAATTATGAAAACGATGACATTTTCGTTACTGATAAATTTGGAAAGCTAAAAGCTGCAGTTGAGTACATGAAAACAAATGGTAGTTTAAAGGAATTACTAGAGGATATGTGTACCCAGTACAATTTGCTTTGGAAAAAGTATGAGTCAGAAACGTGCGGATATTCTTCTTTCTTGTACGATTGGAACAATTGGCTTCACAGTTTATTATTTAAGAATGAAAAACCAGATCCTGTTATCGTTCTCGCCGAAGAATATATGTCAGAACTGACAAAATTAGTGCACTGGTTTTCCTGGAAAGTTTTAGACGCAAAAGCTAGCATTAATAGAGAAACTAATTTAGAAAAAGCTACCGCCATTAATAATCCTAGAAAGTTTGAACGCCCCTATGATCTAAATATTCCTGATGATCAGGCAAAAAGATGTAAAACCAGACATTTACGGTCAGACAGACTTTATACTATGAATCGACTAATTGGTGGAGCTATGGGTGAAATGTGGTCAGTCAACAAGGATGGGATGCAAGTTGTGAAAAGACTTAAGAGAGGGAAGAAACCTTTAACTGCTCAACAGAGGGATCAAGCCCATACCTTCTATAAAATTAGCCTTTCCCTCCGCAACAGAAAATTATTGCAGAAAGACATACCACCAGCATTGGAAGCAATAAACAACGGGGGTTTATTTGTTGCTGATGTAAAACTAATCCCATATGTAAACAAAATTTGCAAAATTATAGTTGATACGTATAGGAAATTTAGGTTTTCCACTGTTCCGGGAAAATCAATAAGTAGGTTGATTTATTAATATTATTTTTTATTTAGATTGTATCTAAAATGTAATGGTTTGTTATAGAAGAAACAACAGCAAGAGTGAGAAATGATGAGTCATTAAAAGTGCAATTTCATGAAGCAGTGAAAGATATACCTGCCGTTATTGATCATGGGTTTCAAGAAGATGATCTGGAAAAATTTAGGCTTATTTTTCAAAGAAAAATAATGCATGCAAAGATCGCGGACTTGATTAGGTCTGCAGCGAGAAGAAGAAATGAAAGAAAAGGGCACAGAGGACAAGGAGGCCAGAATCTTCGTTGCATGCTGTATGGTATGCGAAAAAACAAGGCAGTAAAGTCGGCTAAAGTGAAAGCAACGACTGTAAATTTTTTCAAAGCTACAAATAAGGCCCCAAAGAAGAGGTATTCTAAGAAAACCGAAAATATAAATTCTAGTCCCCCCTCAAAACCAACGAAGAGTGAAGAATCACTCACAGTGAACAGTCCACTGGCAACACCTTTAACAGAAGAAGCCAAAAATGGGAAGCCCTCAGATGAGCGGTTCCCGTATGAGCGGATTCCATAATAGCGGTCCTCATATCAGCAGTTCCCTAAATAGCGGTTTCCCGAAATGGCAGTTTACCCGTTACAACAGTTACCGATACAGCGGTTCTCGTAAACGCGGCGTACCATTACAGCGGTTCTCGTAAACGCGGCGTACCATTACAGCAGTTCTCTAAAGAGCAGAAAAACAGGAATGCGAAAAACGACTGCTCTTTTTATGGTGTACGCTGTGTTATATGAACTTAAATAGAACTAGGTCAGATATGGTTAGCTTCGAGTTGATTATTTGAACCCCCAATAGTGTTAGGTTAGGTTAGGTTGGGTTAGGTTGGGTTAGGTTGG
Organism: Phalangium opilio; assembly: GCF_054372755.1. NCBI lineage: Eukaryota > Metazoa > Arthropoda > Arachnida > Opiliones > Phalangiidae > Phalangium > Phalangium opilio. The sequence goes on from NW_028324165.1 coordinate 1,797,411, forward strand.
GTTCGGTTGGGTTTTTTAGGTTTTGTTTTGATTGGTTAGACTTAGGTTGTTAATATTTTGGAAAAGGTGTAACAATTTTACGTCTTTTCCAAAATATTGTTGTTTGTCATATTTCACTTCCCAAATAATAATATGTCTTTTCCAAAAAATTACTCTTTACAATTATCTACTTCCGAAATAAAATAAGCTTTCTTGAAATATTTTCTATTCTGGTATTAGAATTGTAAACTGATACAGCCTGAAGAATAGTGTAATATTTAAGTGTACTTTAAAAACACGATCCGTTAGTAGGTCATATTACTGACTAAATGATCACAGAAAAAGGTAGTTTTCGAAAACAACGAATATAACTGTATTGTTAAGAAATACTCGAATCTGAAGACAAACACTGCTATTTCCCAAAATAGCAGCCGCTATTTCTAAAACAGCGGCCGCTATTTCTAAAACAGCAGCCCCTATTTCTAAAACAGCAGTTTTGAAGAACGCCGCTGTCTTTTTGGAATCGCGGCTGCTATTTCGAGAACTGCTCTACCGGGAACTGCTCATACGAGGTACACCCCCAAAAATATAGCAATAACACCAAAGTTGGCTAATAGTTCAAGAATCTCAAAAAGAGGAAGACTTATTAGAAAAAGGATTTGTGAAGATTTTGAATATGATTAAGAACTTTAAGATGAGCTAAGAGCTGTGATGTTAAACACTGTTGTACCTAAGTTGATAAGTTTTATTATAAACCAAAGCAAGCCTTTAAGGAGTAAATAGTAGAATTTCAGTATTAATGTTAAAGTTAAAAGCCAATTGAAAAAAGATGAGCCCAGGGCTTGATAGTCTACACTGTTGTTCCTAAGTTTAATTTAAACCCAAGAAAGCCTTGTCAAGTTTCATTTTAAGAAGAAAATGGTACAATTTCAGAATTAAAGACAAATGTTTTGTTATACTTGTCACACTTTTATTTCTCACAAATATCCAATCCAACTTTGCGATAGGACGCCTCAGCATTTTGCGAAGTTTTGGTACATCCTTTAATTAACAGAGCCCTACGGGCACTACTGTAGTTTAGGCTAGTGAGTTTGCCAGCGGTTACATATTTCATTTGACTAAATATTGTTTCTACCGCCGAACCATTAATCCTTACGGGGAAAACATAACGCTTAGGGTGCCTAGTTGTGAAATCTTTAATGTAGTCTGCAAACCCATAAACCGAAACTCTCAGCAGCTCCCAGGTTTGCCATGCCAAAAATTTTGGATTGTTTGTCATGGAAACGTTTGCATCTTCATTAATCCGTTCAGTGGCCCATTCTTCAAAATATTTAAGACCCTTAAACATGGATTTCATAGGATCAGAGTCCAAACAATATACAGGCTTATGAGAAAGCAACCCTTCCTCAAAAATATCATGACATGCTCTGAGATAGTCATAGCAGGCCATTACTTCTGAGCGGTCGACAGGCTTAGCTTCAAACATGGGATTTGCATAATTGTATAGTTCGCCTAGAACTGGCATTTGTTGCATAATACTAGCAGGTGTCATGTTCAACTTCGTCCAAGAATCTCGATCAACATAGGACTTCAGAAGGCCTTTCACCTGTACCAATTCATCAGAATCAACGCGATGATCCTCCCGCTTCTTCATGTCTTTTATTTGAGTCCAACCAAACCGAACACCACTTTTTGAGAAATCTCTGGTCCCGTCTATTTGGGAGTTATGCAACGCATTAATCATGTTTTTCAGTTGGTGGGTAGTACATTCCATCCAATATATCCAGGACTCTTTATGGAGAGGATTTCTAAATTTTGTACTAAAACGAAAATCCAGAGATCCATCTTCATTCACCGAAGGTGATTGCGCTCTAGTTATTCCAAGACTTTTCCTCATCGCGGTCATATTGGCACTTCCTCCATCACAAACTAACAGTCCTACTTCAAAACCAACATTATGGAATGCAAAAATACACTTAAGTGTGCAACTCGAAATTGCTGCGTGTGACGCTGGTTTTTCAAACATAAAATAGGGGCCAATAACATCAAATTTCGTGGTAGTACACCGCCATAAATATTGCAAAGCATACTCTGCTTCCAGCAGTTCTGAAGTAGTTTTACATTTGAAGAGGTCTACCATAGAAGCAAAATTGGTGGAATCTATGGCGCATCCAACAAATTCACCATTTTTCGAGTTCCACATCAGTTTACCGATAATTTTGACCTCATCAAAAATTAGCGCTCCTTCTTTTGGGGGCTTATTGTATTCAGGATGGTCGTTGACAAAATTATCAAATCTTTCTGACTCTTTTTGAAGATGAACATAATCAATGCCACTGTTACTTGGATATTGTCGAATTTTATCACGCAAAGTGTGAGCACTTGGTAGTTTCAAAATATCAAAGCTGTTAAGGGCTTCATAAGCTGCTGGGGAACGTGAATACACCGCTAATGCTATTCTATAAGTCAGTGGGCTCCATCTATTTCCATTTGATCCTTTAATGCATTTTTCTTGATCATTTAGAAAGCCATTCTCGCAGTCTCTCTTACTATTCATCTGCCAAGCTTTCTTTAACGCCAATCCAACAATTTTATTCTTCTTCATCGCCAATTTGAAAATTTCGTTTAAATCTTCCTTTCCTTTTGTGTTTATTTCATTTAGAACTTCAGACATATTCTTGTCCTGATTTTCATTTAATTCGAGACTAGTTTCTTTAATTTTGTTTTCAAGGTGCTTAATTTTTTGGGTTAATTTAAATCGATTTTGCTTGTTTTGTAGGATTCGCTTATTCTTGGATTTTGGAGTTAGAACGCCAATTCGACATTTAGAACTCGCAGCTTGTCTTTTCAATTTTGTTTTTGGAGTTACTTGATCCATCTTCTTAGAACGACCTTTGATATACCTTAAATACAAGATGTAAAAGTAAAAATGTTTATATTTAAGACGAAGTTGCACACTTATGAGTAAATTAGGGCTAAATTCAAACCATTTTAGAGCACGGCATTTTGAACATTGATATGTTTGTTGTAGAAGTTTATCTTTTGGTGCATTAGTTGGTGGCTTGAACCACGGGCCACTAAACTAAGAGGACATTTCAGCTCTGCTATCGGGCGGCGCTCAAGCTAAACGGTTTTTACTAGTGTCGCCTCTAGCGGTAGTTTTTAAAAAGCGGAACTACGTCGTTTCGGTAACAAGGCGAGTGAGGCTGGAAAACAGTATTTTTAGACTAAGTAGTATTGAGTAAAGCTTACCATCGGTCTTTTTAAGCCATAGCTGACTTTGAAAAAAATCCTCTTTTAAATGTTTAGAACACAGGTACGTATTAGGTCCAATGTCATCTACTGTAAATCCGTTCTTATACTTTGCTAGCCAGTTTACCCATTGAATGCAATATACTTGTTTAGTTTCATATTTGGGAAAGGGTATAAACCAAACTCCTTACATATGAGGCTTAGTGCTGTAGCGACTATCGCTGTTGCAGTTAAGGAATACACAATGCTTTACACCCACTATAAATAATAGAGTTAAATTAAGAAGAAAACGTCAAAGCGAAAAAGCGAAACAGGGCTAAAGCTATTATAATAGTAGCAGAAGACAGACTAGCAGAGTCAAAGTTCATGTAATTAGTCTATTGTACGGTAGATGGCGTTGCGGTACGTGTTACACGTTCCGGTTCGACCCCCTTTTTCCCTCCTAACTCACATAGGTGCCCGTTTCTTTGAAGAGGCAAACCGTTCGTATAGGCAAAGCTTGAGCTGAAATGTCCTCTTAGTTTAGTGGCCCGTGCTTGAACCAAACTAAGCATTCCTTCGACTGAATACGTTCAAAAGGAACATGATGTTTTTTTAGTTTTTTTGTGTCCTTTAGAGTCCCCAATTCATCCTGTCACATGAGTTATATTATTAATAAAACTAAGTATATGTTTTGACACTTAGCGATGATTAATATTCGTACCTTCGTTAATCCTGGGCAAAACACACAGTCTTCGTCTAACTCCCGTAAAACCATTTTAACTACATCTAAATTTAACAATTTGGTGTCTTTGTTGAAAAATTCAAATTCGGTTGTAGGTTTGAATAGTGTCAGAACTCCAACTTTTCCATTTGAAGAAAACATTAATTTGGTTGGATAATCATAATACGTCGAGACTCCTATCAGTCCATTGCTTCTTATTACTTCAATATGTACTACAATTTCATGATCATGATTCGTAATTTCTTTAAAACATAAATCACCTAAATTAAGATAAAAATTTTCATTTTATTTATTTTCAATTGTTTGAAAATTAATTTGATAAAAAGTTTATTTACTTGTATTGACGCTTTGGAAGTAAAACTTCAAAGCTTGTAAGGGTGAAATTGGTCTTCCCCGTTCCTTCACTAAAGCTAACTGTTTGGGTGCAATACCTTCAGGGGGTACTTCCCGGTTGTGTTCTTGGGTCTCCAGTTCTTGGGACATGGCTGTTATCTGCTGTCTTGTACATGTTTGACTTTCATTAAGCCTTCTTTTTCGCGAATGAGAATGCATAATGTTTCCATTGCCACGAGCCTTAACCAAAATGTTTATTTCCTCCCATTTTTCAGGAGGCACGTAGCTTCCGAATATCTCAGTTTGGGTTTCAGAGACGATACTAGTGGCTGGGCTGTAATTTTCAGTTTGCATTTCAGTACTACAAACACTGAGGCTGTTAGTTTGAGTTCCGATGCACGTCTTTGGTTCGAATTGGATTTCATTTCCAACTCCGATTTCAGCCATCACTTTGTTATCTGTTTGGCTAGATTTGTCCTTGGTGTTTAATTTAAGGATGGGAATGTTCATCATTGTTTGTACACCAACAGTACCGCATTCCTTCACATAAAAGTTATACTGCGTGCTTTGGTTTTTTGGCTTTAAAGCCGAAAGGGCCATCTGTTCCGCGGTTTTCTTCCGAGGCATCTCAAAAACTGATTATAATATTTGATCAGTATTTATATACAGAATTACTACTTTAAAAACATCGACTGTCTAAATTTTATATTATTAAGAATGAAAACAAAACTTACCAAAGATTAAAATTCAAATCAACTTAAGCCTTGGGCGCCCAGCTCCCGCTCATTAGAGTAATTTTCCCGCAATTTTTTAAAAAATAGCAGACGATCTGATCGTGTTTACGTTTTTCCTCGGACCGCGCCGCTACCGTCGCAAAACTACTTTTAGATGTCCGTTGACTGTTCAGATGACGCAATGAAAGTGGGAGCTTATTGGTGGAACAGAGGGGGTGCAAACGTCCACCCTACAAGCTTCTTATTTTACATGGATATCAAAGCCAGAGCTTAGGAATGGGTTGTGTGCTAAACTTTATGGTTGGTCTATATATTTTTGGTCCAAGCAATTAATAAACTTGTTTTGAACCAGAGGAAGTGTGCTGAAAACTGTTGTGGAGTGAACTGTGGTTCTCTAGAAGTATCATGTCGAGAAAATATCGGAGATTCTGCCAGACTTGGACCGCAAAAACTATCTATGACAATTTTCAAAAGCAAACTAAAGATTTTTGTAAAAGTAGGTATTTTGCGATGAAATCAATTCATATGTCTTCACTCACAAATCACTCGTTCTAATAAAAAATAATTACAATACAGAGCTATTTAAAATACAGGTTTTTGCGCGGAACAAACCTTAAATCTCCCCCCCCCCACGGTGAATTACCTTGAAATTTAGCATAAAGATATTAATTGAGCTCCTTTTTCGAATTATCCTGGTCTCGTTAATTGAAATTAATTAAAAACATGTTTTTCAAGTTACAAAAAAGGTTTTATTGTTTAGTTTATATACAGAATCATCAGAATGCAAACTTAACCCAATAAACGTATGATAAAATAAACTTGACAATATGAACCAACAGTATTATTCAGCCATTAAACCTCTATACGTGAATACACCTACTAAGTACTAAAAAAAAGAGAGTATGAATTCAACGGTAAAGTTAGCGACAATTTTCCTGCATCTATGTAGACAATAAACACTAAATAGACTTGGAGACCACCGCTATGAAATATCTTCGTGATATTGTTTAAATTTTTTTACAACTTTCAAATTCAGTGTAACAATACTTAAATTAGTGGTAACACATAAAACTAAAATGTTACTGGCCCAGAATAGGACCAGGAGTCCATCACACTTAACAGCCTTAAAGGCTAGGGGATCACTGCATTACCAGTCTATAGAAGAACTCAATCAAACCACTCTAATTAACCAGGCCGCTAATATATTTAGATTAAAATTTCATCACTGAAACGGTCCTCAGACAATATACGGAATGCAAACTTATCCTAATGGACGCATGATAAAATATACGCGACAATATGAACAAACAGTAAAATTCTGCCATTAAACCTCTCTATACGTGATAAACCTAATAAATACTGAAAACACAACAAGCCCGATTTCAACGGTAAAGTCAGGGTTAGCGACAATTTTCCTGTCTCTGTTGAAACCATCCAGTACATGAGCTGATGACGAAGTTAAAGTAATTAAAGACGCAAATGACGATCCAGGATATTTAGCAAGTACTACATCAAAACCTGAAGAAACTTCCTACAATTTATGTGATAATGAAATCTCCGAGGGGACTGATAACGGAAATGGAAATCGCTCGAAAGAAAAAACCTCAAACGTTGGAAACAAGTTTCGAACAATTCGAAAAACGTATCCAAAATTTATTATAGCTTATTTTAGCATCGTCTAAGTGAATTTTATTACATTTAATATAAAATTAGTTATGAAAATGGCGGTGTCTTGTCTCTGAAAATGAGCGGCGCTTCCGTTAATACAATTTCTAATGGAGAAATTTAATGGATTGTTACATACACAGTGTCGGCCCATTCATTACACAAAACGATGAAATATGGTTATTGTCCTACACATTTAAAATGTAAATCCATCTATTCATTCATGTGACTTCTACGTTTATGTACTATCAAATGACACTTCTGTCTGCATATATATAGTCCCACGGATCACACTTGAGGCGCTTTTCACCATTGTATCATCAAATTACTCATACGATTACTGGCATATTCGCACTAATCTAATTCTGTGGGTTTTTCACCACTGTGAATAAATTGATGTCTGATCAAATTATTCTTCCACGCACTTGCATAGTCACACTGATCACATTTGAAGGGTTTTTCACCACTGTGAATATGTTGATGTGCGATCAAACTAATCTTCCACGTACTTGCATAGTCACACTGATCACATTTGAAGGTTTTTTCACCACTGTGAATGCGTTGATGTGTGATCAAATTATTCTTCTGCGTGCTTGCATAGTCACACTGATCACATTTGAAGGGTTTTTCACCACTGTGAATATATTGATGTGCGATCAAACTAATCTTCCACGTACTTCCATAGTCACACTGATCACATTTGAAGGGTTTTTCACCCCTGTGAATGCGTTGATGTGTGATCAAATTATTCTTCTGTGTGCTTGCATAATCACACTGATCACATTTAAAGGGTTTTTCACGGCTATGAACGCGTAGATGTATTTTCAAATCATAGTTCCGAGTACTTGCAAAGTCACACTGATCACATTTGAAGGGTTTTTCACCACTGTGAATGCGTTGATGTGCGATGAAATGAACCTTCTGCGTGCTTGCATAGTCACACTGATCACATTTGAAGGGTTTTTCACCACTGTGAATATGTTGATGTGCGATCAAACTAATCTTCTGGGTACATTTATAGTCGCACCGATCACATTTGAAGGGTTTTTCTTCGTTACCCTTTTTAATGTGACGTTGTGGACCCCTTTTAAATTCAGCAGAATATTTGATCCGAGTTGAACGTTTCTTCCTGAATTTCCCTACAGAAATTTATTAATGAAATATAAAAACGACACATACGTCATTTACAATATAGTATCAAAAATACAGTAACATTCAAGAACAATACGAAAACTCATTGTTTTTTTTAAAGTATGAGTAAACGACCTTATAAACAAGAAGTTGGGAAACCAAAATAGACCTCTACGAGTCGAGACGTTGTTCTTAATTAAATATAATTTATATTGATTATTTTTATCGTCAGTAATTTAGCTTAATATTTAGTTTAGTCTAGTCATTCTAAGAAACGTTATTCCTAAAATCATTTTAAACATAGCTATTGTTGACGTTTGAATTCAAGCGTATGCCTCTTTAACAATTTTTGGAAATTTTGGGTATATAAGGCGATTGATTCACAATAAATAATAAGAAAACCCGCAATTGCGTGAACGCGGTGACAGACACGTCCAGTGTGACGATGTCTTCACGGAGAGGTAAAAAGGGGATGAACATAAATTGAATTGCAAGAGAAACCTTGGCTCGAAAGGACGTATTTTCAAGTTCAATGGATGTTCGGAGAATCAAATGCTAGCTGATGCTGCGTGCAGACAAGCTACCATTTTCATTCGTACTGGCACCCACTCTCTGTTGTCACATCTAGTTTTCACTTTGTTTCTCTGCCTAGAAAAAGGCACCCTGAGTACAACTACATCTTCTTCTTCTACTTCTGATAGAACGTTGTCTTCGTAAAACTCACCGAATATTTTCCCTAAGCCTAACTCAAAGCGAGATAAATGTAGAAGGGCAGCTATTTACTCTCAGATTAAAACTCATGCAAGAGGGGTTACTCGAAACGAAACCCTGTCGATATCTAGTTCGACAACTTGTCGATACTCGACAACTTCTGACAGAATACCATTTTTCTGATTTTCGAGACCGAGAGAGATGTCGATCGACAACTCTCTTTCAATGCTTACAGAATAGGCACCCTGGTATTGTTAAGTAAAAGTCGTAGCTGATTGATACTCAATGCCCCGGCCAAACCGTCCCCGCGTAAACGTTGCAAGGACGTTAAAGAAATTGGTTTTAATCCGCGGACATCTTGAAAAATGGCGGCTAGAAATGTGAAGTTTCTTAGTGTAATTTGTAAATGCATTGATTTTCATCAAATTAATTTCTTCCGTGCTTCCAAAGGAACACTAATCTCATTTTAGGTTTTTCTGGTTCGCGTTTTAATGGGACGTTATAAATTTCATCCTTACTAAGTTTCATACTGAATTAATTTAGCCTGGATGAAGAAAAACATTTCACGGTAGAATTAACGATGTACTAATCTCATAAAGTTTGCAAAAAAAGGCATTAAATACGTAGAATTGTGTAGACGCACTTGAAAAGAACAGAATGCCAAGTTGTACGAACAAGCAATGTCGAAGAAAAGTAAAGGCTTTGATCACGTGAATCAGCGTACGCTTCAATAATATAAGCAGTATAACTACGCTAAAGTGCGCAACAATATGGCGTCATGCCACTGTTATTAAGTATTTACAACCACAACGATTGAAAATAAGCATCGCTTAGGGGGCTTTCGACACAAGATTAGTTTTCATCTAAGTTTAAAGCGGAATTACGTCCAAAAGCAGGGAGGCCGTGTCTCCATCATTCGCGTTTTTCGGAGGGTGAAAAAACTACATTCGGATTGCATTACGAGCAGTTAAATGAAATACGCGACTAGAGAAGGCGGAAATAGTGGTTTAGAAATATGACTTCTCAATCTAGGTACTCAAGACTATTAAAGAATGAAATGACTTACCTGCAATTTTCGAACGAGGCGATGAGGTTTTACCTTCTGGATTCTTTGGAGCGACATCTTCAAATATCTCCGTGTTGGACACCGAACTATTATGTTGAACTGCAATTGGAACTTCGGGCAAATCGCTTTCCATAGAGACGGGGGTCAATTCTGATAGTTCAATTCGGTTGCGTTCTACTTTAGGAACAAACACTGGCACACTCAATGAACTCGGATCGACAAACAGCTCCACATTTTGATTTTGTCCATCACTTTTCTTTGCATCTGTCACGGCGATTTCGGATTGGTTTTCATCAAGTTCGTTTTCTGGGGATCCTTCTAATGAATCGCCTTCGACATTTGCATCAAGAGAAAGATCCAAATGTTTTTCGGATTCAACATTCAATTCAGGAACACGAAATTTCTTCGATGGAGTTGAATTATCCTCAGTGTCTCCCTCTGTCGAGAAACTTGGCGATTTAAGAAGGAAGTCGTTAATGGTAATATTGTTTTCAAAAGGTTCTCGTGGAGAATCACTCTCCGATTTCGTGTCAGGAGTCATTTCGAATGGGTTTTCAACCTTAATTTTTGGTGAAGGCGCACTTTGAGGCAAACTGTCACTGTAGTTCGGTTTAGGGACACATGGATTCGTATTTCGCGTTATAAACCCCATATTTTCAGTTTTTTTCAAGGTAGTTTCGGTGTTTGTATTGCCAACCTCAGAAACAGGTGATTCTTGACTAATATTTTCTTTACACAGAATGCCTTGGACATTGACAGCTTGGACACTGTGCATCACAACTGGAAGGGTTAACTCCTGGACATTATTTCCCAAATCATTTTCAACGGGTTCAGTTTTCACTAATTCATCGTTAGGAAATTGAAGTATTCCACTCTTCTCCTATTTTTAAACAATTAACAATAACTTTCATTCTTAAAGTAATTCTCTTTCCAATCGAGTATGAAAGTGAAGGATCTTGCATACCATCAGATCTTTGATTCTATTTTCCAACTCTTTATTGACCCTTTTAAGCCTTTCAATTTCGTCTATTTGCTTATTTATCGTTAATGATGTTTTCACTCTCTCTTTTGCCATTTTTGAAATTAAAACATTACACTAAACAAAATGAGATTCCATTACAAAACAATCTTCGCAGTTTCTTTGGCTGAACGTATTTTAAAGGGGCAAGCAAGAAAAAGGGGAAGATAATGACACGCAAGAAGGGATCAGCAACAAAGGCCCTCGTCGGGTTTCTTTGTTAATAAAGAAACGAAGGACGTGTTGCCAATCCCCTTAGCTTTGTGCCAATCCTGATTGGTGTTTTAACCAATAACCTTAATTAATTAACCCACTCATAGAGTTTGGTTCTATTTGAAGGGACACCTGATTCAACAACCGTCCATTTAAAGTTCCTCATATCTCTGTGCTTAATTTCACACTGCTAAAAACCCCTATGCTTTGAAAATACCTTGGCTTCCAGTTTCCTAATTCGATCATCTCTAGCTTTTACTTCATTGATTAGATCATCTTTGCTCAAGTGATCATAGTTACATTCTTCCTCGTAGTCCATTTCCTAAAAACAAAGTTTTCGTCATCTTCAGTTTGTCTTAAATAAATAATAATTTCACAAAATACCTCTTTGATCGCCACCCTTTGAAGATTTACTAAACTCATTTCGGAATTTTGAAAAGAGAGTTGGTGAGATTGTAAATCTACCCTAAAATAAAATAATTTTTCAAACTGAAGGTAAATCAAAAACGGACAAAGAAATTTTCCCCATACATTGTAGCTTTCGCTATAAAAAGCGATGAAAAACATAGCAATGCTTAAATTGTGACACTTTTGTTCAAGACTAGGGATTTTCTCAAGCACATTTTCTGAATACAACTACAACTAGCTTCGTATAAATTATTTATTCTTAGGGCTGTGCGAGCCTTGATTTTTTGGGTTCGAGCCGAGCCTTGCTTTTTTCGGTTATCGAGCTTCGAGCCGAGCCTCGAGTTTCTCATCGAGCTTCGAGCCTTAAGCTGCATGTTCAAAATCTGGTTTCGAGCTTTTATCGAGCCTAAAATTTCAATGGCGAGCCTTAACGACTTTCAATTTTAGCTCTTAATTTGGAATGATATTATTTTACACTTTCAATTACTGGGCCTTAGTAAAGAAAAACCCTATTAATTCGTAAAGATAACAGATAAACTAGTATTTCACTATAATTAAACTTGAATCCTATTATCACTAATCGAAATTACTTACGCGCACTGACAATCGCATTGATATTACAAACCTAGCGTATTTTTCTATACATAAAAGTAAAACTTAAACTTCAAGAATGATTTTTCATTTTTTTCTTTGCCCAAAAGTGGAAGTAAAACTAACGTCAATCAAATGTGGGCTTACAAAAAAGGTGCCACTAGAATAATTTACTATTTCGCGAGTCACTGCAGCGTCTCAACATTTAATAGTCTGTGTTAGATTGTAATTCTTGACCTTCAACCTAATCTAGAATCTCACAGACCACTGACTGAACCTCGATAACCTTAAGCCTTGGTCTCGAGCTTTTATCGAACTTTTTTCCGAGGCTCGAAAACTTGTCGAGCCTTTCTAAAGTTGCTTCATGGATGAAGGATGCGCGTGAAAAACATTCGACGCTCAACAGGATGTGCAACTCCCTATACTAAAAAGTAGACAACTCGATACTAGCGCCGCCTGGCTACCAGCGCTGGAAACCCTCGCGGGAAAAATAAAAAATACTGGACACGAGAAAAAACACGCGCTACTGTCGTTTTTTTTCCTTAGCGTCGTCTGCTAGAAGCAAAACAGTGGTTTTTTTTCTTATGTCCAGTATTTTTTATTTTTCCCGCGAGGGTTTCCAGCGCTGGTAGCCAGGCGGCGCTAGTATCGACTTGTCTACATTTTAGTGTAGGGAGTTGCACATCCTGTACAGCGTCGAATGTTTTTCACGCGCATCCTTCATCCACGGTTGCTTATCGAGCCTCGAGCCGAGTACTTGGCTCGAGACTCGATCGAGCATTCGAGTCCTATCGAGTACTCGCACAGGCCTATTTATTCTGCTAGCATTTTTTATTTTTTAAACAGCAAGAAAGATCTATTTCATTTCAAGGAATAATAGTTTCAATAGGTTTGGATCCGTTATGCCTTATTGACATGATCCAAGTTGCATTATATGTTAGGAGTGATTTAAAATTCCCGGACTGTATTGATCTGTAGAAGCCTAACATGTAGCGACATCTATGTACGATGTACGATATTTTGTATTGTTTGTAAAAGAACATACCTCAGTGTTCAGAAAATTCCATTAAACATAAGAGTGAACATTTTCTCACTCGTACTTTAACCCTTGCGTTATGATTTACTAAGTTAATAATAACAGGTTATGGGTCCTGTAGCGATTGCACTGCGCGTAATAGTCAGAAGGATCAAGTTTATTTGGTAAAAAGCGTGTAAAGCAGAAGATAACGCAAGAAAAGAAGAAATAAACAACGCAGTGAGTAAATCAACCAAGGGTTAACATAGATGACTGGCAATTTTGCGACGTTAAGAAGTGTTGCCGAACGTGACGAAGAAGAACGCTGTAAATTAAAATGGGTGAAGAATATAAAATTGAAAAACTCAACAGTGAGAATTATCGATACTGGTCGATGAGAGCCCAAGGATTATTGGAACTTAAAGGCTGTTGGGATGCGGTGGATCCAGGCTACGAAGAAGAAGAAACGCTGTCAGCGGATATGAAAGTTAAGGATCACAAGGCAAGATCAATTATTTATATGATCGTCAATAACGAAAGTTTGGATGATGTATCGGATTGCGAATTTGCGAGCGAAATTTGGCGAACATTAAAAGACATCCACACTCAATACGACACGTGGCATGGATTATTACTTTTGAAAGAGTTTATGATCACAGAGAAGAAAACTGCCGAATCGATAAGCGCTTACCTAACAAGACGGAATGCGTTGTATCATAAAGTAAAACATGCTGGCTTCAAATTTGAAGAAGCAGTTTTAGCTGGATTAACTGTTTTGGGATTGCCAAAGGAATACGAATTCATGTCGAGAAGCTTGCGTTTGGAAGTGGATTTAACGATGACGAAGATAAAAGCAAAATTAACCGAAGAAGAAAGACGAATAGGATTCTCGCCAACAGACAACCATTCTCTGGAAGATAATATCAAAGCTCTTACAGTTCAAACTGGAAACCCGAGAGGTAGAGGAAGGGGAAGAGATCGATCTACCACCACGTGGCGAAAAACTGTATCTGGCGATCGAACCAATGCTGGGCGTAGCACTGCCACAAGGAGAGAAACTGAATCGTTCAGAAACGGAGATCAAAGAAGTAATGCTAACCGAAGATGCTACCTGTGCTTGAATTTTGGACACATAGCAAGGGATTGTCCAGGTGAAAGTGGAAATGAGAAGAGGCCTACGCTGGAAACAAGTCATAATCATATGGCAGCGATAGCAATGACTAATCAAGAAGAAAGGCAGTCATGTATAAGGCAAACTGCTCTACTAGCTGCCAGACAGTCACACAAAATTTCAAACGGAATTTGGGTCATGGACAGCGGAGCTACCGAACATATGACGTCCGATAAAGGCAAATTCATTACTTTTGAACCTACTCAAACTAAAGTCGGAATAGCGGGAGGTGGATTTTTGCTGGCCGAGGGTAGAGGAAATGTACAAATCCAATTTAGTGAAGAATGTGGAGGATGGACTTTCACGCTTATGGATTCTCTCTACGTGCCAACGCTGGAAGGAAATTTACTATCGACGTCGCGGATGACAGACAAGAATCTGGAAATAACATTTCTCCAAGAAAAGGCGGAAATACGGAAAAATGGAAACCTAGTAGCAAAAGGTTTGAAACAGGGTAAACTGTACTATTTCCATGAAGAAAAGACAGTAAGGACGAACGCGCCCGACACTGAAACAGAAACAGTAGTACTGAAGGCAAACAACGGTATGTCGAAAACTGAAGAACTATGGCATCGAAGATTGGGGCACCTACATATAGCTGCTGTAAAGCAAATGCCTCGACCTGATGGTCCAAAGATAACCATTGAAGAAGACATAATTAGTAACAATTGTGAAACTTGTATGATGGGCAAACTGAAGACGAAACCGTTCCCTTCCAAAAGTTTCACAAGAGCTAAAGAACCGTTGAGTCTCATACATTCGGATGTGGTAGGACCAATCGATCCTACGTCGAAAGGAGGAAGTCGATACTTTGTTACCTTCATAGATGACTATTCAAGGTATACAGAGGTATACATGATGCAGAGAAAAAGCGAAGTAGAAGAAAAGTTTGAGCTTTATCGCAAAAGAGTAGAAAACCATATTGGAACAAGTATCAAAGCAATCCGAAGTGACAACGGAGGGGAGTACACAAGCCGTTCATTTAAAGAACTATTGGAGCAGCATGGCATAGAAAGACAGTTCACGATTCCAGGAACGCCACAACAAAATGGCGTTGCCGAGCGCGCCAACCAAACACTTTTGGATACCGCTCGTTGCATGTTGTTAGAATCAAAAATGCCTACTTACTTCTGGGCTGACGCAGTAAACACCGCCGCTTATGTACGGAATAGATGCCCTACGAAAGCAAATGACGGAAAAACACCGTGAGAAACATGGAAAAAGAAAAGCTTAGATTTGTCACACTTGAAAGTATTCGGATGCCGGGCTTGGGCCAACAATAAAAGAAGAAGTGGCAAGTTCTCGCCTAAAGGACTCGCATGTGTTTTTATTGGGTATGACACGCAAGCAAAGGCATACCGATTATGGAACCCATCCACAGATGAAGTATTCATAAGTAGAGATGTTACGTTTGAGGAAAATATCTTTCCATTAACGGAAAAATATGAAACAGCCGCACAAAGAAGTACATCACTTGAAGAAACTATGTGGCAAGCGATGAACATTGAAACCGAACGTAACAACGGGACACCAGACAAGAGAGTCGCAGATTCGGTCAACGATGTCACATCGAACGAAAGTACAGAAGATACTATAGAATATGATGTCATGGAGGATAGAAACGAAAGCAATGAAAGCGTCACTAATGAAAGCAGTAGCGCAGTCGACGAAGAAGAACAACAAGCTGTACATGAAGAAGAGGGACATGAAGACGAAGAGGAACGTCATTTGGAACGAAATGAAGACGCCAGTGCTGGTTCGCAGATTAGAACGAGAGCGGGACGGCAAATAAAACCACCTATTTGGATGAAGGAGTATACGGATGAAATAGAAGAAGATCCAAAATGTAACCACGTTTTCATACAAGACGAGAAAACATTAGATCCGCAGACTGCTAATGAAGCATTGAACTGCACAGTGAGAAAGGAGTGGAAGAATGCCATGAAAGAAGAAATAGAAAACATGATACGAAACGACACGTTTGCACTAGTACCCAGACCGAAATACAAGAAAGTAATTAGAGGAAAGTGGATTTTCAAAACCAAACACGACGAAGAAGGAAATCCAGTAAGACACAAAGCTAGACTGGTAGCGTTGGGTAATACACAAAGACCAGGACCAGAAGCTGACAAAACATACGCACCTGTAGTTCAAATGAAGTCAACCAGAGTATTATTTGGAATAGCCGTTGAGAAGAACTGGAATATTCAACACTTGGATATCACAGCAGCATACTTAAATGCAGACATTGACGAAGAAACTTACATGGAATTACCCGAGCATTTTGCGGAAGTAAGCGAAGAATTGCGGAACAAGTTTCCAATATTAGCTAAAAGGAAAGACTTCGACAAAGTAGACTACGTATGGCAACTGAACAAGAGCATTTATGGACTACGACAGTCGGGTAGATTATGGAATCGACATCTTGACAAGTTCCTCAAGGCACAAGGACTCAAGCGTTCACTCGCGGATCCATGCGTATATTATTGCGATAGCCGAGAACTAATCGTTACAACATACGTTGATGATTTAGTATTATTTGGTACATCAAAAGCAATCGAGAGAATAAAGAAAAAGGCGCGAGAGCATTTTGAGGTGAGAGACTTGGGAGAGGTCACACATATTCTATCAATGCGCGTAAGAAGAACCAAAGATTCAATACTGTTGGATCAATCACTTTATAGTAGTGAATTAGTAAAAGAGATGGGTATGGACAGCGCTAAAAGCGTGACAACACCACTTTGCTTAGGCACAAAATATAAGAATTGCGAAGAGGGAGAAGAACTAGATGAAACACACAGTATTATGTACCGAAAGGCAATTGGCGGTCTCTTATATTTAGCGACACACACCAGACCAGACTTGGCTTTTGCCGCTACTTACATGAGCCAATTTTGCAAGAAACCGTCAAAGGAACATTATTCTGGACTGCAACATATGCTACGCTATTTGAATTCCACCAAGACCTTAGCGCTGGAATTTAAGAAAACTGGAAAGCCTCTAGAAGTGTTTACCGACGCTGACTGGGGATCAGATGTAGTGGATCGCAGATCATTCAGTGGAAACGTACTACTTTTAGCAGGGGCAGCTATAAGCTGGACTAGCAGAAAGCAACGTTGCACAGCACTCAGCACCGTTGAATCAGAATTTATCGCACTTACTGAAACCGCTAAAGAGTGTATCTGGATGCGACAATTCATTGAAGAAATTGGAATGAGGGATTTTATCGAAAGAACGACGAATGTAAAAATAGACAATCAGGGAGCGATGAAGGTAGCTGAAAACCCCACAACATCTGACAGATCCAAACATATTGAGTTGAAAACCTTTTATATACGAGAATTTCTAGAAGATGAGAAACTCAAACTAACATACGTGAGAACGGAAGACAACATAGCAGATCAATTGACTAAGATCATTCCCAGCCCAAGATTGAAGTTACATTTGAAATCAATGGGGATCAGGGATCCAGGAGGGGTGTTAGGAGTGATTTAAAATTCCCGGACTGTATTGATCTGTAGAAGCCTAACATGTAGCGACATCTATGTACGATGTACGATATTTTGTATTGTTTGTAAAAGAACATACCTCAGTGTTCAGAAAATTCCATTAAACATAAGAGTGAACATTTTCTCACTCGTACTTTAACCCTTGCGTTATGATTTACTAAGTTAATAATAACATTATAGTCATCACTTACCAGTTTAAACGTTCGACCATAACACGACATTCTTTAACAAATTCCATCACTCTTCGTACAGTTTCCCTGTTATGATAAAATACGGGCACGTAACATTTTAATAATAATAAAAAGTATGGCCATAAACAAAGATTTAGTGTTAAAAAGGGCGTTTCCCCTCAGTTTAATATACATTCTTACCAGGGCAGGCGTATATGAAAGTTTTTCTTTCACAGTTACTCACACTGTTATGTTTTTGGGGTTAAAAATGAGAAAAAGCTTCAACTTTTTTTAAGAGCTTTTCTTGTATATAGATACTCTTTTTAATAATCAATAAAAATACATTAAAGCCTTCAAAGGAGGAGCCGTTACCGTAACAAAGGAATTCACTAATCACTACAAAGTACAAACGCCAGAAAAGGGAACGTCTAGCAGACAGCTTATTAACTTTTTCCTAACCGCCGTCAATCAGTCTGGGAAATAAGGATATTTTTTAAATTAGTCCTTGGGAGAACAGGGTGGGAAATAAGGATTTTTAAAACTGGAAATTGGGCCAGCCACCCCCTGGTCTGGAATAAATAAATTGATCCATGACCATTGACCAGGACGCGTCGTCTGCTAAAATGAAGCAGTGGATAATTTTTTTTTGCTCCGTGTGGGATGACGAGCTAGGGTTTACAACAAACCTTACAGCTCCAGGTAATAGTAGGTGGACATGAAGGGAGGAGGGTTCGGGACTAAATACTAAATTTTGAGGAATTTACTTAGTCCTAGTTTAAAAGCAGGTAAGGAGGGGGCCAACAATTAAAATAGTTGAGATAACATCTGGACTCTGGTTACCCAGTTACCCTTTAATTTTATTAGTGGTCAAGTACACCACTGACCCCCCTCCGATTTAATTTTTAAGCGGGTCCAGGCAATTTTTAAACTGGTCATACGCCCTATGCCACCGCCTTATTTCCCACGCTGCTTGGAACCAGTGACCCCCCTAGTGTCCGAAATAATAAACTGGTTTCAGGACTGGCCCCCACCGTTGTTCTTAATTAATAAACTGGTCCTGAGGACCAGTAACCCTCACTTCTTGAATTTTAAAACTAGTCCAAGCAATTAATAAACTGGTTTTGAACCAGAGGAAGTGTGCTGTCACTGCTGTGGAGTGAACTGTGGTTCTCTAGAAGTATCATGTCGAGAAAATATCGGAGATTCTGCCAGACTTGGACCGCAAAAACTATCTATAACAATTTTCAAAAGCAAACTAAATATTTTTGTAAAAGCAGGTATTTTGCGATGAAATCAATTCATATGTCTTCACTCACAAATCACTCGTTCTAATAAAAAATAATAACAATACAGAACTAATTAAAATACAGGTTTTTGCGCGGAAAAAAACAAAAACCTTGAATCTCGCCCCCCCCCCACGGTGAATTACCTTGAAATTTAGCATAAAGATACTAATAGAGCTCCACTTTCGAATTATCCTGGTCTCGTTAATTGCAACTCGGTCATTCTAATAGAAATTAATTAAAAACATGTTTTTTAAGGTACAAAAATTAAAAGCTTTCATTGTTTAGTTTATATACAGAATCATCAGATTGCAAACGTAACCCAATAAACGTATGATAAAATAAACTTGACAATATGAACAAACAGTAAAATTCTGCCATTAAACCTCTCTATACGTGATAAACCTAATAAATACTGAAAACACAACAAGCCCGATTTCAACGGTAAAGTCAGGGTTAGCGACAATTTTCCTGTCTCTGTTGAAACCATCTAGTACCTGAGCTGATGACGAAGTTAAAGTAATTAAAGACGCAAATGACGAACCAGGACATTTAGCAAGTACTACATCAAAACCTGAAGAAACTTCCGACAATTTATGTGCTAATGAAAGCTCCGAGGGGACTGATAACGGAAATGGAACTCGTTCGAAAGAAGAAAAGCTCAAAGGTTTGGAAACAAGTTTGGAACAATTCGAAAAACGTATCCAAAATTTATTATGGCTTATTTTAGCATCGTCTATGTGAATTTTATTACATTTAATATAAAATTAGTTCTGAAAATGGCGGTGTTACAACTGGGTATAGTGCCCCAAGAGTCTTGTCTCTGAAAATGAGCGGCGCTTCCGTTAATACAATTTCTAATGGAGAAATTTAATGGATTGTTACATACACAGTGTCGGCCCATTCATTACACAAAACGATGAAATATGGTTATTGTCCTACACATTTAAAATGTAAATCCATCTATTCATTCATGTGACTTCTACGTTTATGTACTATCAAATGACACTTCTGTCTGCACATATATAGTCCCACCGATCACACTTGAGGCGCTTTTCACCATTGTATCATCAAATTACTCATACGATTACTGGCATATTCGCACTAATCTAATACTGTGGGTTTTTCACCACTGTGAATAAATTGATGCCTGATCAAATTAGAATTGTTTGCGCCAGCATAGTCACACTGATCACATTTGAAGGGTTTTTCACCACTGTGAATGCGTTGATGTTTGATCAAATTATTCTTCTGCGTGCTTGCATAGTCACACTGATCACATTTGAAGGGTTTTTCACCGCTATGAACGCGTAGATGTATTTTCAAATCATAGTTCCGAGTACTTGCAAAATCACACTGATCACATACGAAGGGTTTATCACCACTGTGAATGCGTTCGTTTCTGATTAAATGAACCTTCTGCGTTTTTGCATAGTCAAACTGATCACATTTGAAGGGTTTATCACCACTGTGAATGCGTTGATATGCGATCAAATGAACCTTCTGCGTGCTTGCATAGTCACACTGATCACATTTGAAGGGTTTTTGATCACTGTGAATGCGTTGATGTGTGATCAAATTACTCTTCCGCGTACTTGCATAGTCACACCGATCACATTTGAAGCCTTCTTAATGTGACCAGTGGCGCCGCCAGGTTTTTTTACAGATAGGCTAAGGATGATTTGGGGGCCCCTTATAAAATTTCAAGAGAAAAATTTAGTTGCACAGCGTCGATAATATTAAATTAACAACTATTTTTATCATATTATTCATATAGAGAAGTTTAATATTTTAAAGTTCAGTATTATCAGACAATAGACATATAATTATATAAACGATATTTTGCGAAAATAATAAAAACACAGAGTCGGAGAGAGAGAGGGTGATTTTTGGTTAAGCCCCCTATGAGGTCACTGTGTACTGCCGATGTGATGAGGAAAGGGGAAATCGGT
Organism: Phalangium opilio; assembly: GCF_054372755.1. Taxonomy (NCBI): domain Eukaryota; kingdom Metazoa; phylum Arthropoda; class Arachnida; order Opiliones; family Phalangiidae; genus Phalangium; species Phalangium opilio. The sequence continues at coordinate 1,818,336 of NW_028324165.1, forward strand.
TTACCAAAAGGAGTCTGACCTCGAAGTTTTATGGAACGAGAAGGAACGGGGGAGAAGAAGGTTATGTAAAGAGCGCGAAACAAACAAGATGACCCAAGAGCTGGACTCACAATTTTAGCCACATCGTAACAAATAGAAAATTTCAATGAATAGTCCCTCGACGCGCTACCTTTTAGTGTGATATAATGATTACTAGTAATCCTAAGTTCAATTCATTTTCTTCTGTTATAATTATAATAGTGCGACACAAATAGTAAACTTGCCCACCATTTAACAGTGCAAAAATTATTAATCGTAACACATAAGTAAACCCTTAATTGAAGTAGAGAAAACAGACTGATTGGTCTCTCGATGCGCTCTCTTTAACTGTGCTAAAATGATTTCCCGTAATCTGTACATCAATAATTTACCTTCTTTTATAATTGTAAAAGTGCGACACAAACGGAAAACTTTAGTGAGTAGCCCCACAATAACGCAAACCTAAACCTTAATTGGAGTACAGAAAATTCAAGTGATTATCCCCTCGTTTTCTTGACCTAAAAAAATTACCTGGGCCGTAATCCTTACTTTCAAAAATTTACTTATGTTAAAATTGTAATACACTAAATTAAATATATAATTATAGTGATACTATACATAGTGTGTATCTGAAATGGACGTAGGAGCGGAAGTATTTGGGTTCCTGGGGCCAATATAAGACGAAACTGTTCTATGACATTTTGTCGTACGCCAACCCATTTGGAAATTACTTGAACCTAACACTTGCTAGTTTGCATAAATCACAGCATGTTGACTTCGTCTAAAACAGTAGGAATTAAGTTCAAGATATGATGATTTTTGCAAATTAGTGGTTGCCAGCTAAAAGAAAAAAAGCCTCATAGCCATAGAGTTTATCGTAAATTTTTATGGAGTAGAAAGATGTACAGTTGGTGACTCATAAAGGAACATCAATGTAAAACAGCATGGTACGATTTAGTGTGTTGAAACAACTGACCGATACTAACGGTAAACTGACAGCAAAGAGAATATATAGATAGTTGATGATATCCATGCTAGGACTATTGTTGAATCAGTCCATCGATGTATTTCTTGGATGTCAATCTTGAGCGATTCTTGAATTATCTTCATCAATCGTGTTAATAATAACGCTCCGCAAAGTTCTAATCTGGGAATTGATTCTGAGTTTAATGGTGAAACCCTTGTTTTTGCTGCTACAAGTGTAACTTCTACTTGGCCTTTGATATCAATGGTTTTAAGATACACAGCAGCGGCATATGCTTGTTCAGAAGCATCACAAAACCCATGTAAACTGATTTCTTGTACCTCTGGTTGAGATATGTGACGCTGTATAGTGATGTTTTGAATTTCTGGCAGTTCCTTTCTGTATGAGGTCCATTTGTTAAATAACCACTCGTTTTCCTTGTTTAACGATAAAGGTTGATCCCAATCTAGCTTGCACAACCAAAGTTGTTGAAGAATAATTTTTGTGATGATTATGATCGGAGCTAGAAAACCCAGAGGATCGAATATCCTTGACGTATCAGACAAAATAGTTTTCTTCGTGACAAGACTTGTTGTCTTTGGCAACGTAACCTTGAATACGAAGTGATCTGCTGATGGTTGCCAATATAATCCAAGTGTTTTGACCGTGTTTTCGTTGTCTATCTTCATTGGACCTTGTATTTCTCTGAATTCCAGAGGTAACGATTCCATTAATGCGGGATTGTTTGACGCCCATTTTCTGAGTTCGAATCCTCCTTTTTTGGTTAACTTCAGCAATTCTGCTTGCAGGTCTAAGATTGCAGACAATGTTTCTCCTCCTGACATTAGATTATCCACATAAAAGTCATTTGCAAGAACTGGCGACGCCAAAGAAAACTCTTCCTTCTCGTCATGAGCCAATTGTTTCAATACTTTTACTGCCAAATAGGGAGCTGCAGATGTTCCATATGTTACTGTGAGTAATCTGTATGTCTGAATGGCATCATTCATGTTTGATCTCCAGACTATTCTTTGAAAGTCAGTATCATCTGGATGTACTAAAATTTGTCTGTACATTTTTGCAAGATCTGCGACTATTGCAATGGAATGCAAACGAAATCGAATGAGAAGATTAATCAGATCTTCCTGCAGCTTGGGTCCAACAAGAAGAATGTCATTGAGTGAGACTCCTGTTGATGATTTGGCTGAGTCATCAAAAACAGTTCGTAGACTTGTAGTTGTACTTGATGCGCTCATGACTGCATGATGTGGTAGGTAGAAAGTAGGACCAGATTTGTCCTCTCTGATTCCTCATTCACCAGTTCCATATGTCCGAGAGCAAGATATTCAGTCATGAACTGTTGATATTTTTCGCTTTTGGCGGGATCTTTTTCTAATTGTCTTTCCACACATTTGAATCTTCGAATTGCTGTTTTTCTTGAATCACCCAATACGTTTGGGTTTGTTTTGAATGGTAGTCGCACCACGTATCTTCCACATTTGTCTCTTGAATGGGTATCAGTGAAGATTTTCTCACACTCGGCTTCTGTTGCGGAAAGTGGTTTTCTGTTTGAAAGTTCTTCCAAGGTCCAGAAATTTTCAACTTGATTGTTGAGTGAGCAGTGATGGACTTGTATGTGGGCTTGATTATCAAACGAGGTTGATTGCCCTGAATGACCCATCCGAAAATAGTGTTAAATGCCCCTGGTGTGTTAGGTGGTCCTTTTACGATTCCATTTTCCATTATGTCAATGTAAATGTCAGCTCCAAGTAAGATGTCAACTTCACTTGGTATGTGAAATGTTGGATCAGCTAATTGCAATCCTTTGATATGTGACCACTTGCTAGGATCACATGGTTTGAGGGGCATCAGTCCTGTGACTCTCTTGAGAAGAAGTGCTTCAACTATTAAGTCCTCGTTGCTAGTTGAGCTTGTCCTTATGTGTAGCCTGACGCTGTTGTGACAATAGTCAATTTCTTTGTCTCCAATGCTTCCTATTGATATGGATAACCTTGATCTCTTCAGTTGCAATTTCTGTACGCAGGATTCACTGATAAAACTTGTTTGCGAAGCTTGATCCAAAAGAGCTCTTGCCTTTTGATATCTTCCAGCTGCATCTTTAACGTGAATGATTGCAGTGGCTAAGAGGACATTTGCTTTGCCACCTGATTGTGAAATATGAGAAACGATCGTATTGGTTGACTGATCCTTTTCTTCTAAGGTTTCTCTTGTTTCAGTTGGATGTAGAAGAGTGTTATGTTTTGAAGAACATTTTCGACAATTTCCACCCTTGCAATCACGAGTTTGGTGATCTGATCGCAAGCAAGTACTACATAAGGCATTCTTCTTGACTAAGTTCCAACGATCTTCATTTGATGCTTTCAAAAAGACATTACATTTGTAAATGGCGTGTCCTCCATTTGCACAAATGCTGCATTTGTCTCGAGCTGTTCCATAATGAGCAACTGCTGATTTTTTTAATGTTTCTTGAATGTGCTTCTGTTTGGCTTGTGTACCTGTTGGCTGAGCTGCCGATAGCGCTCTTGCTCGTGTTTCAAGAAACAGCTTTAATTGATCGAATGTGGGTAATGAACTACCCGTTTGAGAGAGCTCCCATTGTCTGCGAGACTCATTATCTAACTTCCCTTTGACTGTATACACAAGGATTGCGTCCCAGTAGTCTACTGGTTGTTTTAAAACCTTCAAAGATCTTACGCATTCTACTGTTGTGTCGATGAGACGACGAATCATTATGGCAGATTCAGATGCAATATTGGGTTGTGTAAAGAGACGCTTGAGATGTGCATCGATTATTTCCTTTTCATTATTCAATCTATTCAACAGTATGTCCCACGCTTCCTTGTAGTTGGCCTCAGTAGCTGGGATGGACTGTATTAATTGTGCTGCCTCATTCCGTACCGCTTGTTTGAGGTAATGAAACTTTTGCACATCAGATAGTTTTGCATTAGCGTGTACTGTTGTCACGTATAAGTCATGAAATGGGATCCATTCTGTGTATGCTCCACTAAAAGTTGGTATTTCTAACTTGGGTAATTTGATGTCCCCAAGAGTTGACCCTGCTACACTCCCTGAGCTAGTTGGTTGTGTACTTAGAGCTGCTGCTCTTTGAGTAATAACGTCAGTGAAAAAGATCATTAAGTCTTCTAACCTTGTGCTTTGATAATGGTATTCTTCTGCATGAGCATCAAAATCCTCGGGAGGACATATAGAGATGATACTATTTTGAAGTGTGTCCAGCTCCTTGGTGTAATGTTCCACCTTGTTTTTGTAGATTTGTAAAGCTGCATCACTTAAAGGTGTGGTGGCATGATTTGCTACTATAGTCTCAGTTCTGGTGATTTGTCCTTTAATGATTTTACTTTTGTTTAACAGTTGATCCATAGTTAAATGTTAAGGAATGCACTCAAGTTGAAATGTTGTTGAACTAGAGTCACTACGTTGCCATACACACAATTTGATCACGATTAATTATCCAGTTCGGGTTTTGATGACAACAAACAAAACGTCTTGACCGACTAATTGTTCTTATAAACCGCTTTGAATATCCGGCTCAACGGACCATTAAATGTTCTTGAATTATATGTAGAAAGCAATGACCAAAGTAACAAACTAACTTTATTTCAAGTCAAAAAACAAAAATTGTGATCTTTCCAGTAAGGTGCCGAACGTTATACTAAAAATTCTCTTTCAAAGATGTTTTGCTTGAAAAACCAGTCCTCTATTGTGTGTAAGAAGCCCCCGATTGACATTTACCCCCATTTTTACAAAATATCCCCCGATACGAAGGCAAGGCTTGGTATAGAATTAACTACAGGTACTTTTTGAATAATGAAAAACATGGAGTATATCATAATAATGTAGCTGATTCTGCATTATAACGAATAAGTGATGTTGTTCGACTGAACAACATCAGTATATACTTGCTTTTGCATTTAAAGTTTAGCCTCTATTTCCTTGAATAGAGGAGCGGGATTGAATGCGTGAAATCCTTATTGTCGACGGGTGACAGAAATTTTAAAGGGAGAGTTTAACACCTTCCATTATATTAAGGCAATCCAATAATCGTTTCTTTCGCCTTAGATATATCGAGAAAACGTAAAACACAATTCACAATCATTAACCTCACTTTTCTGGCTATAGTCAAAAACCTTTAACACGAAAGTGTTAACCCATTTCCCATTTTGTAGAATATTGTAAAAATCAGATGCCAAAAGGTTCGTCATCCTTGTGAAACTTTGTCTAAAGTGAATTGCCTTGTAGGCTTAGATCAAATTATTATAATAATGGTATTTTAATATTATGGGAACCTAATTTCGGGGCCCCTCTGAAAATTACGGGTAGGCTGTAGCCTACCCAGCCTACCCCCTCACTGTCAAGAACGAGGGTATCGATTGCCGAAATAATGATTCATAGCAACTGCTCTTGGTTACATAACTGTTTCACAGTTTCTACTTATTCTTAAAATGTCGACGCTTATTTTGCCAATTTATTTATTTATTTCTGTATTTTGATAAATTGAGATCGTCGAAAAATACAGTGTTTATCGTTTCGAAATCCCACTTATACATACTTTACATAATAAATGCCACAAATACAGAACTTAAGTGGTACGCGTGGAATTTGAAATAAAAAGATAGTTCTCTAGCAAGGGCTAATTTTATGTAAGGTTTCGAAATATTGTGTTGCAACTTGCAAGTACCATTAAACTTGTTGATTTCCAAAGTAATCGACTGGGGAAACGGATAAATCCGATTAGCGGACGCTTACGACATGCACACTTAACGACAGATATCGTTGTGTCTTTGCTTTTTGAATAAAAAAAAACTTGGTTTACACCATAATGGTGCCAGAGTATTGAATAAGACACTTGGCATTGGTAGTCCAACAAATCTTTTCCTCAAACGTCAATATTTTATATTCAAACTAATTAAGTGTAAATTTATTTAAATGCCAAAATGGGAGATGCCTTTCATAAAACCCCTAAACTACACTTTGACCAACGAAAGCCCCATTTTCAAATACAGGTATGTTTCAAGGTTATTAATGAAGCTCTGAATTCATTATGTTTGGTTTAAAAGATTTAAAGAAATGTTATTAAGTTAAAATCATATTTCCGATCTCCAATCTTTAACGAGGTAATTTAGCCAGTGCATTACAGTACTATAATGTTTTAACAATTACTGAATCTCTATTGATACATATTAGAAGCTAATTAATTCTTGATGCTAAGTCAACCTACAATGCCTTAATTATTGTTAATATTTCGTTAAAGGATTACAGGCGAAAGTGCAATGACTATTTTAGTGGATGACGTGAGTATTTTTAATTTATTACGTCACAAAACGTTTCCGTTTCTTTCCTTTGTCTTTCTCAATGAGATTGAGGTTAGCTAATTAAGTAGAAATCAATGTTCTTGCTAAACACATTCCATTAAATTCAGCAACGACAGTAGTTCCTACATGCAGTTTGAAGGGATATTCTCACATCAATTTTTGGCAAATTAATTTTCTTATTTTCCGTTTGAAAGTAGATTATTTAATGTATTTAGAATCTGAATATCCACTTGTTATTCCTAAAGATGTTTTAACCTTAAAATAATAGTTAAAAAAAAAACAGCGATTAACTTGCCCTTGAATTTCTCGTGATATATACGAGAGTAACCGATTCTATTACAACTTGATGAGATCAGTTTAATCAATGCAAAAATAATACTAATTTCAGTTTTTCGCCATGCCTCGACGAAGCATCAAACAAAAGGCCGATTTCGAAATGCAATATATAAAAAGTCTCTTCAAATTTAGTAGGTAAGTAAACTTACTTTAACAGCTACAATTAAAAAAAAATTAAATTAGATCATGTCGAGGGGCTAACCACTCCGAAAGCAACTTCAAATGTCTTAACGAGCAATTTTTTTAATAGATTAAATCAACTGACTGTTTTTATGGGAATGAATGCCGAAAGTTTTCAGGTAAGTTTTATTGTTTTGTATACGCTTACATAAAGAATAAGCAGGAATATTTAAAATTTTAGACTCTTCGTTACGCTCAAAAACAGAGTGGTCGATACCATTTGGTGATGGCACCCTTTTCTCTGAACACATTCTTTAATAATTCAAACATTTCAGCTACAGGTTTATGCAGATTTACAGAATCATTTATCATGTCCAGACCGAAACAAATTTTGACGAAGTCCTTCGCTTTTTTAAATATTGATTCGATCGTAAGTATGTCAATTCCGACACTTAGTTTTCAGGGTACTTAATCGTTTTGTATTTCAGTGTAAAGCGTAAATCTCATTGTACTGATCTAAACTAAAAATGAGATATTTTATCTTTTCAGACAATAATTTGCCTTTTTTCAATCATTGCTATAATTTCTGTTCTATTAAGATTAAGTAAAACAAGTACTGGACAAAACACGCTGCCCGGTGTCAGTCGTCGAGAAATGGGCGTTTACAAGTATTTTCAAACCCTGTGGGACGTCACATTCATCATTTTATTAGAACGTAATAAGGTTATTCAAAAACTAGACCCCTATATAGGCCAACACTAACTGGAATGATTTAAATAAACATAATCCCTTCTAGCTTATCCAGTCATCACTAGAATTTTATCCGAGAGATTATTGTTGATATCTTGGTTAATTGGAATGACGTTTTTCCTCGTCGAGATGGGATGTCATTTGAAATCAGAGTTTTGCGAAACGAATTACATTTATCTGGACACCATCGACGACCTTATTCATCATAACGTCAGTCCAAATTTCGTACGCTATGAAGATTTGCGTCAATACTTGATGAAAACAGCACCGGACGTAAGTGAACAACCAATGGAATCTTTGGTTTTGTACGGTACGATTTGCGGTCAAATTAAATACAATACATAGTTTTCGGGTTAGGAGGATTCATACCATTTACACAAAGAGACCAGACTGCTTGGAGGAAAAAAGTGCAAACTATTTGTAGTCTGGTCTCCGTGTGTAAATGGTATTTATCATCCTAGCCTGAAAACTAAGTATTAAATGGTTAGCTAAAGTGTAATTTTGAGAACTTAATAATTAGTGGGTTACCTTTTAATCTAAACTAAAATTATCTTGACCTTGTAACCACGTTGACTTGAAATTTTACCGTCTTAGCTTATAATTTGTCTTTCTTGAAAAAGTCGAAAGTTATTTAAAGTTTAAATTAAATATAACGTGATTACGACCTCGATCAGTGACGTTTTTTATTTTCATTTATTTCACAACCTTGGTCCATCTGATGCGTCGTTCACTAACTTCGCTATTGCAGAATGAAAAGGGAAGAAAAATATTGAACTGGTTGGACGATGGTACTGGACGCTGGAGGATGACAGAGCACTTTTGGGGTGTATTAGGCAAAATATTTCTATATAATTTGTGGAAAAGGCCGGTACAAAATGCAATCATAGTAAATGGGAAGAGATTTTACTTGACTTTAGCCCACAATGACTTTTACCGCAAAGTGAACGTAAGTATTACGGACATTACGTTTCACTCGTCGAAAATACGGTCCGAATATTGGTTTTACGGCATACCCAAATCTATCGCTAAAGACGACAAGATTTTCAGCGAATACATCACATTGGCGTAAGCTTCCTTGATAAATACAAGCATAACCGGGAAAGTCAGAGTTCAACACTTTACACATTTAGATGTCTCATCTTGTTCGAAACCGAGGCTTTGGGCAACTTCGACTTGTTATCCAAATGGAAAGAGGAACGATTAAGATGGACGAAACCACCAAAAAAACTTGAGGCCCTGAATTTCTCGGCAATAGAATCGCCCTTTAAGATGTTCATTTACGGAAAGCTGATTGCGGTAGGCGTGATCATTTTGGAAATAATGTTGAAACCAACCATATACGTGTAACAACCGTTCAAATCTCAACTGATTCGACTGACATTTTAGTTTAATCAAGGGCTTGATTGGAAAGGTTTTCGGTAATAATGGTTCAATGTTAATTAGTTTCATATAACTGTCATTATTTTCATTATAATTTGTAGTGGGAAACACTATAGCAGAGTGGCACAGCGCTTTCTAATATAATTATTACCTAGCAAATTTGTAACAGGAGTTTTTATTATACTTCACAACACAATGGAAGACACGTCAGCTATTTGTTAATTAATAAATTTTAATATAACTGTACTATTACAAAATAAAAAAGCTTTTGGAAATGATCTCAGAATTGTTCTGTTTTATACACATGTTCAAGAGAATTACTTTTTCCCCTGTTAAATTTAAAATTGCATATTTATACGCCTCTGCTTTCTATATATTATCAATACTGCTTGAACACTTCTAATTTCTTTACTAAATTATAAAGAAACAAGAAATTACCTTTGTCAAAACAGCCTATAAACTTTATACAGGATGACTTAGCTATTCGAGGCAAATGTAGCTTCTAAAATCAATTGAACTGAAGTTGAAGAATTACCATCTAAAACGAGAGTTTGCCTTGATTCCTGTTTCAACTGAAACGTTTTCCTTTCAGGGAAATTAAAGCTTGGAATCTTGATTTGATAAAAAATTCAACATTCTCAGATTAGTTTTGAGAGGGGGGGGGTACCACTGAATTATAAATACTATTAAACTCGACTAGCTTAACCAACCCGCATAATTTAATTGGTGTACACAAGAAATTGGAGGTTGACTATAATGGACTTAATTGTGCTTCAATAGTTTAAAACGAGAATGTATAACGTCTAACGCGAATCAGTCGCATTGATTAGCTCTACGTAACCACAGTTAAACCTGTCGATGCGAAAAACTAGAGATGTGAGTCGGTAATTTACCGTCCGTAAATTACCGGTAATTTACCAAATACCGCGTAAATTACCGTTTTATATCTTACCGTAATTTTACAATGGTAATTTACCGGTAAATTACGGCGGTAAATTACCGTGGTAAATTACCAAACATTTTTATTACGCCTTAAAACTTCATTTTACACTTAAAATTATTTCTGTGTTTACTTTCAAAATGACTCACTAGGCGCTACTCGCTAGCCAGTACTTACAAAGTTGCACTACAAATTAGTCTTTTAATAAATCTTTAATTAGAAATCAGATTAGAAAGGCCACGGCTGCCGTCTTGGTAGCAAAAGCCGCAAATACGTGTAAAGCAGTCAAGATAGTGATCCCAATTAAACGTTGTTTAAAGTAATGGATTGTAAGTACAGGGAAATATAAATTACCAAAAATTACCGGCTGAACGGTAATTTTTGTGTTCCCTAAATTTCAATCGGTAAATTACCGGTAATTTATCGGTAATTTACCCGGTAAATTACCGTTTTTAAAAATTACGGTAATTTCACATCTCTACATTAGCCCCCTATCAATGGTTACACAACTACCGAAATTTAATAATTTAAATAGAAGCTAAACGAAATAACCAAATTTAATCTAGCAATTATTAATAATTGATGAAATTGGTCAAAAATAGGTGGCTCTAACTTACAAGCCCCGGTCGAAAAAATATTAAAATGAACAATTAAATCTGTGTTAAGTAATTGGATGTCGCGAAATCATCCCTTAAATGTAGGATAAATTCAACGACTTTTTTACCTTTAAATCTACCAAAAAGCCGTCGATCTACCTTATCTTGTAGATTTCGCCAAGGCCCGCCAAGGCCTAAAGCCATTTCCCGGTTAACCTAAAATTTTGCCCACGCTTGATTTTAAGTCTCGAAAAACCCTTTGAACTCGAAAATCGCGACGGCCAATGCGATTACCATGTTGAAATCGCAAACGATGAAGATTGAGTTGAAAAAACAAAGCAGCCATACTAAACAAAATTATGAACCGCAGCCAAGGTGCCAGCAAAAAGGTACGGGGAAAAATACTAGAAAACACCGGCGAAAGTTCCGCGAATCTAAGATTCATGGAGGAAAGAGAGGCGGTAAAAACTCCGAATGCCCGATTCGGCCGTCTCTTACGACCGCCGAATGATTCGGAGAGGTTATCACCGTATGATTAGGATAAGGTGCTTACAGAATACGTTTTATTTTCATTCGGAGAAATTGACTCCGAATGAAAAGATTCGGATCGAAATTCCTCCAAAAGGACCTTAGAGAATAGCCTCCCAGTGTACTAAATATTTGCGAAATCTGGGACTTTTTGCATAGAGAAGACTTTTTACATTTCTGGGCGCCATTTAGTAAGATGGCGGCGGATTGGAAAAATCTTTCTTAGTACGCGCCTACTACTTATGAGTAACGTTCCTGCAAAGTTTCAGCCTTCTGGGACAAGCAGTTTGGGCTGGGCGTTAATTATCAGTCAGTCAGTCAGGACTTTGATTTATATAAATATAGATTGTGGCCTTGATTATATTCTTAACTACTAAAATTTCTACTTGTAACAAGATTCTACTACATTAGATTATTAAATACACTTTACCGGAAAATAATTTCACTCAGCATGTGCACAATCGACCAATATGCCATGAATACAAAACAAATGAATACTAAGAACAAACTACGTGTTTCCCTGTCCAAATTAACTTGAGTTCAATGTTTCATATTACAGACTGAACGAGATAGAAAAATCTTGAAATGGTTGGAGAATGTTTCGAAAATATCGATAAGCAGAAGATATTTATACTACATGTTTAAAGCCGAGAGGCCAAATGTACTCATCGCCAATGGCCAAAAAGTTTTTAACGCGATATCCTACAATGAGCGCTCACTTAGCAAGGACCAATCACATATTAAGAATTTCTACTCGTCCAAAATTCTCTCGGAATATTTATATTTCGGAATACCTAACTCTATGGCGAAAGATGACAAGATTTTCAGCGAATATATCGCATTGGCGTAAGCTTCAATTTCATATCTGAACCTTTCAGGACCTTAGAACATTTTTTCAAAATTTTCTAGATTTCAAATTTTATTCGAAACTCAGGCTTTGACTAACCTGCAAATGGAATCAAAAGTGGCAGAGGAGAAATTGAAATGGACAAAACCACTGAAAGGTCTTGAGGCGCTGAATTTCGAGGCTTTAGAATCTCCCTTTAAAATGTTTATATATGGAATTGCGCTTTCACTCGGCGTGTTCATCTTGGAAATAATTAAGCTCTCGCATTTTTTATGGATAACTCGAGAATGCTTTAAAAAAATGCGCACCTTAATACTAGATCTCTGATTGCAAAATATTTTGAAACAACTTCGCGGGCGCTTTTAAAGTTAAGCAATCACCACAGAGATTCGTTTCGTCACTTTGATTATTGCCAATTATAAAACTCTAAATTGCAACTTATGTAAATTTGTAATCCTCTTTTTTTAAGTAAAAAGTAAAGAAATGAAATTACGAAAAAGTGTAGTTTTACATAGCTTCGAATCTGTATTATTTTATTATTGAATAATAAAAAGTAAAATCGCTTCTAAAAAAACATGGTACTAACTTCATACTTTTTACCTCTCCGAGTGACGTATGTCACGGAGAGGTTCTAATTTCAACGTGTCTGTCTGTCTGTCCGTTGTTACACCCACGTGACCGCGTTCGCAGTTTGCAAATCGGAGCAAACGTGTATTCAATTTCCAGACCGCATTTACAGTCCCGGAAATTGTATTCGACTTACAGGCTATTACTCCATTGCCTGTTTAACAACTCTGTTCATTGTCCACCCCACATGGACACCAGTCTGAACTTGTTGGCTTCTAAACACCACCATCTTCTAGTCTTTCGCGGCTTCGCCCATTCCACATGGACGTCAGTCTGTCCTTACTGGCTTCTAAACACCACCACCTTCTCGTCTTTGTCCATTCCACATGGACACCATTCTGTACTTACTGGCTTCTAAACACCACCATCTTCTATTCTTTGTCCATCCCACATGGACACCAGTCTGTACACCTGGCTTCTAACACCACCATCATCCTTAAGGTTAAGACATACACGGCGATCGGCTAGGGTTACGAGAAACGTCTAGCCTTCCATTGACGGGGTCTTCCGCCAAGGTTCACGCAATTGCGATATTCTTATCCATAGCTGCGATTCGAAACCCTTATATACTACCTATTTGAGTAAGGCGAAGCAACCGGCGTATGTTTCATTTCAAACACCAATATTAGTCAAGTCTCTCAAGAATGTTTAATTGTTCTTTTTTAAAACGATGTAACGTTCAATAAGGCGAATAACTAACGAAGAAAATATTAAATATTAATTATATTTATTTTAATATTTAAGATAATCTTGTTTCTCAATTCAAAATTAATACGGAAAGAGTTAAAAAGCAGTCTATGTTTTTGTCTGTGTGTGTCCGTCCGTTGTTACACTAGTGCGCTGCGTTAGAAGTTCGTTTTGTTTTGATGTGTAAAGAAATCCAACAGAACCATAATATTCCCTTTATCCTTAATATAAAGTGAATATGTGGAAATATTTTTCGTAATTATGATGCATTTAGTACTTTTGTAGCTTTAAAGCTCTGTTTCATTTAGATATTCCAAAGATTTTTTTTAATATTATTATTTGAAATGGCTGTTTACATATTACTTAAGCTATACTACATCTGTATATAGAATAATCCTTGGTTTTTGTTTTCATGAAGAAAGCTAAGATCTAAACTCCGGAGTGTATATTTAGTATTACCCGCGATAGGCTTAGTGAAATGAAGAGTAAATAATTGAGGCCTGAGGTGAAGTAAACTTAGGGTTTTGATTTTCGTGTCTGAAATGAAGAGACATCAACGGTTCAGAGTGAGCCGAAAGTTAAATACACTCTTAAATAATCAGGTTAAGATTTTATAATAGAAGAAAAGATCATGGTGGCAATTAGAATAGTAGGGCTAAGCTACAGAGTTTTTATTCTCTTTAGGTGCGCATAGACTATCAGTGCGTCTAGCTACAATTTAGCTTTGGTATTATTGAACGTTGACACTCATGTTGGCAAACTAAGAATATTGTTGAGGTGAGACTAGACGGTAGTGTTTACACTGCTAACCAGTTGTGAATGTAGCTGTCAGAATATAGGGTAAACAGCTGAAGCGTAGACTTCATTTCCTGTTCTTTTTGCCATTGACTGATTTCTATGTGTCCAAGATTTATCCTTATTGGAAGTAAAATGTCGTCTGCTTTACTGTATATTCGCTATGCTTGGAATACTGATTCAATATTTCGTAAATTTTTCTTCAAAAAAGTGAAATAATTCCATATCTAGGTAAATAACTTTGTAGTAGTAGTAGACCTCTTGACTCGGAGAGGTAATATTTTGGTTTTCCCAACTTGTAATTGTACAAGTCGAGTCTATGTCATTAGTAAATAGAAATTAATCTTCAAATTCTCAAAATGTTTTGGATAAGCTAATACAAGTTGAAAATATAGGGAGACAGGTGAGTCGTAGCTCGTTATAGTTTACATCAGTCTGGTTTCAAATAAAGAGAAAACCGCTATATTATTGGAGTTATTACCTCTCCGAGTGACGTATGTCACGGAGAGGTTCTAATTTCAACGTGTCTGTCTGTCTGTCCGTTGTTACACCCACGTGACCGCGTTCGCAGTTTGCAAATCGGAGCAAACGTGAATTCAATTTCCAGACCGCATTTACAGTCCCGGAAATTGTGTTCGACTTACAGGCTATTACTCCATTGCCTGTTTAACAACTCTGTTCATTGTCCACCCCACATGGACACCAGTCTGAACTTATTGGCTTCTAAACACCACCATTTTCTAGTCTTTCGCGGCTTCGCCCATTCCACATGGACGCCACTCTGTACTTACTGGCTTCTAATCGCCACCACCTTCTCGTCTTTGTCCATTCCACATGGACACCAGTCTGTACTTACTAGCTTCTAAACACCACCATCTTCTATTCTTTGTCCATCCCACATGGACACCAGTCTGTACACCTGGCTTCTAACACCACCATCATCCTTAAGGTTAAGACATACGCGGCGATCGGCTAGGGTTACGAGAAACGTCTAGCCTTCCATTGACGGGGTCTTCCGCCAAGGTTCACGCAATTGCGATATTCTTATCCATAGCTGCGATTCGAAACCCTTAT
The DNA here is from genome assembly GCF_054372755.1 of Phalangium opilio. Classification (NCBI taxonomy): domain Eukaryota; kingdom Metazoa; phylum Arthropoda; class Arachnida; order Opiliones; family Phalangiidae; genus Phalangium; species Phalangium opilio. Next base: position 1,833,352 of record NW_028324165.1, read on the forward strand.
ATACTACCTATTTGAGTAAGGCGATGCAACCGGCGTATGCTTCATTTCAAACACCAATATTAGTCAAGTCTCTCAAGAATGTTTAATTGTTCTTTTTTAAAACGATGTAACGTTCAATAAGGCGAATAACTAACGAAGAAGATATTAAATATTAATTATATTTATTTTAATATTTAAGATAATCTTGTTTCTCAATTCAAAATTAATACGGAAAGAGTTAAAAAGCAGTCTATGTTTTTGTCTGTGTGTGTCCGTCCGTTGTTACACTAGTGCGCTGCGTTAGAAGTTCGTTTTGTTTTGATGTGTAAAGAAATCCAACAGAACCATAATATTCCCTTTATCCTTAATATAAAGTGAATATGTGGAAATATTTTTCGTAATTATGATGCATTTAGTACTTTTGTAGCTTTAAAGCTCTGTTTCATTTAGATATTCCAAAGATTTTTTTTAATATTATTATTTGAAATGGCTGTTTACATATTACTTAAGCTATACTACATCTGTATATAGAATAATCCTTGGTTTTTGTTTTCATGAAGAAAGCTAAGATCTAAACTCCGGAGTGTATATTTAGTATTACCCGCGATAGGCTTAGTGAAATGAAGAGTAAATAATTGAGGCCTGAGGTGAAGTAAACTTAGGGTTTTGATTTTCGTGTCTGAAATGAAGAGACATCAACGGTTCAGAGTGAGCCGAAAGTTAAATACACTCTTAAATAATCAGGTTAAGATTTTATAATAGAAGAAAAGATCATGGTGGCAATTAGAATAGTAGGGCTAAGCTACAGAGTTTTTATTCTCTTTAGGTGCGCATAGACTATCAGTGCGTCTAGCTACAATTTAGCTTTGGTATTATTGAACGTTGACACTCATGTTGGCAAACTAAGAATATTGTTGAGGTGAGACTAGACGGTAGTGTTTACACTGCTAACCAGTTGTGAATGTAGCTGTCAGAATATAGGGTAAACAGCTGAAGCGTAGACTTCATTTCCTGTTCTTTTTGCCATTGACTGATTTCTATGTGTCCAAGATTTATCCTTATTGGAAGTAAAATGTCGTCTGCTTTACTGTATATTCGCTATGCTTGGAATACTGATTCAATATTTCGTAAATTTTTCTTCAAAAAAGTGAAATAATTCCATATCTAGGTAAATAACTTTGTAGTAGTAGTAGACCTCTTGACTCGGAGAGGTAATATTTTGGTTTTCCCAACTTGTAATTGTACAAGTCGAGTCTATGTCATTAGTAAATAGAAATTAATCTTCAAATTCTCAAAATGTTTTGGATAAGCTAATACAAGTTGAAAATATAGGGAGACAGGTGAGTCGTAGCTCGTTATAGTTTACATCAGTCTGGTTTCAAATAAAGAGAAAACCGCTATATTATTGGAGTTATTACCTCTCCGAGTGACGTATGTCACGGAGAGGTTCTAATTTCAACGTGTCTGTCTGTCTGTCCGTTGTTACACCCACGTGACCGCGTTCGCAGTTTGCAAATCGGAGCAAACGTGAATTCAATTTCCAGACCGCATTTACAGTCCCGGAAATTGTGTTCGACTTACAGGCTATTACTCCATTGCCTGTTTAACAACTCTGTTCATTGTCCACCCCACATGGACACCAGTCTGAACTTATTGGCTTCTAAACACCACCATTTTCTAGTCTTTCGCGGCTTCGCCCATTCCACATGGACGCCACTCTGTACTTACTGGCTTCTAATCGCCACCACCTTCTCGTCTTTGTCCATTCCACATGGACACCAGTCTGTACTTACTAGCTTCTAAACACCACCATCTTCTATTCTTTGTCCATCCCACATGGACACCAGTCTGTACACCTGGCTTCTAACACCACCATCATCCTTAAGGTTAAGACATACGCGGCGATCGGCTAGGGTTACGAGAAACGTCTAGCCTTCCATTGACGGGGTCTTCCGCCAAGGTTCACGCAATTGCGATATTCTTATCCATAGCTGCGATTCGAAACCCTTATATACTACCTATTTGAGTAAGGCGATGCAACCGGCGTATGCTTCATTTCAAACACCAATATTAGTCAAGTCTCTCAAGAATGTTTAATTGTTCTTTTTTAAAACGATGTAACGTTCAATAAGGCGAATAACTAACGAAGAAAATATTAAATATTAATTATATTTATTTTAATATTTAAGATAATCTTGTTTCTCAATTCAAAATTAATACGGAAAGAGTTAAAAAGCAGTCTATGTTTTTGTCTGTGTGTGTCCGTCCGTTGTTACACTAGTGCGCTGCGTTAGAAGTTCGTTTTGTTTTGATGTGTAAAGAAATCCTACAGAACCATAATATTCCCTTTATCCTTAATATAAAGTGAATATGTGGAAATATTTTTCGTAATTATGATGCATTTAGTACTTTTGTAGCTTTAAAGCTCTGTTTCATTTAGATATTCCAAAGATTTTTTTAATATTATTATTTGAAATGGCTGTTTACATATTACTTAAGCTATACTACATCTGTATATAGAATAATCCTTGGTTTTTATTTTCATGAAGAAAGCTAAGATCTAAACTCCGGAGTGTATATTTAGTATTACCCGCGATAGGCTTAGTGAAATAAAGAGTAAATAATTGAGGCCTGAGGTGAAGTAAACTTAGGGTTTTGATTTTCGTGTCTGAAATGAAGAGACATCAACGGTTCAGAGTGAGCCAAAAGTTAAATACACTCTTAAATAATCAGGTTAAGATTTTATAATAGAAGAAAAGATCATGGTGGCAATTAGAATAGTAGGGCTAAGCTACAGAGTTTTTATTCTCTTTAGGTGCGCATAGACTATCAGTGCGTCTAGCTACAATTTAGCTTTGGTATTATTGAACGTTGACACTCATGTTGGCAAACTAAGAATATTGTTGAGGTGAGACTAGACGGTAGTGTTTACACTGCTAACCAGTTGTGAATGTAGCTGTCAGAATATAGGGTAAACAGCTGAAGCGTAGACTTCATTTCCTGTTCTTTTTGCCATTGACTGATTTCTATGTGTCCAAGATTTATCCTTATTGGATGTAAAATGTCGTCTGCTTTACTATATATTCGCTATGCTTGGAATACTGATTCAATATTTCGTAAATTTTTCTTCAAAAAAGTGAAATAATTCCATATCTAGGTAAATAACTTTGTAGTAGTAGACCTCTTGACTCGGAGAGGTAATATTTTGGTTTTCCCAACTTGTAATTGTACAAGTCAAGTCTATGTCATTAGTAAATAGAAATTAATCTTCAAATTCTCAAAATGTTTTGGATAAGCTAATTCAAGATGAAAATATAGGGAGACAGGTGAGTCGTAGCTCGTTATAGTTTACATCAGTCTGGTTTCAAATAAGGAGAAAACCGCTATATTATTGGAGTTAAATTCCTGGGCTAATCTGTATAACAATGTTGATGTACTTGAGCAATATGGTAAACATATAAAACTGGACGTTAAGCTATAGAGTATGAGGTTGTTGGTCCATAACGAATAGAACCATTTCACTCTTAATGATTTGATCTAAGCATACAGAGTAAAACATAGTCCAATCCTTAACTTTCGTAAGAATACCTCGTAAAATTAATGTTTAGTACTTACTATGTTTTTTACTGTTGCTAAAATATATAGATAATTGTCGACGCTACAAACATTTTCCACAAAATTACACTGCATTTGACCAAATTGAGATGGTCTTTAAAAGCGTTTATCGGTAAAAACATTGCTACGAAACGCATTAATAATGTTTTTTATAAGAGCAATTTGTCCAAACATAACATTTCGAAACATATTGTGCAAAGTAACATCAATCGAATGTCACTGAACATATAAAATGGTTCAGAAGAATCGGAGATACGTCATTGACGTGTCAGCGTAATCCCCAGGCAACTTGTCATTTATATATTGTCCCTGATTTTTACAATCAAACCGAGTAATACTATATAATACCGTCATCACCAAGTGTTGATAATGACACTGTGCTCGTCGAATTCAATCAAATTATCGCCAATAATAAATCCTTTAAATTACACTCTGATGTATGAAAACGCCGTTTTCAAATACCGGTAAGTATAGTTCCGAATATAAACGGATATGCCTCAAATATGAAATATTTAGAAAATTCTTGAAAGATTAAATTCGATATTTCGATTTAAAAATTCAGCGGGTTCTTTCTCAGTTACATAAAAAAGTTTAAAACATAAATAATCTAGAATACTTTCAAAACTTTCGATTTTTCAATTTCCTAAATATGGGAACAGCAATTTGATAACCATTTTATAGGTTTGATAAACAATTGCTTATCAAGAAGTAAAATACATAGAAACTAGCAGCAGGATTTAATAATTCATAAATAAAACTGTTTCGTTTAAGGGTTACTGGAGAAACCAATGTCAATATTATAGTAGACTCGGTAAGTGTACTTTTGAACCTCAAGAAATTAACAGTAACATTATTTTTGGTCGGAACATAATGCAGTTCAATTAATTAAAACATAGCCTTAAAATTAAACTGTTATTGAATACGATTTAAATCTCGTTAATACATCTTTGGAAATAAGCCTTGGTATTTTTCAGTTTTTTTCCATCTCTCAAATTCATGCGCATCACGTAAAATACGTTGAAGAAATGGAATTTATAAGACGAATTTTTGGGTTTGGATGGTATGAAGAAGGGACGCATTTGTCATTTACAATTAATCATTTAACGCAAAATTTTTATTTTAGTATAAAAAGAAAGCGGATTCATATGGGAATGAACGCCGCTGTTTTTGAGTCGGTATGTAACTAGACACTTAAGTTTTTAAGTATATGTGTAATTAATTACAAATAACTCCATGAATTAGTTTGCTCAGATATAGATTTAATTTTAGAAGTAGGAATGGAGAACAAAGTCATCTGGGCGCGCGTCAAAGTCCCGGACCCCTTTCCTCGGGACGGAGGGGTATGAAAGAAGAGGCCGGTCAAAGCGACAGAGGTAAAAAGGAATTTTTCGCCGTCCCCGTCAGCTACGTCATCAAAACGTAGTTTAAGTGAGTCAATAAGATAATTTAAACTTTTCGTTACGTGTTGGAAGGAGGGGCTCTTCTATACTGGGCTATGAGTGGACTGAAGTAAATACTAACCGTTCTCCATTCCTACTTCTAAAATTAAATCTATCCCTGGTTGGGCAGACTTTCTATTCACTAGTAGCAATCGACGCCTTTCTATAGGAGATTTCATAGTTTTATAGTGAATTTAAGATGTCAATGTATATTAAATGAAATTTGACGTTTTTATCACAGATACCTTACATGGAAGGTAGATTTAATTTAGTGATGGCACCGTTCTTTTTAAACACGTACTTGAATAATGTAAACATTTCTGCCATTGGTTTATTTAAATCTGCGGACTCGTTTGTCATGTCCAGGCCAATACCCGTTCTGACTAAATCATTCACCTTTTTAAACATTGACTTAATCGTAAGTACCATTACCGTCATCTTTAATAAGGCGGAAATTAATTTGTTTCACTTTGCAGACAATACTTTGCCTCTTCCTCAGCATCGTCGTATCATCGATTATATTAATGCGAAACGAGTCAATTTCTTCAATAAACGTTTCGCGTCGGGAGAGTACCATTTACAAGTTCTTTAGAACTCTTTGGAACATCGCTTCCCTCATCTTACAAGAACGTAAGGTTCAAAACTATTATAAAAATTGTCCTACATTCTGGCTAAACTAAAAATTCCAAACGTATCGCGTAGCTTATCCATCAGAACAATGTCCTCGATATTCTTGTTGATGTCTTGGCTGACTGGATTGACGTTCATTCTCATCGAGATGGGATGTCACTTACGATCAAAATTCTGCGAAACTAACTTCATTTTTCTTGACACCATTGACGATCTTGCTAGCTACAACGTCACTCCTAATTTTGTTCAATACGAACCCTCGCAGAGTCACTTAGTCGACCGAACACCAGATGTAAGTGCAGTGTTGAGACCCAAGCATTTACCATTAAGACTTAACAAATGCGATTGAGGAATTAATAGTAAACCAAGGAATAATCGAAGCAACACTGGGAATCGTTATGTCCCCACCTTCACTGTGTTGAAGACGGGACTGAGATGTGGGCGGGTATTTTAGTACACTCATGGCAGTAGTGACGTCAATATGGATATCAAAGAATCATCGATGCACCACGAGAATTCCATGTGTTGCTTCGATGTTTTCCCACTCAAATTTTATTACAATTCTACGGTTCATATTACAGAACGAACGAGATAGAAAAATCTTGAAATGGTTGGAGGATGTTTCGAAAACACCGAAGATACTTGTACATTGGGTCGATATAAGCAAAACATATTTACACGACCTGTGGACAGAAGAGAGGCCAAATGCACTCATCGCAAGTGGCCTGAGAGTTTTTAATGGGATAGCCTACACCGAGAACTTGGTTAAAAATGTCGAATCAAATATGAACGATTTTAATTTCTACTCATCCAAAATTCGCTCGGAATATTTGTATTTCGGAATACCTGACACGATCACGACAGAGGACAAGATATTCAGCGAATACATCACATTGGCGTAAGCTTCATATTCATATCCGAATTTTCGATGCCCAAGAATGGAAACCCTAACATTTATTCTACCTTTTTAGATTTCAAATTTTATTTGAAACACAGGCTTTGAATAATCTAGAGATGGAACCCAATATTTTAGAGGAGAAATTGAAATGGACAAAACCACCAAAAGCGCCTGAGACCCTGAATTACTTGGCTTTGAAATCCCTTTTTATGATGTTCTTTTATGGAATGGCCCTTTCATTAGGCGTGCTACTCTTGGAAATAATGAAGCACTCGCATTTTTTATTGATAATTCGAAAATTATTTATAAAACTTTTCAACTAAACACTAGATATCTGATTGCCAAATATTCTGAAACTTCGCGTGAGTTTAAACTGTTTAGCAATGTATTTAACCAAGAAGTTATATCTAGTATCTCAGAGAGAAGGTATAAATTCGCCAGATTTCCAGCTTTATCTCCAGTCCAAACGTAGGTCCGGAGTCAATCCCCGTCTCTAAATTACAACCAGCATCTCATTGCTTCTTGAAAACTCACGTCAGCGCGACGACGCGAGTGATGAAAATTACAGTCATATTTTCCGACTGAGGAGAGGCGAAATAGCCCGGCGCCTCCTTTTACGTCCCCCCCTTGTATTTTGAAAGGGGGACTGGGACTATGGTGCGCGAATACAAAGGCATCTTATACCTTCTCTCTGAGATACTAATATAACTTCTTGATTTAACTAAGTAATCAACACGGACTTTCATTTTGTCACTTCGCTTACTGTTAATAGAAGTACTGTACATAACCCCCATGGACTCCTGCTGTTAATTATAAAACGAAATATTACTTGCATTTATGTAAATTTGAATGAATTCATTGCATTTATGTTGAAGTTAAAAGTAAGGAAATTAAACTGTACTGAAAGTCTAAATCAATAGAACTCCAAAAATGAAACACATAACTAATAAAACTTCCTTTGTGAAATAAAAACTAAAATCACCCCCTCACCCGAAAAAAGTGGTTCTGTAAATTCCGACATGAAATAGTGTTTTACCAAGCGAAAGTAGCCGAAGATCGAAAAAGGAAGAATATTTTTAAAAGATGTTTGATAAGTGAGTTTTAATGTATTTAATAACAATCGAAGTTTTTTGTACAAATGGGATGTCCACACTAAGCCTATAACTTGCTTACAAAGCTACCCCCTCCCCATGACGCAGCTATTATCGTTATCCTTAGCAAGTTTTGATGGATAAGAGAAACAGATAAGATACTATACAATCGTTTAGTATATTATAACATTTAACTGTTGCGAAAACTAGATCCGAAAATATAGATAGTAGGACTTAAACCTTTAGCGACCAAATTATCCTGTATTTTACTAAATTGAGATGGCCTTTAAAATTATATAGTTACAAATGATAAAACGCATTCTAATGGTCTTGCGTAAGAACAATTTGGCCCAACAGAACCTTGCAAAACATTTTTCGCAAAGACACATCGATTGAAAAAAAATACTAATTTGTCATTGACTGCCCTAAAGCTCAACCTATTTCGACAGATTTTTGTTTACAAGCCAGTTATTATGTGTAGGAAAGGTTTTAGTTTAATCAGTTACCATCTTGCAAAACGTATTGATAACAACAATAATAATAATAATAATAATATTAATTAAAACTGTTTCATTCTTGCCTTCCTATATAATTTTAAAGGGAAAAGCAGTCGCGTAACTAAACATAACAGCTAGAACAGTAATGTAGCTAATGATTTGAATGAATTTATGTATTTAAATTTAAGTTTTTACATTTATTTATTTGTAACTAAGCCTTTTTTACTTTTAAAGTATCCCAGAAAATAAATGTTTTTGTAGAGTTAATAGAACTATTGTGCAAGGAGAAAAAAAGAAAATATTTCTGAAAGTCTCTAAAATAAATTACCAACCGAAAGCTAATTTTATTTATCCCAATCCGGTAAATTAATGTTTTTGAAAATTACGGTAATTTCAGATTTCCACCGGGAGCCCACGCATCGAAAACAAAAAAATGTTGCAAGAAATTGTGACTTGTACCAACAAATGCTCTTTGATTATTGTAATGTAAAGATACCTAATAAAACTTAGTTTTTTTTCTTGTAAACCGAGAGTGAATCCTTATCCAGAGTCAGAGCTTTAGAGTTAAATGAATACTTAAAATTTATTAGAGCATTAATTTAGAGTTAATTAATAGAAATTTTCATCATAATTTGTAACAGATTGAAATTGACGTCAGTCGCCAGCTATTTATTTAAATTATCAATATTACTTTGAAGTTTCAATACTCTTAAAAGCTTTGGAAAAATATTCTCAGAATTATGTCAATACGGATATTCAAACCCACTCTACATCTTCAAGCACTGACTGCACTGCTTAATTTCCAGTGACATTTAATATTGCATGTTCATACCCCTCAACTTATCAATTGCCCTCGAACACTTATTTACTAAATCACAAAGAAACTAGGAAGTAAGTTTGACAAAACATCCTATATACTTAATACAGGTTAACTTAGCTATTTGCGATCAATAGAGCGTCTATGATCAAGTGACTGAAAATGTATAATTTCCATCGAAAAGACCAGTGTTTGTCTTGATTTCAATTTTAGCTCTAAATCCTCAGTTCAGGGAAATTCACGCTCAATTTCTGTATTAAATAGAAATTAATTTAATTGATTAATTCCAGGAATGGGAAACCATGCACAAGATTAAAGACGTTATTGGAGTTGAATAGCAAAGCCAGCTTGCATAGTTTAATATGTCAAGAAAAAAGACAAATATAAAACTGAAGGTGCGAAGCTATAATGGACCAAATTGTGATCCAATGTATGACGTTTCACCTGCGTCACAATTATAGCTTAGCTCCAAGAAATCAAACGTAAATCCGGGGAACTAAACAGAGTTGTACAGATCAGAAGGACACTAAATTTCAGTTCAATGTCGACGTATGACGCGTGAAATTAAATCCATAATTCAAATTTCTAGCTTCAAACGCCACGTCATAGGTCTGATATTTATCGTATTTAGGAGCAAGGTTTTGCTCTCTATTCCACAGACTTAACTTATAATATCGCGTCAGCTATATTTTGCAATTTTTCCCAACAATAACTATTGCGAAAATGTCATGTAGAAATGTCGACACTGAGAAGGTTTTCTATACTAAATTATACTTTATTTGGGCAAATTGTGATCATTTTTACCTCTCCGAGTGACGTATGTCACGGAGAGGTTCTAATTTCGACGTGTCTGTGTGTGTGTGTGTGTGTGTTTGTGTGTGTGTGTGTGTGTCTGTCTGTTGTTATTGACTTACACCCCAGGGGACCGTGTTCGCAGTTTCCGAATTGAAGCAAATGTGTTCGCTATTTCCGGACCGTATTCACAGTTCCCGGAAATTTCAAAACTTGAATCTATCCACAAATCAACTGGCCACTATTACTTCATCTGACTAGTCAATTGTCTATTCTACATGAATACCAATCTGTACTTATTGGCTTCAAACACCACCATTTTGTGGTCTTTGTCCATTACACATAGACACCAGTCTGTACTTACTGGCTTCTATCACCACCATCTTCTGGTCTTTGTTTTTGTCCGTCCCACATGGACACCAGTCTGTACACCTGGCTTCTAACACCACCATCTTCTGGTCTTTGTTTTGTCCATCCCACATGGTCTTTGTTTTTGTCCATCCCACATGGACACCAGTCTGTACACCTGGCTTCTACTCCTTAAGGTTAAGACATACGCGGCGATCGGCCAGAGTTACGAGAAACGTCCGGCCTCCCAATGGTGGGGCTTCCACCAAAGGTTCACGCAATTGCGCTGTTCTTATCCATAGCTGCGATTCGACACCCTTATATACTACCTATTTGATGAAGGCGAAGCAACCGGCGTATGCTTCATTTCAAACGCCAATATTAGTCAAGTCTCTCAAGAATGTTTAATTGTTCTTTTTCAAAACGATGTAACGCTCAATAAGGCGAACAACTATCGAACAAAATATTTAATATTAATTATATTTATTTTAATATTTAAGATAATCATGTCTCTCAACTCAAAATTAATACGGAAAGGGTAAAACAGCAGTCTATGTGTTTGTCTATATGTGTCCGTCCGTTGTAACACTAGTGCGCTGCGTTAGAAGTTCGTTTTGTTTTGATGTGTAAAGAAATCCTACAGAACCTTAATATTCCCGTTTTCCATAATATAAAATGAATATGTGGAAATATTTTTCGTAATTATGATGCATTTAGTACTTTTGTAGCTTTAAAGCTCCGTTTCATTTTGATATTCCAAAGATTGTATTTAATATTATTATTTAAAATGGATGTTTATATATTACTTAAGCTATACTACATCTGTTTATAGCATAATCCTTTCTAAAGTCACAGTGAATACAAACTCAACGCTGCTATGTTGGTCAAATGAACTTTTGTTTGTCAATAGGCCTAGTGAACCAAAAAGTAAACGTTTGGGTTTGGTTTTCGTTTCTGTATGCAGAGACATTAACGGTTCAGAGTGAGCCGAAAGTTAAATACACTTTTAAATAATTAGGCTTAGATTTTATAATCATGGTGGAAATCTGGGCCGCGTTCAGCAGAGCCCAGCGCTGCTAGCAGTGTCCTACATAACGGGATTTTGTTTTTGAATTTTGGCGTCACGGTGCTTAGCGCTGAGCTAGCGCGGTCTTCAAAGAAAATAGTCGGCTTTTTGGATAACGTGACGTAAAACGCGTAGTTCTCAGTTTGGCGAAAAAACCATGGAGGAATTAATACAAATATCTTTATGGGACTATAGCTATTTAATTGGCGTGAAACCAGTTGATCACGCGAGAATTTTAAGAGATATATTATTTTCTAATTTTAATTATAAAAGTTGTTATCTATCTCTATAAATATGTTATCCTACAATTTTTGTTAAGCCTTGGTACCTTGCACGCTTTATTGCGCTAGCGTCATTTATAAAACGCCGATGACCGGAGAAAAGCTATGACGACAGAGCTCACCGGTAAACATTTCCAAAATCCGCTGTCTTTTTTGGTGAGCTCTGCTGAACGCAGCCCAGACCAGTGAAAGGTCTGATCGTAATCGGATAATAGCTTCGTGTTTTCATGCTTTTTATGGTACGCATTTACTTTCAGTGTGTGTAGCCACAAATAAGCTTTGGTGTTATGTAACGTTAAGTCATGTTGTTAAACTAAGAAAATCGTTGAGGTGAAACGAGAGGATAGTGTTTACATGCCAACCCTGTTGTGAATATGGCTTTGAACATAGAGGGCATACAGTTGAGGAGTAGAAAATTGGGCCTTTACAAACACGTAAAGGTAATATCCCTCCAAAGTTTTATCTCTTCATTTCCCGTTTTTCCCCCATCGGATGATTTTAATGTGTACAAGTATATCATTATTGGATGTAAAATGTCGTCTGATTTACAGTAAATTTGCTATGCTTTGTATACTGCTTTAATATTTCATAAATTTTAACTTAAGAAACATTTCCATATCTGGGTAAATAAGTTTGTAAGTAGTCGTCTTGACTCGGAGAGGTAATATTTTGGTTTTCCCAACTTGTTAAAGCTATAATTCGGCTAGAAACAGGTGACGAAATGCATTACTAGAGGTTTTGCGTAAGAACAATTTTGCAAAACAGAAGATTGCAAGGTATAGCGGCGATTAAATAGTAGGTCACTTGACATATAAAATGTCTGGGAAGGATCTGAGAGATCAGTTTTGTGTCAACTACTTAATTTTCATAGATACAAAAATTAAAGTTATCCCAAGCAACTTTTACAGTCGAATTAGCGTCTAATAGTATATCAAAGTGTTCGTAATCAACAGTTTTGATAATGATTCAGTGCCCGGCGGTCCGTGACATTTAAGCGCCGCCACTTAGGCGCTGGTTATTTAGGCGCCGCCATTTAGCCGCCAAGACAATTAGGCGCCGTGACAATTAGGCGCCGTGACATTTAGCCGCCGCGACATTTAGGCACCGTGACATTTAAGCTCCGCGACATTTAGGTGTCGAGACATTTACGTGCCAATAATTTTTCCATTATTTCTTCTAAAAATCCGTAATGACCTCTCAATTTGGCAACCCGTGTATTGTCCCTGTGCGTCACTGCAAGGCTATGTTCGCAATCCCCATTAAAGGACACGAAACCTTACTTGTTTTTACAAAACAATCCTAAAATAATAAAAAAAACATAACCTAACCTAGGTTGGGAAGTCAATGAAAATAAACAACAATATTTTGGAAAAGGCATATTATTTTGGAAAGTCAACGAACATGAACAACAATATTTTGGAAAAGGCATATTATTTTAGGAAGTCAAAGAACATAAACAACAATAAGTTGGAAAAGGCATATTATTTTAGGAAGTCAAAGAACATAAACAACAATAAGTTGGAAAAGGCATATTATTTTGGGAAGTCAATGAAGATGAACAACAATATTTTGGAAAAGGCATATTATTTTGGGACGTCAAAGAAGATAAACAATAATTTGGAAAAGGCATATTATTTTGGGAAGTTAATGAAGATAAACAACAATATTTTGGAAAAGGCATATTATTCTGGGAAGTCAATGATGAAAAACAACAATATCTTGGAAAAGGCATATTTTTTGGGAAGTCAAAGGAAGATAACCAATAATTTGGAAAAGGCATTATTTTGGGAAGTCAATGAAGATAAACAACAATATCTTGGAAAAGACATATTATTTTGGGAAGTCAATGACGATAAACAACAATATCTTGGAAAAGGCATATTATTTTGGGAAGTCAAAGAAGATAAACAACAATATTTTGGAAAAGGCATATACTTTTGGGAAGTCAATGAAAATAAAAACAATATCTTGAAAAAGACATATTATTTTGGGAAGTCAATGATGATAAACAACAATATCTTGGAAAAGGCATATTATTTTGGGAAGTCAAAGAAGATAAACAACAATATTTTGGAAAAGGCATATACTTTTGGGAAGTCAATGAAGATTAACAATAATTTGGAAAAGGCATATTATTTTGGGAAGTCAATGAAGATAAACAACAATATTTTGGAAAAGGTATATTATTTTGGGAAGTCAATGAAGATAAACAACAATATCTTGGAAAAGGCATATTATTTGGGAAGTCAAAGAAGATAAACAATAATTTGGAAAAGGCATTATTTTGGGAAGTCAATGAAGATAAACAACAACATGGTTGAACTCTGATGTCAGTTGAATAAAAAGGATATAAGCCTAAAAGTACTTGTCATGTTCCTTTACTAAATATCTCAAATCTTTCACGAAAATTTAACGGCAATGTCGCGGCGCCTAATTGTCTCGGCGCCTAAATATCTCGGTGCCAAATTGTCGCCGAGCCTAAATGTCGCGGCGCCAAATTGTCGCGGAGCCTAAATGTCGCGGCGCCTAACTGTCCCGGCGCCTAAGTGGCGGTGCCTAAATGACCGGCGCCTAAATGTCCGCGCCCAAATGTCCTGTTCCGTTAACCATATTCTTTCCATACGGGTAAAAAGAACGAAGGACTCAATATCCTTGGATCAATCTTTGTATAGCAGCGAACTAGTTAAAGAAATGGGTATGGACACTTCGAAAAGTGTAACAACGCCCCTTTGCTTGGGCACCAAGTATAAAAGTTGCGAAGAAGGTGAAGAGCTAGGTGAAAAACAGAGCCAGAAGTATAGACGTGTGATAGGCGGTCTGCTATCTTTAGCACCACATACCCGACCCGATTTAGCGTTTGCCGCCACCTATTTGAGTCAGTTCTGTAAAAAGCCGCCCAGAGAACATTATTCTGGCATGCAGCATGCGTTACGTTATTTGAATGCCACTAAACATTTCGCAATAGAATATAACAAAACTGGAAAACAGCTAGACGTCTTCACGGATGCTGATTGCGGATCGGATATGGTTGATCGTAGATCGTTCCGTGGAAATGTACTGATACTAAGTTTTGCCTATTCGTTGATAACATGAATCCGCCCAGCTACGTCATAAATATGGTCCACTATTCGCCAAACCAAAGTCAATCAACAAACGTCATTGTACCAGAAATCCTTGCGAGAAACTAGAAGTTATATATACGAAGTCCCTCCTGTCCCACCCTCAGTCGATACCTGAACTTATTAACGAAACCCTGTCGGCTCATCCTTAAGAAATCCTTAGAAGTACGGAGATTTTATTTTAAATCGAAACCTTTATTTTTATTCGATACTTTTGCTTTATTCATTTTGATACCTTTATTTTATTCATTTTGATACCTTTATTTTATTCATTTTGATACCTTTATTTTATTCATTTTGATACCTTTATTTTATTCATTTTGATACCTTTATTTTATTCATTTTGATACCTTTATTTTATTCATTTTGATACCTTTATTTTATTCATTTTGATACCTTTATTTTATTCATTTTGATACCTTTATTTTATTCATTTTGATACCTTTATTTTATTCATTTTGATACCTTTATTTTTCATCAATTTGAATCCTTAATTTTGCGGAAGAGAATCGGAGATTTTATTTTATTCATTTTGATACCTTTATTTTTCATCAATTTGAATCCTTAATTTTTCGGAAAGAAACTCGGAGACTTTTTTAAACCCTTAATTTTAAGAAGAGAAGGAGCGCGAGTGCGCGAAATATTAAAAGAAAAAAAATAGTTAAATCGCGAAAAAAGAATAAAAAATTAATAATTAACCCTTAAATCGAGAAGAAGGAGAAAGAAACCTGAACCCTTAAGAAGAAAATGGAAGAGGAGCAACTTGTCGTAAGAAATTAAAAACTTGAAACTGTTTTGATAAACTGACTTGAAACTATGGTAAAAGAACTTAGATTATGGTTGACGGATTGATTCAATTTTTTTAAAATCTTCACTTTCTATTTTTGAACATTATTATTATAGTGCATAACTGCACGATTTTAACCCAAACACCCTTAAAATCTAAATTTGAAACTTAAAGGAGACATTCCATAGAGGTTTTAAAGTACAAACCACCCTTAGATATAAATTTGATTTTTTTTTGTTTAATTTTTAATTTTTTTTATTTTGACCCTAATAAAAGTTTGTGAAAATTTATGAAAACGATGGAATATTATGTTGAATATTAAAATTTGGATTAGAATCTATTTTGACTCTCAATTGACACATACCATCAAACGCGGTCACTTTTGATTCAGAAATTTTATAAGCCTCCGCGTTCCCGTTAAAAGGCCTTAACTCTCCACAACTGGCTGCATTCTAACATCTTGTCTAGCGTTAGCGAGGTTGAATCATTAGTGAAAAGAGGTAGGTGTTTGTCTTGCATCTTCACCCCTCTCGTAAGACGTTGAACACCCAACCCCACCCCCATAAACAACAAATGAAGAATGCAGGAAAACATCTCCTCCCCTTTAATTGAAGCAGAAGGGCCCAGAAAATTGGAAAGTTGAAAATTTTTGAATTCCTGGTGTTACGGATATCAACCCTGCAGCTTTGTCGAGTTTGGAAATTAACTAATTGTGACTGTGTATGTCATAAAGAACAAACAAACAAACAACTATCTCAAATATATATAAATTAATCAAACTTCATTCCTCGTTAGACCTTTGCGTAAAACTGAACCGCCATTAAACCTCACCTAAACACAAGTACGAAGTCAAGGGTAAAGTTAAGCTTAGCGACAATTTTGCATTCTCTCTCGTTTCTTCTGAAACCAGAAGTGATGACGATGTTAACGTAATTAAATTATTAATCAATTATTATAGATACAATATCATTCTTTAATAGCGAAGATATAATTACTTAAATATTATTAATTATAGTTAATTTTTTATAAAGAACTAACACAAAACATAGCATTACTACCAGATTCCCGTTAAGACGTTAGGCTAGTTACATTTCACAATTTTATAACACGATCTAGCCTCTTCGGTGATTAATCCGTAACGACAGGCTTTTACAACTGAGGATCTACTACAGTTGTCAAGAACAGTAATGTGTGAAACGAAAATGAAAACGCGTTGCGTAATTAACACATTTTGAAATGGTTCTTTCCACGTTTTAAAGGGACTGTAAAGCTGTCGGGGTATGTTCCCATTTTCTCCAATCCCATAATACCCAAAAGGAATATTTCGCCCAAAAGATTTTTTGTCCCATTTCGCCCAAAAGATTTTTTTTTTTCCCATTTCGCCCAAGCCCAGAAGTTGAGATTTAATTTTAGCCTATAGAAATAAAATAGACCTATAAAAAATTTGCCTTGGGTTGGGTTAGGCTAGGTTAGGTTAGGTTGGGTTGGGTTGGGTGGGAAGCCTTCACATGAGCAGTTCCCTTATGAGCGGATTTCATAATAGCGGTCCTCATAACAACAGTTCTCTAAATAGCGGTTCCCGAAATGGCAGTTTACCCATTACAGCAATTACCGATACAGCGGTTCTCGTAAACGCGAAAAACTATAGTTGTTTATTATGGTGTAAGCTGGCCCAGCTGGGTTATATGAACTCAAAAAGAACTAGGTCAGATATGGATAATTTGGTTAGGTTAAAGTTGATTATTTAAACTAAATAGTATTTGGTCAGGTTAGGTTAGGTTTTGTTTCGTTTGGTTAGACTTAGGTTAGTAATATTTTGGAAATGGTTTAACAATGTTACGCCTTTTCCAAAAAAATTAATGTTTTCAATTATTTTCTTCCGAATAAAATAACCTTTCTCGAATTATAATATGCCTTTTCCTAAAAAATACTGTTTACAATTATCAACTTCCAAAATATAATAACCTTTCTCGAATTAAAATATGCCTTTTCCAAAATATTACTGTTTACGATTATCTTCTTCCGAAATAAAATAACCTTTCTCAAATTATAATATGCCTTTTCCAAAAAATAACTGTTTACAATTACCTTCTTCAAAAATAAAATAACCTTTCTCGAATTATAATATGACTTTTCCAAAAAATAACTGTTTACAATTATCTACTTCCGAAATAAAAACCTTTCTCGAATTATTTTTCTATCCTGGTAAGAGAATTGTAAACTGATACAGCCTGAAGAATAGTACAATATTTAAGTGTACTTTTAAAAAAAAGTCACAAATACGCGGCGAGTTTATTAAAGCAGTGGAAGGCACGGATCGAGAGGATATTGTAAGGGAAATTAATAGCCAATGTTGCTGTTTTGGGGGAAAAATATTTTGGGACAAATGAGTTTGGGAGAAATGGGAATTGCGGAAACTGTTTTTGGGTGAAATGGGGGAGAATCGCTGTCGGCGGACCGTTGAATTATTTTTTTTCAAAAAAACTTACCCGACCCATCCTCCCCTCTCTTGTGATTGGTTGAGTGCCGCCTTGCTTCACCGTTTCCCCAGTACTGACCCGCGAGAGTCCGAGACCCCCGCTGCGTTTGCTACAAGGAAAGACTTTCGTTTTGCTCACCCCCCCCCCCGGGGATTGTGATGTCAATAACGACGCTTTCAAAAAAAAATTCCAACGGTCCGTCGACTTCTTTAGAGACCCTTTAAATTGCTGAGTATTCTTAACTACAATCCATTTTATTAATTCAAGTGATTATTACATTGATGTCTGATCAAATTATTCTTCTGCGTGCTGACATAATCACTGATCACATTTGAATTGTTTTTCACTACTATGAACGCGTTGATGTTTCATCAAATTATTCTTCACTGAGCAGGCATAATCACACTGATCACATTTGAAGGGTTTTTGATCACTGTGAATGCGTTGATGTGCGATCAAGTTATTTTTCTGATTGCAACCATAGTGACATAAATCACACTTGAAAGGTTTTTCACCACTGTGAATGCGTTGATGCCTGATCATATCATTCCTCCGCCTACTTGCATAATCACACTGATCACATTTGTAGGGTTTTCCACCAATGTGAATGCGTTGATGTTTGATCAAATCATTCTTCCGCGTACTTGCATAATCACACTGATCGCATTTGAAGGGTTTTTCACCATCGTGAATGCGTTGATGTCTGATAAAATCATTCCTCCGCGTATTTGTATAATCACACTGATCACATTTGAAGGGTATTTCATCATTGTGAATGCGTTGATGTCTGATCAAATCATTCCTCCGCGTACTTGCATAATCACACTGATCACATTTGAAGGGTTTTTCAACATTGTGAACGCGTTGATGTTTGGTCAAATCATTCTTCCGCATACTTGCATAATCACACTGATCACAATTGAAGGGTCTTTCACCACTGTGAAAGCGTTGATGTATGATTAAACTAGTCTTGAGAGTGCTGGAATATTCACACTGATTACATTTGAAGCGCTTTTCATCACTGCAGTGAACGCGTTGATGTCTGATAAAACTACTCTTGACAGCGCAACCAAAATCACACTGATCACATTTGAAGGGTTTTTCACCACTGTGAATGCGTTGATGTGTGATCAAACCATTCTTCCGCGTACTTGCATAATCACACTGATCACATTTGAAGGGTTTTTCACCATTGTGAACGCGTTGATGTACGATAAAATCATTCCTCCGCGTACTTGCATAATCACACTGATCACATTTGAAGGGTTTTTCACCATGGTGAATGCGTTGATGTTTGGTCAAATCATTCTTCCGCATACTTGCATAATCACACTGATCACAATTGAAGGGTCTTTCACCTCTGTGAATGCATTGATGTCTGGTCAAATTATCCTTCCGCGTACTTGCATAATCACACTGATCGCATTTGAAGGGTTTCTCATCATGGTGAATGCTTTGATGTCTGGCCAAATCATCCTTCCACGTACTTGCATAATCACGCTGGTCACGTTTGAAGCGTTTTTCATTGGTACCCTTTCGAATGTGAAGTTCAAGATCCCTTTTATATTCAGATGAATATTGCCATCGAGTAGAACGCTCCTTCTCGGATTTTCCTTCAAAAAGCAAACAAACAGAAACTTCATACAATTTGAATCAAACACAAAGTACTGTGAAGGGCACTTGATAAAACCGGTCATGCCGGGAATAAAAATGACATAAAGTTAAAGAAAACAAGTTCGGAAAACAAAATTAATATCGCTCTGAATCGAGACGACTATCTTCGAAGATTTTACTTAGCCCACTCTATCCGTTCCTATCTTATCAGAAAAACCTTTAGGATCATCCTAAAGGGTTGAGGGAATTTCTGGTTCTTTCCCCTTTTCAGGTGGAAAGTTTCAAGTAAACAAGTTGTTTTTCTATGATTTTGGGGTTATTTTACAAAGTTTTGCACAAACATGTTTTGATCGTTTGGAAGGAAAAAAAAATACAAAAAAAAAACTGAAAGGAAAAACACAATGAAAAAAAACTGATAATAATAAAAAATACACTAATTAACAACAATTATTCACAATACTTTCCTATCAGAAAGTGGAAACTAATGGTTGTCAGTTATTAAGAAAATATTTCAGGTTTAGTCTAATGCAACATAAATATGCTCATAAAACAAATGGGAAGAGAAAAAGATATGGCTGCCATTATTGAAAGGCGTTATAATGTCCTCTCTTCTTTTTCGATTCCACGTGATCGAGTTAAAATGCAAGTAACTGCAATTCGTTAACACGTTTCTCCAAATTAACTCGCGACTATGTGGGAAACATTTGGCCCTGGCGTTACCCTTAATGAACTGAATATAATGGTAGAGAAAGTGGAAATTTTTCGATGAGTCGGATATTATCGTAATTTGAGGAAAGGATGGTCACTTCTCCGAGGATGGTAGTCACTCAGTGTAAGAGGTGTATGTGACAAAATCATGATTTACTTTGTACTATATTGCAACGATTAAGTCAAAAGAAATCGTCTTGAATAGTTTGCAACGATTATAACATAATTTTGGCGATATGCTCTACCCAATAAGCCCATAAGGCTTCACACAGAAAGTCTGGGTGAGCTGCACAACATATTCGAAGCGCCTAACCTCCTCGCACCGCGGAGGAAACTAATTCGGTGACGCGGCTACTTCGGCTGTCTCTACCTCAAGAACCGATTGACCAGTTACATAGATTCGATAACTCATATAAAGACAGAGTATAGGGTCTCTAAAATAGTCTTTAGATGAAATTATTCACAATTTCAAAGTCCATTTGGGAGTAAAGAACTACCAAAAAAAACACCATTTCTCTTTGAAACCCTTGTTTCCCATACATTAAGTCATTTTCAATATATTACTAATGGTATCCGTTACATTTTCCAGGGTTGCCACAGAATTTTCATTTCAAAATTCCCTGACTTTTCCATGCTTTCCCTGACCATCTAAAGCCAATTTCCCTGACCAATTTTCAAACTTTCACTAACAGACAAGTAAGAATGCAGCCTTTAAAAATTACTTATTTATCATCAGCTTTGAACTTACAATTATGCTAATTTTATCACAGTTTTTAAACTACTATTTAGTAGTTAATAAAACTAGGAACTATCAGAAACAGTTAATGTAGTCCCGTATTTGAGTTGTGACTACACATTTGCTGAAGTCGTCATGCAATAGAAATTCCGACTTTTACAACAATTTTCAAATTCCCTGACTTTTTACACCTTTTTTCAAATTCCCTGACTTTTCCCAACCTTTTCAAATTCCCTGACTTTTTACACCCTTTTTCAAAATCCCTGACCTTTTACACCCTTTTTCAAATTCCCTGACTTTTCCCAACCTTTTTCGAATTCCCTGACATTTTACACCGTTTTTCAAATTCCCTGACTTTTTACACCCTTTACAAATTCCCTGACTTTTTACACCCTTTTTCAAATTCCCTGACTTTTTACACCCTTTTTCAAATTCCCTGACTTTTTCCGGCCTTTTTCAAATTCCCTGACTTTTTCCAACCTTTTCAAATTCCCTGACTTTTTACACCCTTTTTCAAAATCCCTGACTTTTTACACCCTTTTTCAAATTCCCTGACTTTTTCCAACCTTTTTCGAATTCCCTGACATTTTACACCCTTTTTCAAATTCCCCGACTTTTTACACCCTTTTCAAATTCCCGGACTTTTAACACCCTTTTTCAAATTCCCTGACCTTTTACACCCTTTTTCAAATTCCCCGACATTTTACACCCTTTTTCAAATTCCCCGACTTTTTACACCCTTTTTCAAATTCCCCGACTTTTTACACCCTTTTTCAAATTCCCCGACATTTTACACCCTTTTTCAAATTCCCCGACTTTTTACACCCTTTTTCAAATTCCCCGACTTTTTACACCCTTTTTCAAATTCCCCGACATTTTACACCCTTTTTCAAATTCCCCGACTTTTTACACCCTTTTTCAAATTCCCCGACTTTTTACACCCTTTTTCAAATTCCAAGACTTTTTACACCCTTTTCAAATTCCCCGACTTTTTACACCCTTTTTCAAATTCCCCGACATTTTACACCCTTTTTCAAATTCCCTGACTTTTCCCAACCTTTTTCGAATTCCCTGACATTTTACACCGTTTTTCAAATTCCCTGACTTTTTACACCCTTTACAAATTCCCTGACTTTTTACACCCTTTTTCAAATTCCCTGACTTTTTACACCCTTTTTCAAATTCCCTGACTTTTTCCGGCCTTTTTCAAATTCCCTGACTTTTTCCAACCTTTTCAAATTCCCTGACTTTTTACACCCTTTTTCAAAATCCCTGACTTTTTACACCCTTTTTCAAATTCCCTGACTTTTTCCAACCTTTTTCGAATTCCCTGACATTTTACACCCTTTTTCAAATTCCCCGACTTTTTACACCCTTTTCAAATTCCCGGACTTTTAACACCCTTTTTCAAATTCCCTGACCTTTTACACCCTTTTTCAAATTCCCCGACATTTTACACCCTTTTTCAAATTCCCCGACTTTTTACACCCTTTTTCAAATTCCCCGACTTTTTACACCCTTTTTCAAATTCCCCGACATTTTACACCCTTTTTCAAATTCCCCGACTTTTTACACCCTTTTTCAAATTCCCCGACTTTTTACACCCTTTTTCAAATTCCCCGACTTTTTACACCCTTTTCAAATTCCCCGACTTTTTACACCCTTTTTGAAATTCCCCGACTTTTCCCAACCTTTTTGAAATTCCCCGACTTTTTACACCCTTTTACAAATTCCCGGACTTTTTACACCCTTTTCAAATTCCCGGACTTTTTACACCCTTTTTCAAATTCCCTGACTTTTTACACCCTTTTTCAAATTCCCTGACTTTTTACACCCTTTTTGAAATTCCCCGACTTTTTACACCCTTTTTCAAATTCCCCGACATTTTACACCCTTTTTGAAATTCCCCGACTTTTTACACCCTTTTTGAAATTCCCCGACTTTTTACACCCTTTTTGAAATTCCCCGACTTTTTACACCCTTTTTCAAATTCCAAGACTTTTTACACCCTTTTCAAATTCCCCGACTTTTTACACCCTTTTTCAAATTCCCCGACATTTTACACCCTTTTTCAAATTCCCCGACTTTTTACACCCTTTTTCAAATTCCCCGACTTTTTACACCCTTTTTGAAATTCCCCGACTTTTTACACCCTTTTTCAAATTCCCCGACTTTTTACACCCTTTTTGAAATTCCCCGACTTTTTACACCCTTTTTCAAACTCCCCGACTTTTCCCAACCTTTTTAAAATTCCCTGACTTTTTACACCCTTTTACAAATTCCCGGACTTTTTACAACCTTTTCAAATTCCCTGACTTTTTACACCCTTTTTGAAATTCCCTGACTTTTTACACCCTTTTTGAAATTCCCCGACTTTTTACACCCTTTTTGAAATTCCCCGACTTTTTACACCCTTTTTGAAATTCCCCGACTTTTTACACCCTTTTTGAAATTCCCCGACTTTTTACACCCTTTTTGAAATTCCCCGACTTTTTACACCCTTTTTCAAATTCCCCGACTTTTTACACCCTTTTTGAAATTCCCCGACTTTTTACACCCTTTTTGAAATTCCCCGACTTTTTACACCCTTTTTGAAATTCCCCGACTTTTTACACCCTTTTTGAAATTCCCCGACTTTTTACACCCTTTTTCAAATTCCCCGACTTTTTACACCCTTTTTGAAATTCCCCGACTTTTTACACCCTTTTTCAAATTCCCTGACTTTTTACACCCTTTTTCAAATTTCCCGACTTTTTACACCCTTTTTCAAATTCCCCGACATTTTACACCCTTTTTCAAATTCCCCGACTTTTTACACCCTTTTTCAAATTCCCCGACTTTTTACACCCTTTTTCAAATTCTCCGACTTTTTACACCCTTTTTCAAATTCCCCGTCATTTTACACCCTTTTTCAAATTCCCCGACTTTTTACACCCTTTTTCAAATTCCCCGACTTTTTACACCCTTTTTGAAATTCCCCGACTTTTTACACCCTTTTTGAAATTCCCCGACTTTTTACACCCTTTTTCAAATTCCCCGACATTTTACACCCTTTTTCAAATTCCCCGATTTTTTACACCCTTTTTCAAATTCCCCGACTTTTTACACCCTTTTTGAAATTCCCCGACTTTTTACACCCTTTTTGAAATTCCCCGACTTTTTACACCCTTTTTGAAATTCCCCGACTTTTTACACCCTTTTTGAAATTCCCCGACTTTTTACACCCTTTTTGAAATTCCCCGACTTTTTACACCCTTTTTCAAATTCCCTGACTTTTCCCAACCTTTTCAAATTCCCTGACTTTTTACACCCTTTTTCAAAATCCCTGACTTTTTACACCCTTTTTCAAATTCCCTGACTTTTCCCAAACTTTTTCAAATTCCCTGACTTTTTACACCGTTTTTCAAATTCCCTGACTTTTTACACCCTTTTCAAATTCCCTGACTTTTTACACCCTTTTTCAAATTCCCTGACTTTTTACACCCTTTTTCAAATTCCCTGACTTTTTACACCCTCCTTCAAATTCCCTGACTTTTTACACCCTCTTTCAAATTCCCTAATTTTTCCTTGACGTTTTACACCGTTTTTCAAATTCCCCCACTTTTTACACCCTTTTTCAAATTCCCCGACTTTTTACACCCTTTTTCAAATTCCCCGACTTTTTACACCCTTTTTCAAATTCCCTGACTTTTTACACCCTTTTAGAAATTCCCCGACTTTTTACACCCTTTTACAAATTTCCCGGACTTTTTAGACCCTTTTCAAATTCCCGGACTTTTTACACCCTTTTTCAAATTCCCTGACCTTTTACTCCCTTTTTCAAATTCCCCGACATTTTACACCCTTTTTCAAATTCCCCGACTTTTTACACCCTTTTTCAAATTCCCCGACTTTTTACACCCATTTTCAAATTCCCCGACATTTTACACCCTTTTTCAAATTCCCCGACTTTTTACACCCTTTTTCAAATTCCCCGACTTTTTACACCCTTTTTGAAATTCCCCGACTTTTTACACCCTTTTTCAAATTCCCCGACTTTTTACACCCTTTTACAAATTTCCCGGACTTTTTAGACCCTTTTCAAATTCCCGGACTTTTTACACCCTTTTTCAAATTCCCCGACTTTTTACACCCATTTTCAAATTCCCCGACATTTTACACCCATTTTCAAATTCCCCGACTTTTTACACCCTTTTTCAAATTCCCCGACTTTTTACACCCTTTTTGAAATTCCCCGACTTTTTACACCCTTTTACAAATTTCCCGGACTTTTTAGACCCTTTTCAAATTCCCGGACTTTTTACACCCTTTTTCAAATTCCCTGACCTTTTACTCCCTTTTTCAAATTCCCCGACATTTTACACCCTTTTTCAAATTCCCCGACTTTTTACACCCTTTTTCAAATTCCCCGACTTTTTACACCCATTTTCAAATTCCCCGACATTTTACACCCTTTTTCAAATTCCCCGACTTTTTACACCCTTTTTCAAATTCCCCGACTTTTTACACCCTTTTTGAAATTCCCCGACTTTTTACACCCTTTTTCAAACTCCCCGACTTTTCCCAACCTTTTTCAAATTCCCTGACTTTTTACACCCTTTTACAAATTCCCGGACTTTTTACACCCTTTTTCAAATTCCCCGACATTTTACACCCTTTTTCAAATTCCCCGACTTTTTACACACTTTTTCAAATTCCCCGACTTTTTACACCCTTTTTCAAATTCCCCGACTTTTTACACCCTTTTTCAAATTCCCCGACTTTTTACACCCTTTTTCAAATTCCCCGACATTTTACACCCTTTTTCAAATTCCCCGACTTTTTACACCCTTTTTCAAATTCCCCGACTTTTTACACCCTTTTTCAAATTCCCCGACATTTTACACCCTTTTTCAAATTCCCCGACTTTTTACACCCTTTTTCAAATTCCCCGACTTTTTACACCCTTTTTCAAATTCCCCGACATTTTACACCCTTTTTCAAATTCCCCGACTTTTTACACCCTTTTTCAAATTCCCCGACTTTTTACACCCTTTTTCAAATTCCCCGACTTTTTACACCCTTTTTCAAATTCCCCGACATTTTACACCCTTTTTCAAATTCCCCGACTTTTTACACCCTTTTTGAAATTCCCCGACTTTTTACACCCTTTTTCAAATTCCCCGACTTTTTACACCCTTTTTCAAATTCCCCGACTTTTTACACCCTTTTTGAAATTCCCCGACTTTTTACACCCTTTTTGAAATTCCCCGACTTTTTACACCCTTTTTGAAATTCCCCGACTTTTTACACCCTTTTTGAAATTCCCCGACTTTTTACACCCTTTTTCAAATTCCCCGACTTTTTACACCCTTTTTGAAATTCCCCGACTTTTTACACCCTTTTTCAAATTCCCTGACTTTTTACACCCTTTTTCAAATTTCCCGACTTTTTACACCCTTTTTCAAATTCCCCGACATTTTACACCCTTTTTCAAATTCCCCGACTTTTTACACCCTTTTTCAAATTCCCCGACTTTTTACACCCTTTTTCAAATTCTCCGACTTTTTACACCCTTTTTCAAATTCCCCGTCATTTTACACCCTTTTTCAAATTCCCCGACTTTTTACACCCTTTTTGAAATTCCCCGACTTTTTACACCCTTTTTGAAATTCCCCGACTTTTTACACCCTTTTTCAAATTCCCTGACTTTTCCCAACCTTTTCAAATTCCCTGACTTTTTACACCCTTTTTCAAAATCCCTGACTTTTTACACCCTTTTTCAAATTCCCTGACTTTTCCCAAACTTTTTCAAATTCCCTGACTTTTTACACCGTTTTTCAAATTCCCTGACTTTTTACACCCTTTTCAAATTCCCTGACTTTTTACACCCTTTTTCAAATTCCCTGACTTTTTACACCCTTTTTCAAATTCCCTGACTTTTTACACCCTCCTTCAAATTCCCTGACTTTTTACACCCTCTTTCAAATTCCCTAATTTTTCCTTGACGTTTTACACCGTTTTTCAAATTCCCCCACTTTTTACACCCTTTTTCAAATTCCCCGACTTTTTACACCCTTTTTCAAATTCCCCGACTTTTTACACCCTTTTTCAAATTCCCTGACTTTTTACACCCTTTTAGAAATTCCCCGACTTTTTACACCCTTTTACAAATTTCCCGGACTTTTTAGACCCTTTTCAAATTCCCGGACTTTTTACACCCTTTTTCAAATTCCCTGACCTTTTACTCCCTTTTTCAAATTCCCCGACATTTTACACCCTTTTTCAAATTCCCCGACTTTTTACACCCTTTTTCAAATTCCCCGACTTTTTACACCCATTTTCAAATTCCCCGACATTTTACACCCTTTTTCAAATTCCCCGACTTTTTACACCCTTTTTCAAATTCCCCGACTTTTTACACCCTTTTTGAAATTCCCCGACTTTTTACACCCTTTTTCAAATTCCCCGACTTTTTACACCCTTTTACAAATTTCCCGGACTTTTTAGACCCTTTTCAAATTCCCGGACTTTTTACACCCTTTTTCAAATTCCCCGACTTTTTACACCCTTTTTGAAATTCCCCGACTTTTTACACCCTTTTTCAAATTCCCCGACATTTTACACCCTTTTTCAAATTCCCCGATTTTTTACACCCTTTTTCAAATTCCCCGACTTTTTACACCCTTTTTGAAATTCCCCGACTTTTTACACCCTTTTTGAAATTCCCCGACTTTTTACACCCTTTTTGAAATTCCCCGACTTTTTACACCCTTTTTGAAATTCCCCGACTTTTTACACCCTTTTTGAAATTCCCCGACTTTTTACACCCTTTTTCAAATTCCCTGACTTTTCCCAACCTTTTCAAATTCCCTGACTTTTTACACCCTTTTTCAAAATCCCTGACTTTTTACACCCTTTTTCAAATTCCCTGACTTTTCCCAAACTTTTTCAAATTCCCTGACTTTTTACACCGTTTTTCAAATTCCCTGACTTTTTACACCCTTTTCAAATTCCCTGACTTTTTACACCCTTTTTCAAATTCCCTGACTTTTTACACCCTTTTTCAAATTCCCTGACTTTTTACACCCTCCTTCAAATTCCCTGACTTTTTACACCCTCTTTCAAATTCCCTAATTTTTCCTTGACGTTTTACACCGTTTTTCAAATTCCCCCACTTTTTACACCCTTTTTCAAATTCCCCGACTTTTTACACCCTTTTTCAAATTCCCCGACTTTTTACACCCTTTTTCAAATTCCCTGACTTTTTACACCCTTTTAGAAATTCCCCGACTTTTTACACCCTTTTACAAATTTCCCGGACTTTTTAGACCCTTTTCAAATTCCCGGACTTTTTACACCCTTTTTCAAATTCCCTGACCTTTTACTCCCTTTTTCAAATTCCCCGACATTTTACACCCTTTTTCAAATTCCCCGACTTTTTACACCCTTTTTCAAATTCCCCGACTTTTTACACCCATTTTCAAATTCCCCGACATTTTACACCCTTTTTCAAATTCCCCGACTTTTTACACCCTTTTTCAAATTCCCCGACTTTTTACACCCTTTTTGAAATTCCCCGACTTTTTACACCCTTTTTCAAATTCCCCGACTTTTTACACCCTTTTACAAATTTCCCGGACTTTTTAGACCCTTTTCAAATTCCCGGACTTTTTACACCCTTTTTCAAATTCCCCGACTTTTTACACCCATTTTCAAATTCCCCGACATTTTACACCCATTTTCAAATTCCCCGACTTTTTACACCCTTTTTCAAATTCCCCGACTTTTTACACCCTTTTTGAAATTCCCCGACTTTTTACACCCTTTTACAAATTTCCCGGACTTTTTAGACCCTTTTCAAATTCCCGGACTTTTTACACCCTTTTTCAAATTCCCTGACCTTTTACTCCCTTTTTCAAATTCCCCGACATTTTACACCCTTTTTCAAATTCCCCGACTTTTTACACCCTTTTTCAAATTCCCCGACTTTTTACACCCATTTTCAAATTCCCCGACATTTTACACCCTTTTTCAAATTCCCCGACTTTTTACACCCTTTTTCAAATTCCCCGACTTTTTACACCCTTTTTGAAATTCCCCGACTTTTTACACCCTTTTTCAAACTCCCCGACTTTTCCCAACCTTTTTCAAATTCCCTGACTTTTTACACCCTTTTACAAATTCCCGGACTTTTTACACCCTTTTTCAAATTCCCCGACATTTTACACCCTTTTTCAAATTCCCCGACTTTTTACACACTTTTTCAAATTCCCCGACTTTTTACACCCTTTTTCAAATTCCCCGACTTTTTACACCCTTTTTCAAATTCCCCGACTTTTTACACCCTTTTTCAAATTCCCCGACATTTTACACCCTTTTTCAAATTCCCCGACTTTTTACACCCTTTTTCAAATTCCCCGACTTTTTACACCCTTTTTCAAATTCCCCGACATTTTACACCCTTTTTCAAATTCCCCGACTTTTTACACCCTTTTTCAAATTCCCCGACTTTTTACACCCTTTTTCAAATTCCCCGACATTTTACACCCTTTTTCAAATTCCCCGACTTTTTACACCCTTTTTCAAATTCCCCGACTTTTTACACCCTTTTTCAAATTCCCCGACTTTTTACACCCTTTTTCAAATTCCCCGACATTTTACACCCTTTTTCAAATTCCCCGACTTTTTACACCCTTTTTGAAATTCCCCGACTTTTTACACCCTTTTTCAAATTCCCCGACTTTTTACACCCTTTTTCAAATTCCCCGACTTTTTACACCCTTTTTGAAATTCCCCGACTTTTTACACCCTTTTTGAAATTCCCCGACTTTTTACACCCTTTTTGAAATTCCCCGACTTTTTACACCCTTTTTGAAATTCCCCGACTTTTTACACCCTTTTTCAAATTCCCCGACTTTTTACACCCTTTTTGAAATTCCCCGACTTTTTACACCCTTTTTCAAATTCCCTGACTTTTTACACCCTTTTTCAAATTTCCCGACTTTTTACACCCTTTTTCAAATTCCCCGACATTTTACACCCTTTTTCAAATTCCCCGACTTTTTACACCCTTTTTCAAATTCCCCGACTTTTTACACCCTTTTTCAAATTCTCCGACTTTTTACACCCTTTTTCAAATTCCCCGTCATTTTACACCCTTTTTCAAATTCCCCGACTTTTTACACCCTTTTTCAAATTCCCCGACTTTTTACACCCTTTTTGAAATTCCCCGACTTTTTACACCCTTTTTGAAATTCCCCGACTTTTTACACCCTTTTTCAAATTCCCCGACATTTTACACCCTTTTTCAAATTCCCCGATTTTTTACACCCTTTTTCAAATTCCCCGACTTTTTACACCCTTTTTGAAATTCCCCGACTTTTTACACCCTTTTTGAAATTCCCCGACTTTTTACACCCTTTTTGAAATTCCCCGACTTTTTACACCCTTTTTGAAATTCCCCGACTTTTTACACCCTTTTTGAAATTCCCCGACTTTTTACACCCTTTTTCAAATTCCCTGACTTTTCCCAACCTTTTCAAATTCCCTGACTTTTTACACCCTTTTTCAAAATCCCTGACTTTTTACACCCTTTTTCAAATTCCCTGACTTTTCCCAAACTTTTTCAAATTCCCTGACTTTTTACACCGTTTTTCAAATTCCCTGACTTTTTACACCCTTTTCAAATTCCCTGACTTTTTACACCCTTTTTCAAATTCCCTGACTTTTTACACCCTTTTTCAAATTCCCTGACTTTTTACACCCTCCTTCAAATTCCCTGACTTTTTACACCCTCTTTCAAATTCCCTAATTTTTCCTTGACGTTTTACACCGTTTTTCAAATTCCCCCACTTTTTACACCCTTTTTCAAATTCCCCGACTTTTTACACCCTTTTTCAAATTCCCCGACTTTTTACACCCTTTTTCAAATTCCCTGACTTTTTACACCCTTTTAGAAATTCCCCGACTTTTTACACCCTTTTACAAATTTCCCGGACTTTTTAGACCCTTTTCAAATTCCCGGACTTTTTACACCCTTTTTCAAATTCCCTGACCTTTTACTCCCTTTTTCAAATTCCCCGACATTTTACACCCTTTTTCAAATTCCCCGACTTTTTACACCCTTTTTCAAATTCCCCGACTTTTTACACCCATTTTCAAATTCCCCGACATTTTACACCCTTTTTCAAATTCCCCGACTTTTTACACCCTTTTTCAAATTCCCCGACTTTTTACACCCTTTTTGAAATTCCCCGACTTTTTACACCCTTTTTCAAATTCCCCGACTTTTTACACCCTTTTACAAATTTCCCGGACTTTTTAGACCCTTTTCAAATTCCCGGACTTTTTACACCCTTTTTCAAATTCCCCGACTTTTTACACCCATTTTCAAATTCCCCGACATTTTACACCCATTTTCAAATTCCCCGACTTTTTACACCCTTTTTCAAATTCCCCGACTTTTTACACCCTTTTTGAAATTCCCCGACTTTTTACACCCTTTTACAAATTTCCCGGACTTTTTAGACCCTTTTCAAATTCCCGGACTTTTTACACCCTTTTTCAAATTCCCTGACCTTTTACTCCCTTTTTCAAATTCCCCGACATTTTACACCCTTTTTCAAATTCCCCGACTTTTTACACCCTTTTTCAAATTCCCCGACTTTTTACACCCATTTTCAAATTCCCCGACATTTTACACCCTTTTTCAAATTCCCCGACTTTTTACACCCTTTTTCAAATTCCCCGACTTTTTACACCCTTTTTGAAATTCCCCGACTTTTTACACCCTTTTTCAAACTCCCCGACTTTTCCCAACCTTTTTCAAATTCCCTGACTTTTTACACCCTTTTACAAATTCCCGGACTTTTTACACCCTTTTTCAAATTCCCCGACATTTTACACCCTTTTTCAAATTCCCCGACTTTTTACACACTTTTTCAAATTCCCCGACTTTTTACACCCTTTTTCAAATTCCCCGACTTTTTACACCCTTTTTCAAATTCCCCGACTTTTTACACCCTTTTTCAAATTCCCCGACATTTTACACCCTTTTTCAAATTCCCCGACTTTTTACACCCTTTTTCAAATTCCCCGACTTTTTACACCCTTTTTCAAATTCCCCGACATTTTACACCCTTTTTCAAATTCCCCGACTTTTTACACCCTTTTTCAAATTCCCCGACTTTTTACACCCTTTTTCAAATTCCCCGACATTTTACACCCTTTTTCAAATTCCCCGACTTTTTACACCCTTTTTCAAATTCCCCGACTTTTTACACCCTTTTTCAAATTCCCCGACTTTTTACACCCTTTTTCAAATTCCCCGACATTTTACACCCTTTTTCAAATTCCCCGACTTTTTACACCCTTTTTCAAATTCCCCGACTTTTTACACCCTTTTTCAAATTCCCCGACTTTTTACACCCTTTTTCAAATTCCCCGACTTTTTACACCCTTTTTCAAATTCCCCGACTTTTTACACCCTTTTTCAAATTCCCCGACTTTTTACACCCATTTTGAAATTCCCTGACTTTTTACTAGAGATGTGAAATTACCGTAATTTTTAAAAACGGTAATTTACCGGGTAAATTACCGATAAATTACCGGTAAATTACCGATTGAAATTTTGGGAAAACAAAAATTACCGTTCAGTCGGTAATTTTTGGTAATTTATATTTTCCTGTGCTTACAATCCATTACTTAAAACAACGTTTAATTGTGAGCACTATCTGACTACTTTACACGTATTTGCGGCTTTTTCTACCAAGACGGCAACTGTGGCGTTTCTAATCAGATTTCTAATTAAAGATTTATTAAAAGGCTGATTTCTAGCTCAACTTTGTAAGTACTGGTTAGCGAATAGCGCCTGGTGAGTCATTTTGGAAGTAAACACAGAAATAATTGATCGTTTAAGTGTAAAATGAACATTTAATGCGTAGTAAAAATGTTTGGTAATTTACCACGGTAATTTACCGCAGTAACTTACCGGTAAATTACCATTGTAAAATTACGGTAAAATATAAAACGGTAATTTACGCGGTATTTGGTAAATTACCGGTAATTTACGGACGGTAAATTACCGACTCACATCTCTACTTTTTACACCCTTTTTCAAATTCCCTGACTTTTCCAGTTTTTTCAGGTACTGTGACAACCCTGTTTTTAGTAACAGATCGTTTTATATTTCATTATCAGTAAGCCCATAAAGCTTCACACAGAAAGTCTGGGTGAGCTGCACAACATATTCGAAGCGCCTAACCTCCTCGCACCGCGGAGGAAACTAATTCGGTGACGCGGCTACTTCGGCTGTCTCTACCTCATGAACCGATTGACCAGTTACATAGATTCGATAACTCATATAAAGACAGAGTATAGGGTCTCTAAAATAGTCTTTAGATGAAATTATTCACAATTTCAAAGTCCATTTGGGAGTAAAGAACTACCAAAAAAAACACCATTTCTCTTTGAAACCCTTGTTTCCCATACATTAAGTCATTTTCAATATATTACTAATGGTATCCGTTACATTTTCCAGGGTTGCCACGGAATTTTCATTTCAAAATTCCCTGACTTTTCCATGCTTTCCCTGACCATCTAAAGCCAATTTCCCTGACCAATTTTCAAACTTTCACTAACAGACAAGTAAGAATGCAGCCTTTAAAAATTACTTATTTATCATCAGCTTTGTACTTACAATTATGCTAATTTTATCACAGTTTTTAAACTTAATAAAACTAGGAACTATCAGAAACAGTTAATGTAGTCCCGTATTTGAGTTGTGACTACACATTTGCTGATGTCGTCATGCAATAGAAATTCCGACTTTTACAACAATTTTCAAATTCCCTGACTTTTTACACCCTTTTTTCAAATTCCCTAATTTTTCCCTGACTTTTTACACCCTTTTTCAAATTCCCCGACTTTTTACACCCTTTTTCAAATTCCCTGACTTTTCCCAACCTTTTCAAATTCCCTGACTTTTTACACCCTTTTTCAAAATCCCTGACTTTTTACACCCTTTTCAAATTCCCTGACTTTTCCCAACCTTTTTCAAATTCCCTGACTTTTTACACCGTTTTTCAAATTCCCTGACTTTTTACACCCTTTTCAAATTCCCTGACTTTTTACACCCTTTTTCAAATTCCCTGACTTTTTACACCCTTTTTCAAATTCCCTGACTTTTTCCAGCCTTTTTCAAATTCCCTGACTTTTTCCAGCCTTTTTGAAATTCCCCGACTTTTTACACCCTTTTTCAAACTCCCGGACTTTTTACACCCTTTTTCAAATTCCCCGACATTTTACACCCTTTTTCAAATTCCCCGACTTTTTACACCCTTTTTGAAATTCCCCGACTTTTTACACCCTTTTTGAAATTCCCCGACTTTTTACACCCTTTTTGAAATTCCCCGACTTTTTACACCCTTTTTCAAATTCCCCGACTTTTTACACCCTTTTTCAAATTCCCTGACTTTTCCCAACCTTTTTCAAATTCCCTGACTTTTTACACCGTTTTTCAAATTCCCTGACTTTTTACACCCTTTTCAAATTCCCTGACTTTTTACACCCTTATTCAAATTCCCTGACTTTTTACACCCTTTTTCAAATTCCCTGACTTTTTCCAGCCTTTTTCAAATTCCCTGACTTTTTCCAGCCTTTTTCAAATTCCCCGACTTTTTACACCCTTTTTCAAATTCCCCGACTTTTTACACCCTTTTTGAAATTCCCCGACTTTTTACACCCTTTTTCAAATTCCCCGACATTTTACACCCTTTTTCAAATTCCCCGACTTTTTACACCCTTTTTCAAATTCCCCGAATTTTTACACCCTTTTTTCAAATTCCCCGACTTTTTACACCCTTTTTCAAATTCCCCGACATTTTACACCCTTTTTCAAATTCCCCGACTTTTTACACCCTTTTTCAAATTCCCCGACTTTTTACACCCTTTTTCAAATTCCCCGACTTTTTACACCCATTTTGAAATTCCCTGACTTTTTACACCCTTTTTCAAATTCCCTGACTTTTCCAGGTTTTCCAGGTACTGTGACAACCCTGTTTTTAGTAACAGATCTAGAGAGCTGCAAACTGAAAAAAGTCATTCCCAAAGCCTGCCAACTCCAATGGTAGAATTTTCACAAACGCCACTGCCACCCTAAAGCCATTGTTATATTTTCAACTCCTCCCTAACGCCACACTAAAGTTCATTTCATTTTTGAATCCCTGCCAAAGCCAATTGTGAAGTTTCACACGAATTTCAATCCCTGCCAAAGCCGATTGACAGATTTAAAAATCTTTCCAATCCCTACCAAAGCCAATTGATAAATTCAATAATATTTCCAATCCCTGCCGAAGCCAATGTGAAATTTGACAATTTTTCCAATCCCTGCCAAAGCCAATGAGAAACCCGACAAGTTTTCTAATAATCCCTGCCAAAGCCAATGAGATATGCGACAAGTTTTCTAATCCTTGACCAAACTAATGAGATATCCGACAAGTTTTCCCATCTCTGCCAAAGCCAATGAGAGCTTCAACGAACATTCTTACTCCAAACACCAAAGCATTTAACCTAACTAATTTTCGTTTATATTTACCCCAACTCCATTTGGATACTATAAATGCCAACGACAGCCAAAGCCACCTGAATCCAACAATAATCCAGTCCCGACCGACTCCCGTATAAGTTTTCGAAATATTTCCACTCCCTTCCAACTCCGTTCCATTTCAGAGATAATATTCCCAAAGCCACCCAAAGCCAAATTATTTATTTTACCCAACTCCAACTCCGACCAAAAATGAGGGAGTCCCTTGGCTTTCTATGGAGTTGGAGTTTCCCAAAGCCTTTGCAGTCCTCTAAACAGATCGTTTTATATTTCATTATCAGTAAGCCCATAAAGCTTCACACTGAAAGTCTGGGTGAGCTGCACAATATATTCGAAGCGCCTAACCTCCTCGCACCGCGGAGGAAAATAATTCGGAGATGCGACTCCTTCGGCTATCTCTACCTTAAGAACCGATTGACCAGTTACATAGATTCGATATTTCATATAAATACAGAGTAGGGTCTCTAAAATATTCTTTAGATGAAATTATTCACAATTTCAACGACTATTTGGGAGTAAAGTACTACGGTACTGGAGGCCTTTGCCAAGCCAAAACTGGAGTTATTAAGGAAAGTCACCTTGTATGAGATCCACTAATCAGGATTTTTAAACGATTACCAACAATATCGGAAATTCGCCTTCAGACTTGCTGGTTTGTTCTTTGCTTGACTGAAATCGAAGGCGAGGGAAAATAGTTTTGAAGCCGTAGCCGATTGGTCTAGCATTAAACAGGTTTTGCGCGGTTAGAGGCTTTTTTGTTCCCCTGCCTAGCGAGAGCCATAAAATCGGAAGCTATATGGAATACTTCTGCACTTTATGCGCGAAGCCTTATTGGCAATTGGTTTTACCGTGCTACGCCAATAACATTACAAACTGCCTAGTTACAAAATGTATTCTAATAGGAATTAAACATAATATAAATGTATAGCATATATGTGGCGTTAGCTTATCTTTGTAGCGAACTGGACACATTTGTCTCCTATTCTTTAACTTAGGCGTAAAGAACCAATTATTGAGGAAAAGGTGGTTGAAAAAATCCCAGAGATGACAGAAAATATACAGTAGTATAATATATACTATAATATATAGCAGACTTAGAAATAAGGATAATTTTAGAACTAGTCCTTGGGACCAGTGACCTTCCTAGTGTCCCAAATAATTAACTGGTCTCCGGAGTGGTCCCAGCCTTTGTTCTCCTATAGATTTGCAATTAATAAACTGGTCCCGAGGACCAGTAACCCCCACTTTTTGAATTAAAAAACTAGTCCAAGCAATTAATAAACTGGTTTTGGACCAGTGGACGTGTGCTATTTCTAAGTCTGATATATAGTAGTATAAAGAGGGAAAGAACGGATGGAGTGGGTTAAAAAACGTGTCATGGGAGCTACCACTAGAAATTTGGAAATATCCACCGTTTTCGGTGAGGGCGCTACTGTAAGTGGGTCAATTTTCACGATTTGTGACTCTTATTTTCCAGTCCCGCAAATCGTTGCTGTTCCTAAGCATAAAATTACTTACCAATTTCCGAACTGGCAGAAGATGTATTGCTTTCGGAACTATTTGTCAGGGAAATCACAATTGGAAGAATTAATTCCTGTTCATTCAATCCTGAATCATTTTCAACGCATTCATTGTTGGCTCTTTGATGTATTCCACTTTCCTCCTATGTTTTAAACAAGTAACAATAATTGAACCAACAATTTTAAGCTGATTCTCTTTCACATCGACTTTGATAATGAAGAATGTTCCATACTATCAGATCTTTGATTTCACTTTCCAACTCTTTAATGACCCCGTTGAGCCTTTCAATTTCATCCAGTTTCTTATTTATCGTAAATAAACTTTTCATTCTCACTTTTTTCATGTTTGATATTAAACCATTACACTGAAAAAAAAAAATTGATTGTATTACAAAAAAGGACTTGGACATATTTCAGAAAAGCTCCTGGTAGTCGTTCACTTTTCTTTCTACGTTTATTATAGGTAAAATTGGATGAAAAAAATTATGGTGCAAATATTTTTTGGCGCAAATGATTATTTAAAAAGTTACAAGCGTTAAATCTTTGGCTACTAAAACAATTATAAGTAGAAAAAGGACCATACACGTATAGGAGTCACAAATTAAGATCTCTGAAGACGAAAATAACCAATTAATTAGCTGGCACCTTTTCCAAAATATTCTCCTATTAATTGGCTGCCACCTTTTCCAAAATATTCTCCTATTAATTTTCTGCCACCTTTTCCAAAATATTCTCCTATTAATTAGCTGGCACCTTTTCCAAAATATTCTCCTATTAATTAGCTGGCACCTTTTCCAAAATATTCTCCTATTAATTAGTTGCCACCTTTTCCAAAATATTCTCCTATTAATTGGCTGCCACCTTTTCCAAAATATTCTCCTATTAATTTTCTGCCACCTTTTCCAAAATATTCTCCTATTAATTAGCTGGCACCTTTTCCAAAATATTCTCCTATTAATTAGCTGGCACCTTTTCCAAAATATTCTCCTATTAATTAGTTGCCACCTTTTCCAAAATATTCTCCTATTAATTGGCTGCCACCTTTTCCAAAATATTCTCCTATTAATTAGCTGGCACCTTTTCCAAAATATTCTCCTATTAATTAGCTGGCACCTTTTCCAAAATATTCTCCTATTAATTAGATATTCTCCTTTTAATTAGCTGCCACCTTTTCCAAAATATTTATATATTAGGTTTGGTTAGGTTTAGTTTTGTTATGCTAGGTTTGGTTTGGTTATTTTCGTCTGCAGAGATCTTAATTCGTGACTCCTATACGTGTATGGTCCTTTTTCCACTTATAATTGTTTTTTAGCTAATGACATGGATCCCTAAGCCTTTGCGCACGCCAAAGAATTAAAAGCTTGTAACTTTTTAAATAATCATTTGCGCCGAAAAAGTTTTGGGTCATAATTTTTTCATCCAATATTACACATAATAAACATAAAAACAAAAGAGATCTGCTACCAGAAGCTATTCTGTAAAATTGCCAAGGACTTTCTTATATGCAGAATGTCTTTCTTAAGTGTCAAGCAAGAAAACAGAGAAACCAATTATGTGGATGAAGGGGGGATCAGGAAACAAGGTCCTCATTTGGTTTCTTTCTTAAAAGGTGCCACCGAAGGCTTGCGGGCGCGGTAGCTTTGCAAGAACTAAAAGCAAGTCTGTAGTTTGTGTGTACATGGACGAAGTAAGCAGCCCATAGAGCCCCATACTAAGCGACTAAACAACCAACAACAACAAAAAACTTCCCCCTTTTCAGCCCCAAAATGGAGGGGGGGGGTTATGAAAAATGCTGAGTCAAATCCCGGAAAAAGCTAGCGCCATCTAGACTGCTTGCTTCCCTGTTAGAACGTTGATTTCCCCACTATCCGGTTTGCTACTATCTGCCGCTAGAAGGCGAATTAACAAGCCAAAAATTGGGAATATGTGTTTCTAATCGCCCACCAATAACCATTGGTTTAATCAAGGTTTTTCTTTTGTGATTTCTACTTTAAAGCAAATGCCAGCTCCAGTGTTGCCCTAACACGCTGATTAACCTTCTACTTAAACATTTTTGTTGCCAAAGGCAGGAACCAATCACAAATCTAGTGCTAGTCGTTTAAAATAAACCACAGTACCAATTGAGACACTATATTGATGGCTCGATCATGCACAGGCCAAAACACTATAGGGAGCTAACAACTGGCTTGGGGGAAAAGATAGTCTGACGTCACTCAGCCCCTCTCTGGTTGGAATTTTTGCGCGTAGAATACTGTTTCCAACCGTTAGGGGGGATGAAACTCCAGTAAGAGATAGAAGGGTGTGACGTTTCAGGGTCAGAACCCTTACTAAAATATTGCATGATAAAAAGGTAGATATTACATGAATTTCACGTGATTGTTACCAAGTACGTAAGTGAATATTACGTGACACAACGTGTCAATGATTATCACTTGTGTTTGAGAAGTATTTCATTAGTGAATACCAGCTCTTTAAAGTGTCACGTTAGATGACTTTTCATACTCAAGGTGATTCATGGGTGACACTCGCATCACTTATATATACCCATGGATATCGGTCACGTTCAAGGCAAAGCCTTTATGAAATGAGGGTTCCTGATAGCAATATCAGGTGAATAACATCCAAAAATCACTTCGGGGCTCTGTCGATACTGTTTGTTAAAAACTCAGTGAGCGCATGTCGGATGAATATCTGACATCAAGTAACACTTCACTGGGTTTATGTACACCTTGTTGAATATTGGACATTCAATATTCACCCGAATTACACCAGCCGCTCACATCACAAACATTCGTGAATTAATGTACAGTCCGCCATTCATCCAAGAGGCAAGAACCACCAACAGTAACTTATATGAAACGTAGCGAATATTGAAGATTCGATATTAACCCGAAATTCACCAACAGCATATACGTGAATTAATGGTTTATCATTTATGTCTTTTGTATCTCAGATCAACAGCGAGTGATAAATTATCATTCATGCCAGGTGTATCTCAGATCAATAATGGGTGACAAATTATCATTCATGCCAGGTGTATCTCAGGTCAATAATGGGTGACAAATTATCATTCATGCCAGGTTTATCTCAGATCAATAATGGGTGACAAATTATCATTCATGCCAGGTGTATCTCAGATCAATAATGGGTGACAAATTATCATTCATGCCAGGTGTATCTCAGATCAATAATGGGTGACAAATTATCATTCATGCCAGGTTTATCTCAGATCGATTACGGGTGACAAATTATCATTCATGCCAGGTGTATCTCAGATCAATAATGGGTGACAAATTGTCATTCATGCCAGGTATATCTCAGATCAATAATGGGTGACAAATTATCATTCATGCCAGGTGTATCTCAGATCAATAATGAGTGACAAATTATCATTCATGCCAGGTGTATCTCAGATCAATAATGAGTGACAAATTATCATTCATGCCAGGTGTATCTCAGATCAATAATGAGTGACAAATTATCATTCATGCCAGGTGTATCTCAGATCAATAATGGGTGACAAATTATCATTCATGCCAGGTGTATCTCAGATCAATAATGGGTGACAAATTTTCATTCATGCCAGGTATATCTCAGATCAATAATGGGTGACAAATTATCATTCATGCCAGGTGTATCTCAGATAAATAATGAGTGACAAATTATCATTCATGCCAGGTGTATCTCAGATCAATAATGAGTGACAAATTATCATTCATGCCAGGTGTATCTCAGATCAATAATGGGTGACAAATTATCATTCATGCCAGGTGTATCTCAGATCAATAATGGGTGACAAATTATCATTCATGCCAGGTGTATCTCAGATCAATAATGAGTGACAAATTATCATTCATGCCAGGTGTATCTCAGATCAATAATGGGTGACAAATTATCATTCATGCCAGGTTTATCTCAGATCGATTACGGGTGACAAATTATCATTCATGCCAGGTGTATCTCAGATCAATAATGGGTGACAAATTGTCATTCATGCCAGGTATATCTCAGATCAATAATGGGTGACAAATTATCATTCATGCCAGGTGTATCTCAGATAAATAATGAGTGACAAATTATCATTCATGCCAGGTGTATCTCAGATCAATAATGAGTGACAAATTATCATTCATGCCAGGTGTATCTCAGATCAATAATGAGTGACAAATTATCATTCATGCCAGGTGTATCTCAGATCAATAATGAGTGACAAATTATCATTCATGCCAGGTGTATCTCAGATCAATAATGGGTGACAAATTATCATTCATGCCAGGTGTATCTCAGATCAATAATGGGTGACAAATTGTCATTCATGCCAGGTATATCTCAGATCAATAATGGGTGACAAATTATCATTCATGCCAGGTGTATCTCAGATAAATAATGAGTGACAAATTATCATTCATGCCAGGTGTATCTCAGATCAATAATGAGTGACAAATTATCATTCATGCCAGGTGTATCTCAGATCAATAATGGGTGACAAATTATCATTCATGCCAGGTGTATCTCAGATAAATAATAGGTGACAAATTATCATTCATGCCCGGTGTATCTCAGATCAATAATGGGTGACAAATTATCATTCATGCCAGGTGTATCTCAGATCAATAATGAGTGACAAATTATCATTCATGCCAGGTGTATCTCAGATCAATAATGGGTGACAAATTATCATTCATGCCAGGTTTATCTCAGATCGATAATGGGTGACAAATTATCATTCATGCCAGGTGTATCTCAGATAAATAATGAGTGA
Organism: Phalangium opilio; assembly: GCF_054372755.1. Lineage (NCBI taxonomy): Eukaryota > Metazoa > Arthropoda > Arachnida > Opiliones > Phalangiidae > Phalangium > Phalangium opilio. The sequence continues at coordinate 1,875,115 of NW_028324165.1, forward strand.
CAAATTATCATTCATGCCAGGTGTATCTCAGATAAATAATGGGTGACAAATTATCATTCATGCCAGGTGTATCTCAGATAAATAATGAGTGACAAATTATCATTCATGCCAGGTGTATCTCAGATCAATAATGAGTGACAAATTATCATTCATGCCAGGTGTATCTCAGATCAATAATGGGTGACAAATTATCATTCATGCCAGGTTTATCTCAGATCAATAATGGGTGACAAATTATCATTCATGCCAGGTGTATCTCAGATCAATAATGGGTGACAAATTATCATTCATGCCAGGTGTATCTCAGATCAATAATGGGTGACAAATGATCATTCATGCCAGGTGTATCTCAGATCAATAATGGGTGACAAATTATCATTCATGCCAGGTGTATCTCAGATCAATAATGGGTGACAAATTATCATTCATGCCAGGTGTATCTCAGATCAATAATGGGTGACAAATTATCATTCATGCCAGGTTTATCTCAGATCAATAATGGGTGACAAATTATCATTCATGCCAGGTGTATCTCAGATCAATAATGGGTGACAAATTATCATTCATGCCAGGTGTATCTCAGATCAATAATGGGTGACAAATTATCATTCATGCCAGGTGTATCTCAGATCAATAATGGGTGACAAATTATCATTCATGCCAGGTGTATCTCAGATCAATAATGGGTGACAAATTGTCATTCATGCCAGGTATATCTCAGATCAATAATGGGTGACAAATTATCATTCATGCCAGGTGTATCTCAGATAAATAATGAGTGACAAATTATCATTCATGCCAGGTGTATCTCAGATCAATAATGAGTGACAAATTATCATTCATGCCAGGTGTATCTCAGATCAATAATGGGTGACAAATTATCATTCATGCCAGGTGTATCTCAGATAAATAATAGGTGACAAATTATCATTCATGCCCGGTGTATCTCAGATCAATAATGGGTGACAAATTATCATTCATGCCAGGTGTATCTCAGATCAATAATGAGTGACAAATTATCATTCATGCCAGGTGTATCTCAGATCAATAATGGGTGACAAATTATCATTCATGCCAGGTTTATCTCAGATCGATAATGGGTGACAAATTATCATTCATGCCAGGTGTATCTCAGATAAATAATGAGTGACAAATTATCATTCATGCCAGGTGTATCTCAGATAAATAATGGGTGACAAATTATCATTCATGCCAGGTGTATCTCAGATAAATAATGAGTGACAAATTATCATTCATGCCAGGTGTATCTCAGATCAATAATGAGTGACAAATTATCATTCATGCCAGGTGTATCTCAGATCAATAATGGGTGACAAATTATCATTCATGCCAGGTTTATCTCAGATCAATAATGGGTGACAAATTATCATTCATGCCAGGTGTATCTCAGATCAATAATGGGTGACAAATTATCATTCATGCCAGGTGTATCTCAGATCAATAATGGGTGACAAATGATCATTCATGCCAGGTGTATCTCAGATCAATAATGGGTGACAAATTATCATTCATGCCAGGTGTATCTCAGATCAATAACGGGTGACAAATTATCATTCATGCCAGGTGTATCTCAGATCAATAATGGGTGACAAATTATCATTCATGCCAGGTTTATCTCAGATCAATAATGGGTGACAAATTATCATTCATGCCAGGTGTATCTCAGATCAATAATGGGTGACAAATTATCATTCATGCCAGGTGTATCTCAGATCAATAATGGGTGACAAATTATCATTCATGCCAGGTGTATCTCAGATCAATAATGGGTGACAAATTATTATTCATGCCAGGTGTATCTCAGATCAATAATGGGTGACAAATTATCATTCATGCCAGGTGTATCTCAGATCAATAATGGGTGACAAATTATCATTCATGCCAGGTTTATCTCAGATCGATTACGGGTGACAAATTATCATTCATGCCAGGTGTATCTCAGATCAATAATGGGTGACAAATTGTCATTCATGCCAGGTTTATCTCAGATCAATAATAAGTGACAAATTATCATTCATGCCAGGTGTATCTCAGATAAATAATGAGTGACAAATTATCATTCATGCCAGGTGTATCTCAGATCAATAATGAGTGACAAATTATCATTTATGCCAGGTGTATCTCAGATCAATAATGGGTGACAAATTATCATTCATGCCAGGTTTATCTCAGATCAATAATGGGTGACAAATTATCATTCATGCCAGGTGTATCTCTGATCAATAATGGGTGACAAATTATCATTCATGCCAGGTGTATCTCAGATCAATAATGGGTGACAAATTGTCATTCATGCCAGGTGTATCTCAGATCAATAATGGGTGACAAATTATCATTCATGCCAGGTGTATCTCAGATCAATAATGGGTGACAAATTATCATTCATGCCAGGTGTATCTCAGATCAATAATGGGTGACAAATTATCATTCATGCCAGGTGTATCTCAGATCAATAATGGGTGACAAATTATCATTCATGCCAGGTGTATCTCAGGTCAATAATGGGTGACAAATTATCATTCATGCCAGGTGTATCTCAGATCAATAATGGGTGACAAATTATCATTCATGCCAGGTGTATCTCAGATCAATAATGGGTGACAAATTATCATTCATGCCAGGTGTATCTCAGATCAATAATGGGTGACAAATTATCATTCATGCCAGGTGTATCTCAGGTCAATAATGGGTGACAAATTATCATTCATGCCAGGTGTATCTCAGATCAATAATGGGTGACAAATTATCATTCATGCCAGGTGTATCTCAGATCAATAATGAGTGACAAATTATCATTCATGCCAGGTGTATCTCAGATCAATAATGGGTGACAAATTGTCATTCATGCCAGGTTTATCTCAGATCAATAATGGGTGACAAATTATCATTCATGCCAGGTGTATCTCAGATCAATAATGGGTGACAAATTATCATTCATGCCAGGTGTATCTCAGATCAATAATGGGTGACAAATTATCATTCATGCCAGGTTTATCTCAGATCAATAATGGGTGGCAAATTATCGTTCATGCCAGGTGTATCTCAGATCAATAATGGGTGACAAATTATCATTCATGCCAGGTGTATTTCAGATCAATAGCGACTGATAAATTACCATTTATGTACTGAGGTTGGTGAATATTACACATTCAATTTTCACCAGAGATATGCCAGCTGCGCTCGTCAGAAACATTCAAGAATTTATGTGAGGTCCGCGATTCATCCAAGAATCACCAACATATAAACCATAGTCAATATTGGAGATTCGATATTCACCCGAAATTCAGTAACTGATATATGTCACACACTTAAACGAATTAATGTTTTAACATTTATGTTTGGTGTAACCTTTGGTGTTACTCTGTTGAATAGCGAGTGATAAATTATCTCTTATGTCAGATGTATCTCAGATCAATAAGGAGTGAAACATCAGTTTTGACAGGTGTATCACAGATCAGTAGCGAGTGACAAAGTGTCATTTATGTCTGGAGTATCTCGGATCACTAACGAGTGATAAATTATCATTTATGTCTAGTGCATCTCAGATAAATAATGGGTGACAAATTATCATTTATGTCTAGTGTATCTCAGATCACTAACGAGTGACAAAATTTCATTTATGTCGGGTGTATCTCAGATCAATAACAGGTGATATCATTTGTGTCATTTATTCGGCCCTATCTTGGTATGATAGTGCTTCCTTTAATTCGTATTATAATAAAGATTTTGAATAAAAATGAAAGATAAGATCAGAAGTCTTTTTCATTAAGTTTGTTAGCTGAGAAATAAATATATTTTTTTTCGTTTTAATTATCATTTAAGCATAATAACAGCTGACCAATTTCGTAGTATGCCTTATTTTCCATTTCCCATAATGATAGATAAGCCTGTATCTCGTAATTGAATGAATCGATCATTGCGTCCTCGGATTTCTAAATCAATCGTGGATATCGAAGCAATGTTCAATTATCGTTAAGTGCAGCCACTTGACACCGTCCATATTTTTCGAAAACCGCCCACATGCGGGGTTTCGTTTGAATGGGACATTTGAATTTTGGGTACAGCCGAATGGGGGAGAACCTTCGCGTGTCACTTATATTAGGTGTATTTCAGATAAACTAGTGATATAATATCAACTATTTAAGGTGTATCTCAGGTCTATCGCAAGCCAAAATTGGTCACTTTTATCAGGTGTATCCCAGGTCTGTTGCAAGATATAATTTGTCACGTACGTTGGGTCAATAACGGGCGATTATTTGTCATTCATGTCGGGTGTCTTTCGGGTCCATGGCAAGTGATTATTTGTCACTCATCTCGGGTGGCTTTTGGGTCAATAACGGGTGATTATTTGTCATCTCGGGTCAATAACGGGTGATTATTTGTCATTTCGGGTCAATAACGGGTGATTATTTGTCATCTCGGGTCAATAACGGGTGATTATTTGTCATCTCGGGTCAATAACGGGTGATTATTTGTCATCTCGGGTTAATAACGGGTGATTATTTGTCATCTCGGGTCAATAACGGGTGATTATTTGTCATCTCGGGTCAATAACGGGTGATTATTTGTCATCTCGGGTCAATAACGGGTGATTATTTGTCATCTCGGGTCAATAACGGGTGATTATTTGTCATCTCGGGTCAATAACGGGTGATTATTTGTCATTTCGGGTCAATAACGGGTGATTATTTGTCATCTCGGGTCAATAACGGGTGATTATTTGTCATCTCGGGTCAATAACGGGTGATTATTTGTCATCTCGGGTCAATAACGGGTGATTATTTGTCATCTCGGGTCAATAACGGGTGATTATTTGTCATCTCGGGTCAATAATGGGTGATAATTTGTCATCTCGGGTCAATAACGGGTGATAATGTGTCACTCATGTCGGGTGTCTTTTGGGTCAATAACGGGTGATTATTTGTCACGTATGTCGGGTGTCTTTTGGGTCAACAACGGTTGATTATTTGTGACTCATGTCGGGTGGCTTTGGGTCCATAACGGGTGATTATTTGTCACTCATGTCGGGTGGCTTTTGGGTCAATAACGGGTGATTATTTGTCATGTCGGGTGGCTTTTGGGTCAATAACGGGTGATTATTTGTCATGTCGGGTGGCTTTTGGGTCAATAACGGGTGATTATTTGTCATGTCGGGTGGCTTTTGGGTCAATAACGGGTGATTATTTGTCATCTCGAGTAAATAACGGGTGATAATGTGTCACTCATGTCTTTTGGGTCAATAGAGGATGATTATTTGTCACTCATGTCGAGTGGCTTTTTGGTCAATAACGGGTGATTATTTGTCACCTCGAGTCGGGTGGCTTTTGGGTCAATAACGGGTGATTAATTATCTGTCATCTCGGGTCAATAACGGGTGATTAATTATCTGTCATCTAGGGTCAAAAACGGGTGATTAATTATCTGTCATCTAGGGTCAAAAACGGGTGATTAATTATCTGTCATCTCGGGTCAATAACGGGTGATTAATTATCTGTCATCTCGGGTGATTATTTTACATCTCGGGTCACGTATGTCGGGTGTCTTTTGGGTCAATAATGGGTGATAATGTGTCACTTATGTCGGGTGTTTTGGGTCAATAATGGGTGATTATTTTTCACTCATGTTGGCTGTCTCTCGGGTCAATAACGGGTGATTATGTGTCACGTATGTCTAGTGAAAAATAAGTGATCAGGTGTCACACAGGTTTATAACGAGTGATAATATGACTCTTATCACAAATGACAATCAAGTGTAAGTCACGTAATTTTTACGTAAATGGTCAACGTGAAATATAAATAAATAGCAGGTCTATATTGGACTAATTTTAGGCATAATTGGAGGTCTATTTTTGGGTAAGGGAACTGTTAGCTCCCTATAGAGTAATTTCTTTCCCATAGAGTGCTGTCAGTTGTGACGTCAGATCCAAGGTTAAACGTCACGAGTCTGCCTTAAGCAATGGGCGGCCATGACAGTTACCGTTTTTTCTTTATGGGAAAACAGCATGGGTGACGTCACACCGGCGCTTCTGACAGCACTCTATATACGGCAACGTCATAACCCTCTATCTCTTACCTTAGTGATATCCCCCTCCCCTTCCCTTTCGGGGGCAAATAATATTCTCTAGTACAAAGTTGCCCCTAAAGTAGGGGATACACAGTTCACTCCCCCTCTCAACCGAAATTACCCTATAGAGTGCTGTCAGTTGTGACGTCAGATCCAAGGTTAAACGTCACGAGTCTGCCTTTAGCAATGGGCGGCCATGACGGTTACCGTTTTTTCTTTATGGGAAAACAGCATGGGTGACGTCACACAGGCGCTTCTGACAGCACTCTATAGAGCTATTTCAGAGGGGGTAATGGCTACGTCACCAATGCTATTTGCCCATAGAGAAAACCCTCATAAAATGGCCGCTCTACACTCAAAGGCAGGCCCAATTTTCGTAGCAGACGAAATTTTTCCCGCAACTGAAATAGCTCTATTCTTACCTTGGCTTTTAGTTCCTTGATTTGATCATCTTTGCTTATGCAATCATAGTTGCAATCATCCTCCTCCTCAGTTTCCTAAAAACAAATTCCAGTTTTTTGAAATTTAAAATTTCTGTGTAAACCATGGATTAGTTCAATAATTGTTCAAGTACCTCTTGAAGACTTATTAAACTCATTGCGGAAATGTCTGACTTTATGACAACTTTATTTTACCGACGTCAATCTGCCAGAAAAAGCGAAATATTTCTAAACCAAAAGTAGCACCAAACCAGCGAAGCAGAAATTGCTATAACCGGTTCAGAGACTCAACTAAAACTTTATTTTTTCTTTATATGTATGTAAAACAAATAATCGCTAATTTCATGTAGTATAGAGTCCTGTCAGAAGCCTTGGTTTTGAATTAATAATACGTCACGTTAGGGCAACATTCTTTTGCCACGGTTTGCAGCGCCATCTCTATTTTAAAATTTCTTAATATGATCCAAAATAAGTGTCGTGGGCGTGGCGGCCATTAGAGTTAAACCAAACTATACTTGCAGCTGCCAGCGTAGTCACACTGATCACATCTGAGTGGTTTTTCACCACCTTACATTTTTCATTTAATTTCTAATGTTAAATTTTACATTGTTGAAGTCAAATATATATATTTCCAAAAACGGATTTCTGTAAGAAGAACGTTGAACGTAGCAAATTCATTACCCATCCTCCCATACTTTATTGAGAAAATTCGTCTGCTTATATTTTGACTCCACCCACAAATAAGCGACTCCCATCAAAACAAGTAGTCGAGGAGTGGTATTTGCTACGTTAGTACAAAGAAAGAAACTAGATACTCAAAAAAAGAAACATCAATTATTTGTATTCTTGACTTTAAAGCTTAATTCCACTAAATCGGGAGTTATTTCGCATTGTTGAACACTTTGCTTTTTTACCACTGGCGTAATTTCCAAAAAAATTATTTAACCACGAAAATAGAGATAAGAATGACATTTTCGATCTCTAGAAGTCGATATATGCAGAATTTGTGGGTGGAGTCAAAATATAAGCAGACGAAGTTTCTCAATAAAGTATGCGAGGATGGTACCAGACACACTCTGACTTTTGACAGTGCGTTTGCCAGTCACGTTCTTTGTGCTCTGGTTTCTGTGTAAGTGTATCAGCTTTTCCCTCCCCTCTTGCTTTCTCCCCTTCCCCCTCCCTTTCTGTTCTGCTATGAACTCCCCTAAAAAACGGAAAAAAGAGTCAAGCGACCCTCCTAACTCACCCAATTACGATGACGAACAACCTACCACGAACTCTCAACCACGACAATCTGAGGACATGGATCTAAATGCCACAACTGAAGTAATTAAACCGCTTATTTTTCAACCAAAAGACACCCGAGAAGGAAAGATTACGCCGGAACAGACCAAACAGGGCCAAGGCCCAACGTTCCATGATACGGACTTTATAAAACTTTGCCACCATATCGAACATACTGTAGGAGAAGTTAAGGATTTGCGAGTACTACGTGGTGGAGCCTTACTGGTTGCACCATTAACCTCCCAACAACATGCCACATTCATGAAGTGGGATCATATGGACAAAATCAAATTTTCAATCACTACACCCGGCCACCCGCAGGAACCAGGAAATAAAGGGGTAATTTATCGAGTCCCCGAAAATCTAACGGAACCTTTAATAGCGGATGCTTTGGAACGGCAAGGCCTTCCCTGCAAAAAAATAACCCGACTAGGGGCCACTAGCTCCACCTATCTCCTCAACTTCGGATCCGCAGACCTTCCCACAGAAGTGCGAATGTATTATCAAATTTATAAGGTTGCTCCTTATGTTCGTCAACCAATGCAATGTAAACGATGCCGTCACTTTGGACATACTCAAAAACACTGTAAAAGTAATTTCCGCTGTGTTACATGTGGAGCTAATCACCCGGATGGCCAGGATTGTCAAGGACAGAAACACTGTGCTAACTGTGGAAATTCCGATCACATTGCGTCTTCTATCAAATGCCCTCAACGACTAAAAGAAGTTCAAATCATCAGACTCCAAGAGCAACAAAATCTCTCTCGCTATGCCGCTATACAGGCCTTTAATAAACTTAACCCCACTCCGACCTTCTCGGCTACAGACTTCCCACCCCTTCCCCCTGTCCACCTTCCCCCAACCAATCGTCTCCCCTTCCACCCCCCTACCCGCCCCCCCTCCGGCCCCATCCTTCCCTCCTGCCAGCCCGAAGATATCCTCAATGTGCTTTGCGACATCGTAGTTACCCTAGCCAAACCGACTCCGCCCTCCTTTGACGAAATAATTTCCCTTTTCACTGTCCTCCTCAACCGCACTCTGAAGACTACCATCAACCGGCAAGATATCCTTAAAAAACTTCCGGAAGACAAACAACACGCCCTCAGAAATTGTTTTGCCCAATAATACGCCATATCCCAATCTCACTATCATTCAATGGAACGCTCGTAGCATTCTGGCCAATCAAGGTGACCTTGTCGCCCTAATCCAAACATATACTCCACATATCATCCTTCTACAAGAAACCTGGCTACAACCCAAACATGCAACCCTCAACGCCTATACCGATTACTATACGATTTTTCGAAAAGATCGCCCCTCTGACCCAACTCTCCTCCCACCCCGTGGCGGTGGCGTAGCGATTTTTGCTGCGAAACACCTCTCACCAACCGAACTTACTGTGACACCCCCGCCCACAGTTGAAGGTATCACGATTTCTATATCTTGGAGAGGCCAACCTCTCCAATTGTCCTCCCTCTATGATCCATCGGGCTCCAGCTCTGACCAAGATCTCAATATGTTGTCTCGTCAAATACCGCATCCTATGATACTCGGCGCGGATTTAAACGGCCATCATCCAACTTGGGACACTGCCCTTTGTAATACGCAGGGAATGCATATCACAAGCTGGCTCAATATCAACCCTTCCATATGCTGTATCAATGATGGCACACATACCCGGCGTCCTCTTCAAGCGCGCAATACGGCTCCTGACACCACGTTTGCCAGCTCATCCCTTGCTCCTAGACTAACCTGGGTCCCTCTACCAAAGGGAGGTAGCGACCATCTTCCCATCCTCATTACTCTCCCCACCCCCATAAGACATGGCCACCCCCCGATACCTTCCCACCCCACAATCTGCCGACCAATTAACTGGACTTCCTTTCGCACTGCCGCTGATGCCTATCTAGACCACGATCCGGACACACCACTAACATTCTCTGAACTACAGTCCCTCATTCTATCCTTTGCCCACCCCCCAACCCCGCCTCGTTGTAACGATCGGCTTCCCCATAAACCGCGGCTTCCTTACTGGTGGAACCTTAGACTCCGCCAGCTTCACGAAAAGGCCAATTGGCACCGTAATCGATACTCTAAGCAACACAACCAAACTGACTATAGACTGTACCATCATACCCGTGCCTTGTTTCGCCTTACTCTAAAACGGGAGAAAACCCGATGCTGGCGGGAATTTTGCGATACGCTACAACCATCTACCCCTAGTGGGGACATATGGCAAAAACTCAAATGGGCAACGAGACCTCGCGTCACCTATACACCACCGCCAAACAACACCGCCGACCTCCAAAGAGCAACAATCCTGGCACAGCATTACCATCAAATCTACTTCACATCTACTTTGGAGGCCGTACCACCTCCTCTATCGGATTCTCCCCTCGATCTAAATGACCCTTTCACCCTAGGTGAACTTTATCATGTAATCCCGAAACTACAAAAAACGGCCCCGGGGGCCGACAAGATTTCAAACAAAATGCTTTGTCGCTTGCCGCACACCTTCCTCCCTAAAATTCTCCAAACCCTAAATCATCACTGGACCCACCATGACTTCCCCGCCCACTGGAATGATGCTACCATCATCCCTCTCTTAAAACCTGGCAAAGACCCCACATCACCGGAAAGCTATCGCCCCATAGCACTACTCCTGACCCTGAAAAAGTTATTTGATAGACTGGTCAACCGCCGGCTACTGTACTTCTTGGAAATGCACAATCTCTTACAGCCCTACCAAAGCGGATTCCGTAAGTGTCGCACCACTATGGAACACCCTATTCGCCTCGTCGATGATGTACACACGGCTCTCACCACACAGACCTGTGTAGTTGCAGTCTTCTTAGACCTTAAGGACGCTTTTGGTAGCGTCCACTCTGACCACCTCTTACGTCGTCTAACAGAACTTGGCCTGTCAGGCCACATAATGTCCTGGCTTACTGATTTTCTACTGCAACGTCGCTTACGTGTCAAGATTAATAACCAAGTCTCTCACTACGTCCCTATTAACACAGGCGTCCCCCAGGGGAGCCCCCTGAGCCCCACTCTATTCCTAATTGCCATAAATGACTTCGGTCAGGACTTTCCCACTCAGAGCGCCAGAGGCCTCCATGCTGATGACGTAGTTATATGGGCCACCGGAGCCACCCTCGCCATTGCCCGACAAATCCTACAAGACTGTCTCAACCTAGCTGCCGCTTTCATAGAACAATGGGACTTTCATTTACAATATAACAAATGCAAATACATGGTATTTACTCGTAAACACCGCAAGGATGACGATATTTCCCTCCATATAGATGGGAATCTTCTGGACGAAGTTCATACCTACAAATACTTAGGGCTCTGGTTGGACCCTAAGCTCACGTGGACTAATCACATCAATGAACTCGCTAACAAATGCTCGAAACGTCTTAACGTTCTTCGCGCCGTTATGGGCCTTAAATGGGGCGCTCGGCGGCTTATCGGTCTGCGAATTTACACCCACTTTATCCGTGCTGTTCTGGACTATGGAGCTTTCCTCTATGGTACCGCCTGCCACACCAATCTTCGCAAACTGGACAAAATTCAAAACTCTGCCTTACGAACGATCCTTGGTTTACCCCGTTCGACTTCTATTGCGGCCATGACGGTCGAAAGCCAACTTTACCCACTAGACTTTCGCAGGCTTTCGTTAGAGCTCAATCACTTGGCCAAACTCCTCTCGGTCCACGGTTTCCTCGCCGCCGCGCCGCCCCTCCTTCATCGGACCTTACCTCCCCTCTCCCGTCGTTCACTGTCTGTTAGACTTCAACATCACCTTACTACTACTCTTCGCGCCCTACACCTCGACTGCGGGGGTGTTACTATACTCCCGCCAGTACACCTCCCACGCCCACCGTGGGATAATCCGTCCGTCAATATCATCGACAACTATATTAACCACCCAAAGGCAGATCTCACCCCCGAAGAACTCCGCCAGGAATTCTACAGCCATCTAGCAACGCTCTGTGATCCCGATAACCCCCTAATCATATATACTGACGCCTCAAAAATACCTACAGCTCCTGTTAATGCCATTGGACTCCATGTTCAGAATTTTGGCTGGACTTACGCAAAAACGATTAACGTCCATCATGATATCACTCGCTGTGAGCTAATTGCCATCTGGGAAGCCGTACGACTTGGCCAAACCTTCCCTCACTCTCAATTGATTATTTGTACCGACTCGCAATCGAGCTTACGTATGCTGAAAAGTACCTCCGAAGATCCTCTGGTCTCCATGACCTATAAAGAAATTACTGTGGCCTCTCCTCAACAAATCTCCCTCCTGTGGTGCCCTGGACATACGGGTATCCAGGGGAACGAGTTGGCCGACCAAGCAGCCCGCCGCGCTCTAACTATCGCACCCCAGCAGCTTGATCTCTGGATCCCCTACTCCCGACTTACTCTTACAAGGGTCTTCAAGCAATGCCTAGCGTCTCATTATCAAACCACGTGGCAAACATCGGCGGAAGGCCTACGGCAATCCCTCTACCGCCCGCAAGTTTTTCTACGTCCGGCACCACCCGTTGCCCTACACCGTGCAGAAGAGGTTACTCTCAGTCGCCTCCTCTGCCGCCGCCTGGTCACTGGGGTCCTCTTGCATCGATACGGCAAACTCCCCTCCGATCTATGTCCCCCCTGTCAACTCCCTGACACACCAGACCATATCTTCACCGCTTGTCCTTTATATGCTCCTCTCCATGCTCAACTCCGCACCCATATCCCACAACGTCCACTACAATTTCCTAACATCCTTCAACAAATAAACCTTCACAATCTAGAAGTAATCCGACTGGTCCTGACTATCTGGAAACAGTATTCCACTCATCATGGCCGATGGTAACTCCTCCTTCCCTGACCGGCCGTCATCTTCCCCCCCGCCCACGCCGGACACATCCGCCTCTACCATGTTTTTCACCCGTCTCTCTTCGGCCGCCCGTTCACCTCGCGGCACCAGACCTGGGTGCTACCCCCTCTACTGCGCCTCACCTGTCGCTCTGTTACCGGGTGATAAAGCCGCCGTCCCCACCAATATTGCACTCGCACTACCGCCTAATCATGTTGGCACTATCAGAGGACTCTACCATTTCCTGGAACGAGGCATCCATATCGGAGGTGGTATCATAGATGAGGATTATAGAGGCGATGTGAAGGTCATCCTATACAACCTCTCCTCCACCCCTCTGCTGCTCCAGCCTGGATCCAAAATTGCGAAACTGATTGTTACTCCTATATTTCGGGGTCCCACAGAAGAGACTACCCACCTCGACTCAACAGACCGGGCTGACCGGGGCTTTGGCTCCTCGGACCACGATACCGGGCTCTACAAATAACGACTTCTACGGATTATTGCGTCACCCATTCCTAACAAAAAAAAACAATGTATAATTTTAAAAAAAAAAAACACCACCCATGTTAAAACGACCAAAAAAAAAACAAACAAAGGAAAATTACTAATAACTAACTTATGAACATAATAACGTTGTATAAAAAATTTTGTAAAAAAATGAACACTGTGTACTGGGCGGGCCCGCGGAATACTTCCCTATTGGCCTTTCTCTCCTAATAAAAAAAAAAAAAAAAAAGGATGGTACCAGAGGCTAAAGCTATGATTCCACGTTCTTAGTACATAAATCCGTTTTTGGTTTACAATTATTTTCATAGGTCTGGAAGTGGTTTTGACAATATTCTCGTCTTGAGTCCAGCATAAAATTTCGTTCTCTATAAGTTTACAATCTGTTCTGATCGTCTGCTGCATTCTGGCAAATTAACGGCGGAGTTCCAATCGACCGACCGACCGACCGACCGACCGCAAATAGTATTTGTTTTACGAAATGGATCATTCAGATGAATGTTACCACGATAATCTAGGCAAAGCCACGAAGATCAAATCAAGAACCTGTGTCAATGACGTTACTTTCCTTTTTTAAGCCATCTTATCTCAGGTGCATTTTAATTTTAGTAATGGGTAATCTACAGTCAATTTCCATATGCAGTGTTTTAATTGTTTTAACTTCAATAGACACAGAATAATATGGTTGCGATAAAGCATTGTTGTTACCGTGGCTGTCGCAATAACTCTAGGGATTTGGACCCCACTGTTGTTCAAGGGGCAACGTTTTACCCTTTCCCAAAGCCCAAAACTAAACTAGAAAAGTGTAAAAAATGGATAAGAGCTATAGGAAGAGAGGATTTGAACAATGTGGATAAGATAAGGAAGTTCCATTATGTATGCAATTACCATTTTGTGGGTGCTATGGGACCTACAGATGCAAACCCTGATCCTATTCTGTATGGAGCGAGCGTTAATGTGAGTATTAACACATAATCTACTGCATTTTGGTATTGATTGGTAAAACAATTACACTGTATACTCTTATGTCAAAGAAGGCTGGAACAGTTTCACGTGACTTTCTTGGTAACGAACCCTTGCAAGATATAGACAGTCAAGTGGTTGATCAGGCTGAAGTTACGAGGGTAATAGAGTAATTTCTTTCCCATATACGGCAACGTCATAACCCTCTATCTCTTACCTTAGTTATATCCCCCCTCCCCTTCTCTTCCGGGGGCAAATAGTATTCTCTAGTACAAAGTTGCCCCTAACGTAGGGGATACACAGTTCACTCCCCCTCTCAACCGAAATTACTCTATAACACGTGGTGTTCGTTAATCCAACAATGCAAGTCATGGATAATCGTGAACATATATTAGACAGATTCAGCAGAAGCTTGAAAAGTTCAAATGTTTCGAAATACGCATTAATGTGGGTTGTTGATGAGAATTATGATTGTAGCTACTTAGTTCTTAAAGTAACAGGCGGCTCTATTATCACCCCTAGCATGCTGGCTAATCTTCTGGACACGAATTTTACCTTGCCAAGGCAGGAACCAATCAGACCTAATGCACTAGTTCCCATTGGTTCCTGCCTTTGGTTTAACTAGCCTTTGCCAAGCTTAGCCAACGTGTAGCAGAAAAGGCATCTTTCAGGGGCATCAACGGAGCCGCCCTTTGCTTTAATAAAACCCCAAGTTGTTGTTTCCGTTTGTGTAAGATAAATCCAATATTTGAGGTCAAACTAGATGTGCTAGTATATTTGATTAGATAAGCTTGCTATTTGGTATTCTGATAAATATTACATAATTTCGGTGAACCTATAACATTTTTGACCTTTGAAGATTCCTGTTCACTTCTGGTGGTATTCCGGACAAAGAGTTGATTGATCCTAAGACCATTAAACACAGATGGACTGGAATGGAGATAGGGCGGGTGGTTCCTTGTGGGAAGCGTCTCTCTAGCGCCACGCCGCGACCAATAATGAAACTATTTCCAATCAAACAAACAGGCGCGTGAAATAGCGGACGACATTAGGCCCGTTAAAGCTCGAAAATCTATGTTAGGTTCACTTTTAGAAAGTTGATATTTGGGGTTTGGTATTTTGTTGAAATTAATGCCTTTCATTTGGGATTTATCAGAATAACGTTGATCATTTTTACAAACTCCGAAAACGCACCTTTTGCTTGGCATCTTAAATACCTAAACTAATCCTTTAAATTACTTTAAGAAAACGAACATAAAAGGCGAAAAAGCGGAGAGGAAAAACCTAACCGTACCTAGACTGTATAATCATAAAAATTCAACAGAGCAGACGACATAATAAAGGTCACATTATCTATGCTTTGAAAAGTTTCGGGACTCTCCCGCTAGGGGCGACGATACGCGCTGAAGTTTAAAGATGGGGTTTTAGCTTGTCATTCTAGTCCATCTGTGTTTAATGCTCTTAGATTGATCTTGATAAAGGATAGAAAGGGTACCGGAATAGTTTCACCAATTCGCTACATTCCACAGAATGTGAATTTATTTCCGGAGCTAAACTCGCGCGGTGACAAAAATGTAGCAGATTGAGGCCTAGCTCGGTATAGGGGGCGCTAACTAAAGGTGTAACATGACTCGCCACCTATTCCTACCTTACTCATGTTCAACTTATCTATTATGAGGCTAGAATACGATTAAGATAGGAGCCTGATGTATGTTTGTTTTCGAAGACTCAGTAGTGCATCCGATATAATGTGATGGAGCATAATTTTTTTAGGATCAGAGAGTTTATGTAAATTAAAAAATGCCCGAAACCACGCTATAGGGATGAAAAACATCTAAATGTTTGATATAATAATATATGACCATAATTCATATTTGAAAGCCTGGGAATTATTCAAATTGTATTAAATTTGGTTAAGAAACGATAGCTAATTTAGTAATTTACTATAGGGAGAAGGTATAAATTCGCGTACATCTCTAGCTTTATTTCCAGTCCAAACGTATAGTAGGTCCGGAGTTAATCCCCGCCGCCTCTAAATTACAACCAGCATCTCATTGGTTCTTGAAAACCCACGTCAACGCGACGCGAATGACGAAAATTACTGACGACTGAGGAGAGGCTGCGAAATAGCCCGGCCTCCTTTTACGTCCCCCCTTGTATCTTGATAAGGGGGACTGGGACTATGGTGCGCGAATACTAAGGCATCATATACCTTCTCACTAGTAAACTAGATATCCCTTCTTGATTTGGAAATCATTATCAAAATGTCAACACCAAACGTAATTCATAAGATATCTTTTATTCCTATTAATCGAAATGGGATGGAAACATTACTTTAAAATTTCGGATATAATCTTGATAAAAAAATTGAAATTATAGACAGTTTTCTCTGTTCGGGACTAGAGAACATTGCTGAGCCCCCATTTAGCTTTGGTTTGCCCATTTAATGTATGTATTTTAATTTTTAGTGTGACGTTTCAATGTCAAACATGAAGAAAGAGAGAATCAAAAGTATGTTAAGAATAAATGAGCAACAAGAGGAAATTGGGAGGCTTGATGAGGAAATTGAAAGGCTCAAGGGAATCATTGGAAACTTGAAAAATGAAGTTGAAGATCTTACGGTTTGTAACGTTCTGCCTTTTATAGTCGATTAAAAAAACGAAAATCAGGTTAATTTAGAAGATAATTGTTTGAATAATTAGGAAAAGAATGGATTGAATGGAACCAACGATTATGCCATAGCGGGACCAGTTCAATATGATCCCGAATCATATGGACAAGTATTGTCTCTTCCATTTTTCAAACAGCAACAACCTCAAGAAGAAATTGAAAGGTATTTGAATAGAATTTAACCGCTGAAAATCTTAATGGAAAAACCTTTCATGGAATAAAGTGGTTAAACCTACACTTACCACTATCGCGAATCTATACAACTTCACGAGTTAATAATATGTTAGCTCCCTATAAGTTACTCAGGCAATTCATTTTTATAGTCCCGCGTTTTCTCCCGCGCCGCCGGCTTCCCAATTATATGCGCCACTCTGCGGCCGCCACGTGAACGAAAATCTTATTTACTCTTCTTTCCGGTTTTTCCCCGGAAGCGCGTGTAGTGGAAGCTAGCCAATGATATCGGAGCTATTTAAGTAGCCGAATATTTCGCTCAGTAGCCTCGGTTAAGAGATCAGTGGATTGGATTTAGCTCAGTTGTATAATTTTCTCGTTTCAAGTCACAATAACAACTCTTATCTTTAGCATTCTTTATCAATATCGGCAAATTGCATTGAGTTCCTGCATTTGTTTTTTGTCTCAGTACTGACACAAACTCCACGATTTAATGTTAAATTATTAAAACATAAACATTCACGACTAAAACACTGCATTGGTGAAAAAGCAGCCGGACGACTCGAGGTCGAGGAGCCGTACGAGCGGGATTTTTTTTTTTCGACAAGAGAGAACGAAACATTCGGATTTTTTCCCGCGCGGGCGAAATGAGAAGAAATCGCTGGATACATTACGCCTATGGAGCCTGACTATCTTATAGGGAGCTAACATATTATTAACTCATGACAACTTTTTATATACATCTATATTAGCCTGTCCAACCTCTTCATAGGATTTGGGTTTTTCATTATTTCTTTTTACAGTATCCTAGCTGCTATACTGTCCTAGTGGAAGATCTTTCATTCATACATTCCTGTTTTAACATATATATTTAGGCTATTTCGTCAATTCATCAAGGAGGCCTGAAACACTTAAAATTAATAATAACCTTAGTGGGACTTAGCAATTTGGGCTGTGTTACTGTGTAATGTAGTAGGGTTGTAGCCCCTAGCTGGTTCAATAGTGGAAGTAAAAGTAATAAAAAATACAGTTAAAGCACGGATTAACTAACGCTAGGGATTGTTCACTAACCGTGTTTCCCATGTATTTCTATCGCCAACTACATGTTCCGAATTATTCCTTCCTTGATTCTCCTCTTCATTCCCCCAATTTATTGGACCAAAACGGATGTAGATATAGCGGCGCCATCTGTAGGCAAAATAAATCGTTTTTGCGGATTTTAAAGATGGCGGCGCCCAATTTTAGGTGGGATTTTAATTTTGACGTCATAGGACACGTGATATTTGGTCCAATTTTCTTATAACTTCCGGTTAGGGATAGTAGCTGCTGCTAGGGGGTGCTTGGAACATATGCATACTTAATCTTTTAGGGGGAACGAACAATCCCTAGCGTTAGTTAATCCATGGTTAAAGGGGCGTTGACTATTAATTTTCGTATAACAATGGCTTAGGTGGGGAATTAATTCAACTAGCTTCTGAAGAAGATAGTAATAAGAAATTAGTTTGTCAAATTAAAAGGAACAGGACTATAATATCGTCTGGGGATGGTTTGAACTAGTTAATGCGCAAAAATACTCTAAATGTCTATTATGAGAGCAATGAATTAGCATAAAGTCTGGAAATACTAGAAAATAAATCCCCAAATACTCGAAACGAATTTTCAAATTACTTGATACTCGACTCGAGCTCGATAAGAAAAATTTTCAATACTCAATGCTCGAGACTCGACTCGAAACCAAAAATTCAAGGCTCGCACAGCCCTAACAAAAAATCTAAAAGCTTGATTTCAGTTCAATCCCGAATTGGAAATCGCTATGCTTACATGAAGTTCAAAAATATTATTTTAAGTGAGATTAGTTAGTATAAAGTGTTCATACCACATTCATAGTGAATTCATCTTTTATTAATACAAGAAGTGATATCTAGTTTACTAGGGAGAAGTTATAAATTCGCCTCCACATTTCTAGCTTTATCTCCAGTGCAAACGTATAGTAGGTCCGGAGTTAATCCCCGCCTTTAAATTACAACCAGCGTCTCATTGGTTCTTGAAAACTCACGTCAGCACGGCGACGCGAATGACGAAAATTACTGACGACTGAGGAGAAATAGCCCGGCCTCCTTTTACGTCCACCCTTGTATTTTGAAAGGGGGACTAGCTGGGACTATGGCGCGCTAATACTAAGACATCTTATACCTTCTCCCTAATAAACTAGATATCCCTTCTTGATTAATACTTGTGCTTTATAATTATTTATTTATTTATTTATAGTTTGCAAAGTATTCCCACTGAGTTAATCAGCAACATTTCCCAAAGTCCACTCGAAAACGAAGCCGTGAATCACAATCAACTTGGTATAAAAAGTTTTTTTTTTACAAGTATTATAACGTTTCCCTCACCTAAACTTAAACAAGTTGGGAAAACCAAAATATTACCTCTCCGAGTCAAGAGGTCTACTACTGCAAACTTATTTACCTAGATATGGAATTATTTCTCTTTTTTTTTAAGTAAAAATTTACAAATTATTGAAGCAGTATTCCAAGCATTGCGAATATATAGTAAAGCAGGCGACATTTTACATCAAATAAGGATAAATCTTGGACACATAGAAATCAGTCAATGGGGAAAAGAACAGGAAATGTGTATAAATTTTGGAGAGATATAACCTTTATGTGTTTGTAAAGGCCCAATTGTCTACGCTTCAGCTGTTTACCCGTGTTATGCGTGTTAAGGTTAAATAACACCAAAGCTGATTTGTGGCTAAACGCACTGAAAGTCTTGCGCACCCTAAAAAGAATGAAAACTCCGTAGCTAATACCCGTTTACCATCAGCCCTTTCACTGGTCTAATTGCCACCATGATCTTTTCTTCGATTATTATATCTACACCTCATTATTTAAGCGTGTATTTAACTTTCGGCTCACTCTGAACCGTTGATGTCTCTACATTTCAGACACGAAAATCAACACCCATAGTTTACTACACCTTGGGCCTCAATTATTTACTCTTTAGTTCACTAGGCCTATTACGGATAATACTTGATTTAACCGACAGAGTGTAAGCCTTAGCGTTCTTCTTGATATAACTAAAGCAAGGATTATTCTATATACAGATGTAGTATAGCTAAAGTCATATATAAACAGCCATTTCAAATAATAATATTAAAAAATGTCCTTGGAATATCAAAATGAAACAGAGCTTTCAAGTTACAAAACTACTAAATGCATAGTAATTACGAAAAATACTTCCACATATTCACTTTATATTATGGAAAAAGGGAATATTAAGGTTCTGTATGATTTCTTAACACATCAACGAAAGGCTAACTGCTAACGCGACGCACTAGTGTAACAATGGACGGACACACACAGACAAAAACATAGACTGCTTTTTAACTCTTTCCGTATTAATTTTGAGTTGAGAAACAAGATTATCTTAAATATTAAAATAAATATAATTAATATTAAATATTTTCTTCGTTAGTTGTTCGCCTTATTGAGCGTTACATCGTTTTGATAAAGAACAATTAAACATTCTTGAGAGGCTTGACTAATATTGGCGTTTGAAATGAAGCATACGCCGGTTGCTTCCCCTTACTCAAATAGGTAGTATATAAGGGTGTCGAACTACAGTTAAAAGCAAGAACAACCGCAATTGCGAAAACCTTTGGTGGACAACCCACCTTAGGGAGGCTAGACGTTTCTCGTAACCCTAGCTGATCGCCGCGAATGTCTTAAACCAAACGATGACGATGGAGTTAGAAGCCAATGAGACAGATTGGTGTCTATGTGGAATAGGCGGAAGACCAGTAGATGGTGGTGTCTAGAAGCCAGTATGTACAGACTGGTGTCCAAGTGGGATGGACAAAGACCAAAAGATGGTGGTGATTAGAAGCTAGTATGTACAGACTGGTGTCCAAGTTGGATGGACAAAGACCAAAAGATGGTGGTGATTAGAAGCCAGTAAGTACAGACTGGTGTCCGTGTGGGATGGACAAAGACCAGAAGATGGTGGTGTGAGAACCCAAGTAGAGGAGCCATTTCCGTGACTGTGAAAGCAGTTCGGAAATGGCGAACACCTTTGCTCCGATTTGGAAACTGCGAACGCGGTCACGTGGGTGTAACAACAGACACACACACACAAACACACACACAAACACACAGACGGACACACACGATCGTTACAGAACCTCTCCGTGACTTACGTCACTCGGAGAGGTAAAAACTAAACGTTGCGCAATAAGCACAACATAGAGAAAAACAAATCAGTACTCTTGAGGTGCTTATACCTTCACTTTTCACACGCTTTTGCATTATGAATATTCTATGTCTTGTCAAACGAATAATACACATTAGAGCTTCTTTGGTGATATGTTTTTGCTTTGTGTAGGAAAATTGCAGGAAAAGGATTTTACTGAAAAAAACAATTCTAGCGAAGATAAAAAGTGTATAGAACCGGAGCCTCCGATAGAACATCACGCTAGAAAGAAAATGAGAGAAAAACGCTTCAAATGCGATCAATGTGGTTATGCTACCGATCAGAATAGTAAATTGATCCAACATCTACGCGTTCACAGTGATGAAAAACCTTTCAAGTGTGATCTGTGTGATTATGCCTGCAAGCAGAAGGGTAATTTAATGGAACATCGACTCATTCACGGTGGACGTGAGAAACCGTTTAAATGCGATCTGTGTGATTATTCTTGCTCGAGGAAAAGTAGATTAATCGCGCATAAACGCGTTCACACTGGTGAAAAACCTTTCAAGTGTGATCTGTGTGATTATGCCGGCAGTTTCCATAATAATTTGATAAAGCATCAACGCATTCACCATTGTGAAAAACCCTTCAAATGTGATCAGTGTGACTACGCCACTACGGACAATAACACTTTGAAAAAACATAAAGGCATTCACAGTGGTGAAAAGCCTTTCAAATGTGATCAGTGTGAATATGCCAGTATACATAGGACCGGTTTGATCTCTCATCTACGCTTTCACCGTGATGTAAAACCGTTTAAGTGCGATGAGTGCGAATATGCAACTACGCACAAGCGCATTTTGAACGAGCATAAACGTATTCACCGTGGTGAAAAACCATTCCAATGTGATGTGTGCGACTACGCCTGCCGTTACGAGAGTACTTTGGTCATACATCGACGTATTCACAGTGATGGAAAGAAGTTCAAATGTGATCACTGTGATTACGTCACCTCATTTCATGGTGTTTTTATCACACATCAACTCATTCACAGTGGTGAAAGACCCATCAAGTGTGTTCAGTATGACTGTATTAGCACGAAGAAGCCTTAATTGCTCAAACATCAACGTAAAGACAGTTGTAAAATGATGAAAGTAGCTATACCAGAACGCATAAGGCAAGTGGGATCAGACCACATAGAAATCACTTCAACTAATAGATTGGATTTTAAGGAAAAGGCTGTAGTAGAATATTTAGTTTTGGTCAAAAAGAACATGGCAAATAACGAATTTTGAAAGGGCATCACACCCCCTGTATTTAAAACGGCTTTTTAATGTTTTTTTTATTATTATTAAAATGTGTTTGTTAGTGAGGCCAATTAATAAGGAGTATCCAGGGTTCATTTTCTTCAACTGCCATTGTTTGTTCATTGCGCGTGATCAAAGTTTAGTCATTATCAAATAGTAATTAATCTTTTCAGAGTAAATGACATAAAACTTGGAACATTTGAAAATACTAAACTAAAAAATAAGCCTTTTTAAAATTTTTAAAAATTCACTTTTATGTAAATCAGGCCCAATAAAGCTTTTTTGTATCCCATCCATGATTTGATAGTAAGAAAATCCCTTCTATTTAAATTCAATCAAAACCTCTATTGAACTTTGCATTAAGAGGTCATTTTTTTCCGAGTTAGACCAAAGGTTTCACGACCAAGGCTTCGTCACAACCTATCTTCATACGTTGCCTACGTTAATCAAGGCCTGTGCGCGGCGCCGATTGTTTATTTTTCGCTTGGCAATTTGAGTTGCCGAATTCTCTCACCTGAGAGCGCTATTAGCTGGACCTAAAATTTGAAATATTCATTTTCTCGCGCTTGGAATTTTAAACGTTCATTTTCGCGTGCTTGGAATTTGAAATAGCGTTTCGGTCCAGCTATCAATGCCATCTCGCGGTAAAATAGAGAGAAAATAAGAAGTCTCGTTTCTTAAAAGTCGCCCCGGTCGAAACTACCGCGCACAGGCCTTGATTAACGAAGGCAACGCTTCATATCACTAGCAAAGGCTGAAGTATCTCAGTTTTCATGGTATAAAGTTAAGTTGATAATTTTCTATAGGTTTTAAAAATCTTTATTTTTTCAACCACGCGCTAAATTTCTATTCAAGTCCCGCGCTCCATTTCACCATTCCGATTGTCAAATTAAGGTGTTCTGATTTTTCAATAAACCTTTTAGGCCTACTTTTTGGTTCGCTAAATCTAAAGTTAGATCATCACAATAAATACCTGGATATTATTATAATATCTGGTAATTAATAGTTCCCACGAATATCTAGCACACGGTGCGTTGTATTTTCCGACCATTCCAACTGTAAGTTACGATTTATTTAAATAACATATGTAAAAAATTGGACGATTTTACAACTCCAGAAGTAATTTATTTCCTAAATAATTTTTCTCCCCAAAAAGGGACAAATATTATACAAAAACGAGTTTTGCTTCGCAGTCCTTAATAATCTGCATTTATACACAATCCCGGACTCTTTCAAACCAACAAAGGGCCAGAAATTATAAATTAAGTTTAATCAACATGAGAAGTTTTGTTTTAATAACATGGTTCAAAAATTTGTTATGATTCGAAAATTTTCAAAAAAAGAAAAAGGCTATATGCGGCATTTTAAATCAAAACATTTAAAATAATAGCACCTTTTCTGACTGATAATTTTCACACCAACGACACCGAGTATGACAAGCGTTTAAAGATAGTAATCGGAATGATGAATCTTATTTCAAGAGTAGCACAGGGATATTTCACTCAAATGAGTGATCGTCCGATCTGTTCCAACCTGAATATTTTTAGATTAAAATCTCATTTTGTATTTGCTCGTGTTAAACATTTTACATTTAAAGGGAGGGTGAAGAGAAAATTAACCGATTTTTATCGATTCTTCTACTAATTATAAGACCATTCTGCATAGTGAAACATCCAGGAAATATCTCCGAATGATTTTAAAACTCAAATTAGCTTCAGATTTTATGGATAATTTGAAATAAGGACTTCCGACCAATCGTGTAACGCCCAGCCTTCCTGTTAACAAAATTTCCGTGGCACGCTCTACATCTCGCGCCACGATTGTCACATCACAAGCAACTTTTGTCAAATCTCGTGCTAACTTTCATTCGGCATGGAGGATATTTTTTCGAAATCGGAAATGGAGGGGGTTCTCAGCCCAGATTTTTCGTTAGCGAATCAAATTAGTTCAGTTAGTTTAAGCGACGAAGACGCCGAAGCTGAGCTGCCTGGACAAGAAGGCAGGGCGTTACGCGATTGGTCGGAAGGGCTTATTTCAAATTATCCATAAAATCTGAACCTAATTTGAATTTTATAATCATTCGGTGATATTTCCCGGATGTTTCACTATGCAGAATGGCCTTATAATTAGTATTACAATCGATAAAAAATCACTTGGATTTTCTTCTTCACCCTCCCTTTAAGGTTTCATGCATGAAAATCTGAGCTCTCCTTTTTTCCGAAATGCCACATGTAAAATTTTGAATCATAACAAGTGTTTGAACTACGCAATTATAACAAAATTGTAATATATTTTAATTTGATGTGAATAATACATGATCGTTTCTTTAATGAGATGTTTTTACTCTGTGTAGGAAAATTCCTGGATAGGGTTTAACTGAAATCAACAATTCTAGTGAAGATGAAAGGTATATTGAACATCATCACGCTAGGATGCGAATTAGAGAAAAACGCTTCAAAATGCGATCAATGTGGTTATGCTACCGAGCGGAAAAGTAAATTGGTCCAACATAAACGCATTCACAGTGATGAAAAACCCTTCAAGTGTGATTTGTGTCACTATGCCTGCAAGCAGAAGAATAATTTGATCCAACATCTACGAATTCACAGTGGTGAAAAATGCTTCAAATGTGATCAGTGTGATTACGCCACTACGCACAAGAGCAGTTTGAACAGACATCAACGCATTCACAGTGGTGAAAAACACTTCAAATGTGATCAGTGTGACTTTGGATGCACGGACAAGAGTAATTTGATCTCACATCGACGCATTCACAGTGATGAAAAACCGTTTAAATGTGATCACTGTGACTATGCTGGCAGGTGGAAGATTGATTTTATCCGACCCGACATCAACACAAACACAGTGGTGAAAAACCATTTAAGTGTGATCAGTGGGATTATGGTAGCACTAAGAAGACTGATTTGCTCAAACATCAACTTAAACACAGTGGGGTAAATATGTCCTAAAGCGATCGGAGTAATTATGGTAGAACGCACACATAGAAATCACATTAAAGGGAATGAGAAGCTTCGTTTGAAAAACCTCTGATTTATATTACAAAAGATAGAATTAATTACTGTGAATTCAAAAATATCAAGCTTTTAATTCTCAGATTTCTAGTTATTTGGCAATATGCATTTGAAAATGCTTCATATGAAATTATTTGAAATCCACTTTTTAAGAAAGGCTAAAACGTTTCCCTGTTGGCTGACGTCACATATATTTCTCACGCGAGATGGGGCCACTCTCTCCGCTATCAGACCCAGTGTTTAGACAGGGGAGAAGCATGGACAAAGCTCGAGACGCGTATACCTCGCGCATATAGGATTGCCGCGCTTTCTTTCCTCACGTCATAGTGATGTCATCAAACAGGCGACCAAGCTCAAGAAGACAAAATTGTTGATATATCGAAACTGAGTTTTCGTGATTTTCCAATGGATTTTAAAAATAGAAACTTTGGTTCAATTATATTAAAAACTTGATGTTTTGAAAGTAGAGACTTGAAAGTGTAATATAATACCACGTTCGTGATAAAATATGATATGAAATTGTAAATTCCCATACCCTTTAAGTATATGATTGTAACTAACCTTTAGCTCAATAGACGGGCGACAATTCTGACCAGAGATTTTTAGAAACGCCGCATTTATACCCGTTTTTGTTGTAAAATTTCGAATCATAACAAATGTTTGAACTACGCAATTAAAACCAAATTTCTCACATCGATTAAACTTAAATTCAAATTTTAATACATCAAGAAGCAATGTCTAGTTAATTAGTTTACTAGGAAGAAGCTATAAGATGCCTAAGTATTCGCGAGCCATAGTCCCAGTCCCCCTTTCAAAATGCGCATACCCTTTAAGTCCAAACACAGACGCAATGTGCATTGATTCCCACGATTGATTATTAACAACGTGAAATTCATTATTACGCACGGTAAATTACTGTGCCGTACATGGAAAATAGAAAGGTTTCGTAAGATACTATTTCTGCAAAAAGTTGTATATTTTAAGGTAACATTGTTCGTGAAAGCCGACGAGGTACCAAAAAAGTTCGATTTTCTATATTAAAACATGTAACGCCCTGCTAAATACCAGGAATGTATACAGGCGTAGTCACACTGATCACATTTGAAGGGTTTTTCATCTTGTTCTTTGGTTTCATTCAACCAAACTTCTCTCATAGTGAATTTTATTTCAGCCTCTTTCACGTTGGTAGACGGTAGCTCGCTCAATAGTTTTTCTAATTCGCTTTTGAAATCCCTGTTAATAATACCGCGTTACGTTGGACATTTCGTTGCTCTTTTTCTCAGAGAAGTTTAACTTTAATTTTTGACACTTTTCCAAAATTTTTGAATTTGCTTGGAATAACCGTTACTTTCTACATCTCTCTTTTCTTCGACGGGTTTTCAACGAGTTGGGAGACAAATACTTCAACTTGTGTTTTGAAGCCGGTGACGTCTTATTCTTTACTAGTAGATTGCATTTTTTCTTGGATAGTGTTTTTGCGTATCGAGAGCGATAACTACATTCAGTGCATCGATAGTTTCCAGATGAAATGTCAGCCATCGGGGCATTAATTGGGGGCTTAAACCATGCCCAACATAATTCAGAAAGGTAATGCTCAAAAGGATATGCTAATTTGGTTAGTTTTTGTGGTAGAAATGACAATGTTTTTAGAATTTTAATTGAGTCTTCAGTAAGACCCGGGCACAAAATAAAACTATCATCGAAGAGCTGCTGAAATATATCCGTAGCAACATCTTCTCGGATCGATTCGCCTTCAAACAATAGCACTTTGATTACGCAGCCCTTAAAGATGTGAAAAACAGATGCTTCCCCGTTTTCTTCTACGATTATTTTAACCGGATCCAACCCGTGCCTTACAATAAGCCGATCCTTCCTCGTTATTTCCAAAAGAATCTTTAAATTAAGAATAATTTTTGAGTTTAATTCTTTTAAAATTAAACCGTAGAAAGTGAACTAAAAAAAAGTAATTCTCGCCTCTTTCAATTCTTTGTGAAGACTAATTTTTTCGGCTATTAAGAGGCATTCCTTTTTATCTTTGTTAAGGAGCCAAGTTTTCAATTTACCCAATCTGATACTTCCAGAAAACCCCTGTAATCATTTATGTAGGTTTTTTTACAATGTAACTAAACAACTATGATAATAGAGGCACCAAGGCTTAACCCTTACCAGGGGTTTCTCTGTATGTTTCATCCGTTTACTGGAAATTTCTTCATTGGAAACGTCATCGCAATTACAAAGATGACCTCTTTTTTGTAATAAATTGTATTTTACAGTTGTTTGGACTAGTTTTGATTTAAGTTCTGGGCCAAATTGGGACGAAAATACCGCCGTTGAGCGCGCCGTCATTTTGATACGATTCTTCTGGCTGTCTCCCTCGCTCCTATAGGGCGTAGCGCACTTATCCCTTAATCCACTTATGGTTGTAACTATTGTGTATTAATAAACAAAAGCAACACTTTATTCACAGTTCGCAGTCATTTCCTGTATATTTCTTGTAAACTGAATTAAATTGATAGGGGAGCATAACGTAAAATTGCTAAGGTGCGCATTCTAAATTTTATCATGCTCTTATGTATCAGACTACAGGTGGTGAAAAAATGAATCACTACGCTAAAGTACATTCCAGAGAAGAAAAAAAATCCGAGAGAAATTTGATTACAACTTACTGCCGAGTCTTAGCTCTGATACAGTTGCTAGGATCGTACATGCTTACATTGGCATTGCAGAACTTCTGGCTCCTCAACTGTGCGCCGAGGTAGGTACGCTCATGCCCGTGAGGTACAGAACCGACTGTGCTGTTCAAGTTACCGTCCCCTTTCCCCCTTTGACTCTCTTATTTTTATTTCCGTCATGGTTATGGCTTATGAGCGGGACCACCGACAGCGAACGTCAGCTACTTCAAAAGACAAACGCCACTCACCGATAGGTTATGACAGCGCCACTCGAAAATCCAATATATTTTAATCTAGATTTTAGTAGAACCCCCATTTATTTCTAATGCGAGTTTACATTAAATGTCAATATGTCTATTTTATCCCTATATTAGCAATTATATTTTGACCTGGACTCCTAGAGTTTGCGACCGAGAAAATGTTCATTATTTCCACAAGAGAAGTGACCACAGAAAAGTATGCCGCAGCAATATGCTACAGGTTCCCTCTAACGTGGTTTCCTCTACATATCACGCTTTCAAACGCTCAGTTAAGAAAAATTCAATTTCCAAGTTCCAACAAGTAGGAAATAGAGTAAGGAGAGTCAAAAAGGGAAGGTAACTTGAAAGGCGCAAGGTATCTCACTTACCTTGGCGCACAGCCCAGGAACCAGACGTCATGATAACCATTGCAATGTAAGCATGCACTAACAACAGCAGCAGCAGCAGAACTAAGCCTCGGGCCTAAGTTGTAAACAAATTTCTATCTGATTATTTTTCTCTATGTTGCGCTGATTGTGCAACGACTTTTATTTTAGGTTAAGGTATATTTAATCCATGAGCAAACGTTATAACATTTGTAAGGAAATTTTTTATACCAAGTTGACTGTGATTCGCGGCTTCCTTTTCGAGTACACTATCGGAAATGTTGCCGATTGACTCAGTGGGAATACTGTGCAAACTATATAAAAAAATAATAATCATAAGCATAAGTAGCAATAAAAGATGAATACACCATGAACATATACACTACTGGTATTATACACTATACTGATGTGAGATACTACTGACTTAAATGAAAATTTCTCTCTCGTTATTTATCTGAGAAACACCTGACATGAATGAGGTTTCACTCGTTATTGATACAACTGACGTACAGAAGTTTTCACTAGTTATTGATACACCTGGCATACGTAAGTTTTCATTCGTTATTGATCCGAGATACATCTGACATAAATGATAAAATATTCACGTATGTGTGTGCCGAATATACAGTTGGTAAATTGCGGCTGAGTATCGAATCTCCAATATAAGTTAGTTTTAGTGATTCTTGGATGAATTCTCGAATTTTTGTGATATACGCAGCTGGTGTCTCTCGGGTGAATATTAAATGTCCAATATTCATAAAGGCGTATCTAACCTCAGCGAATACTCGATGTCCGATATTCATCCGAGATGCACCTACTGATTATAAACCTACAAACAGTATAAAGTGGTCCCTGGAGTGATTCTTCGATGTTATTCACCCGATATTGCTATCAGGAACCTTCATTTCTTCAAGGCTTTACCTTGGGCGTAACCATATCCATGGATATTTTAAGGGAGTGGTAGCATTATAGCATGAGTTAGTGCGCGCGTCTATAGCATGCATATTCAAAGATGTATAAATGCACGATAGTGGTAAGTGTAGGTTTAACCACTTTAATCCATGAATGGTTTGTCTATTTCAGCCGGTGAGATTCTATTCAAATACCTTTCAATTTCTTCTTGAGGTTGTTGCTGTATGGAAAATGGAAGAGACAATACTAGTCCATATGATTCAGGTTCATATTTAACTGGACCCGCTATGGCATAATCGTTGTTTCCATTCAATCCATTCTTTTCCTAATTATTCAAACAATTAACTACTAAATTAACCTGATTTTCGATGTTTTTC
The DNA here is from genome assembly GCF_054372755.1 of Phalangium opilio. Taxonomy (NCBI): domain Eukaryota; kingdom Metazoa; phylum Arthropoda; class Arachnida; order Opiliones; family Phalangiidae; genus Phalangium; species Phalangium opilio. Next base: position 1,905,232 of record NW_028324165.1, read on the forward strand.
TCGACTATAAAAGGCAGAACGTTACAAACCGTAAGATCTTCAACTTCATTTTTCAAGCTTCCAATGATTCCCTTGAGCCTTTCAATTTCCTCATCAAGCCTCCCAATTTCCTCTTGTTGCTCATTTATTCTTAACACAATTTTGATTCTCTCTTTCTTCATGTTAGACATTGAAACGTCACACTAAAAATTAAAATACACACATTAAATGGGCAAACCAAAGCTTAAAGGGGGAGCAATTTTCTCTAGTCCCGAACAGTGAATAATTTAAATTTATTTTTTTAATCAAGATTATTTCCGTAATTTTAAAGTGTAATGCTTCCATCCTATTTCGATTTATTCCTTTCGTAAATAGGAAGATATCTTATGAATTACGTTTGGTGTTGACACTCTTGGCAATTATTTTGCTTAACCAATTGTAATACAATTTGAATAATTCCCTGCAGGCTTTTAAATATGAATTATGGTACTCAAGACCCGGATTATTTTTATATAACAAACGTACATCAGGCTCCTATGCTCCCTAACTTTTAAATGGACACTGGCAATATTTTTACTGGACACCCGCGCCGTCTGCTTTACGCCGTCAGCTTCTGCTTCCGCGAATTCGATTAAATAAAGACTCCCTTACATGAAAACTAGGATTTTATAGGAGGAAAACTAGGATTTTATAGGAGAAAAACTAGGATTTTATAGGAGAAAAACTAGGATTTTATAGGAGAAAAACTAGGATTTTATAGGAGAAAAACTAGGATTTTATAGGAGAAAAACTGTGCTTTTATAGGAAAATATTTGAATAAAAATGCTCATATATAGTACTATTTTGGCGTAAATTATGTAGAAAAATCTCGTAAGAAAAAATACTTTACTTTGAAAAGAGGAACTTAATTAAAATATAATGTAAAAAAATCTGAGCAAGCAAAGAAAGCTCCGCAATTTCGGTGTCTAGTCAAATGTGATCGCGATAAAATCATAAAAGAGCTAAAATATTAGGATAATATAAGACATGTTCAAAACTATAAGATTTGAAAAGGAATTATGTGAAGATGGAAATCGAGCTGAAGTTTTGCTTTTATTGAAGAAAGGTATTTATTGTTAAAAAGTGGGGTAAAAAAGCTAAACCAGTTGAAGGGCGAGAAAAGTCACGGGTTTGCCATGCTCCAATACACCTAAAAATAAATTCATTCAAAATTTACAACGGCCATACGAGTTTCTAAACCGGGCTTTCACGAATGAGGGGTGATCTTATTGGTTCGCTTAGAAATGCACAGAGGCAGAATTTTAGTGTCAGATTTTCTCAGATATCATGGCGAAGAAACTGTCGTTAGCGGTTGTCTAGGTTCTATATAACAAATTAAAAGGTAAATTAAAAGAAAAAGCCTCAGATTTTTCAAAGAAGCGTTTTAGAAGAGGAAAGGAACCAAAAAGGGACAATTCAACACTTAGGTAGCAAACAGTTACCCTAGTCCCTACTCCCTTAATAACCCGTTACTGTAAACTAAACTTAGGCTTAAGACTAGAGTAAAGAAAGCAGACGAATGTTTTCGGCCAATGAAAAAATGTCACCTTTGAGTTTGTATTTCTGTTCACTAGATGGCGCTCGCTTCATTTTCAATCTGCCCCTTAACGGACGTATATATATAGCCAGCTTGTTTATTTTATTTTTAGGTCTATAAACAGTGTCCATTTCACCTTCCCTCCGTGAGGGCCGTGGAAGAACACTATGTTAAATTAAACCTGACAAAATTGCGCCTGGGCGGGAGCTAGTGAAATCCCGCCCCAAAAACTATCCAGGGTTCGTACAAAATTTTTGGAATGAAATTCCCCGACTTTTCCAGGTATTCCCTGACTAAATTCCACAAATTTCCCTGACCATTTGCAATAAGGTACATGGCGAACATATATGAAAACCAATCTAAATTCAGTCGAATCATTTTGGCACGAGATATTATTATAAAAATTAGACAATTAATTCGATTAAATTTAACTTTAGGTAAGTCATAAATAACCTGAGCGAGCGAATTTGGCGCTCTGGTCTAATCTCAGACAACACATTTTCTGGTCACCCTTATACTGTTATCCATTATTTCCCTCCATTATATTTTTCCCTGACATTTCCCTGACTTTTTAGGTCCATTTTAAATTTCCCTGACTTTTCCCTGACCTTTTAGGCTCATTTTCAATTTCCCTGACTTTTCCAGGTTTTCCAGGTCGTGTACGAACCCTGCTATCCTTTCCCACGCGAATTGAAATGGCTCTATAGAGAGCTTTCAGTTGGAGGAGGAGCTGAGTCTATAATTTACGCTGCTGTATTTACGCTGTCGGTTTAAAGCAGGAATGAAGCTGAGACCACCCAATATGGCTACCAGAACAGAGGTAAGACTTGGGAGGGTGTGACGTACTACTATCCCATCTGAAAGCTCTCTAGACTCTTATAGAGAGCTTCCGTTTGATGATTTAAGGTGGAATTCATAAACGTCGGACGCAACGCAATTTAGTACAGGCAAAGGCAGGGCGTCGCGCGCAAAACATAGAGATACAAGAGGAACAGTTGAATTTTCAGCTTTGATTCGGGTTCAATGGAAGCGCCCCTTCGCGTGTGTGATAGGGTGAGTTGCTTGTAGCGCCATCTACATGCGGCGAGGTAAACTAAAATATTACTAACCCCATGTTAACACTCGAAGCTGCTTGAAGTTAAGAAGCTTCGAGCGCGTTCAGTACTTGGGAGGGAGACAACGCGGGTTCGAATCCCGACGGGGACGTTTTATATTTAATTAATTTTTATTAATTTCCGTATTAATTGGCCATATGTCTAATCAGCGCCACTAGCGGATGGTCTGAAAACTACTCCCAGACCATCTAGGTATATTTAAGAGGGTTTACAGAATCATAGCCAGGTGGCTCGAACGCCGCGCCATCTGACGGAAATTCTGCACACTCGCTTAAATATACCTAGTCTCTATGGGAGTAGTTCTCAGACCATCCGCTAGTGGCGCTGATTAGACATTTGGCCAATTAATGGAAGGAAAAGTGTTTGTAGAGTAAAGAGATGTTTATTAACAGAGAATTAAAACATTTGCAAGATGAAACATTACGGTATTTATTTTTTGATCAAATTGAATAGCTCCTTCGCTCGCCGATAGGGGCGCCACGTATCAAAAACCCTATCACACACGTGAAGGGGTGGGATGGAAATTTTCGTAACAGAATGTCGCGAGACCCCCCTTGCAATGGTTTGTCTAGGTTCTTAATAGTGTTCTAATCAGTCTGGGAAATAGCACACTTCCTCTGGTCCAAAACCAGTTTATTAATTGCCTGGACTTGTTTTTTAATTCAAGAAGTGGGGGTTACTGGTCCTCGGGACCAGTTTATTAATTGCAAATCTATTGGAGAACAAAGGCTGGGACCACTTTATTTATTCGGACACTAGGGGGTCACTGGTCCCAAGGACTAGTTTAAAAAATATCCTTATTTCCCAGACTGGTTCTAATGTCTATGGCGCAAAAGGAGGAAGTTTGCGCACGACGCCCTGCCTTTGCCTGTACTAAATTGCGTTGCGTCCGACGTTTATGAATTCCACCTTTAAATGATTATTTTTCATTTTGACGTGTACTTCAGCTTCTGTTGTGGGTTGTGTCTTTATGACGGGCGTGGAACGCGTTTTTATGGTCAAGAAGTTAGATGGACAGAGGAATACTTACCGAAAATGTTGCTTCGAGGTTATATGTTTTTGGGTCAGGGTTTCTTTCAGTGGGTCCAAGATCGCCAACAAAATGTTCACTGCATACGTAATGATATTTTTTAATTTTATCGGGCGTTAACTCGACTCTTCCACAGGCTTTTATCCATCTTATACACTTTTCTAATTGAGTTTTTGGTTTAGGGAAAGGGTAAAAATCCGTTCCCTTTACTACAGTTTTATCTAAGAACCTGGAATCATTCCGACAACCCTTGTAACAACAGTTTCTAGTGCGAACCATAATTTACTATTTATATTACATAAAATAATGATAACTGTTCCGTTAAGGCAGTTAGCACTAACAAAATGCAGCGCGACACATTAAGCCTTCATCAAAAAAAAAAAACAGACGACGACCGATGACGATAAGAACGGAGCTAGTGTGCGCAATTTCTGCGCATGGTGTGCGGGACAGTGCGGCTAAGAATCTCCCATTCTCCCAAAGAGCCAGAACGAGTGAAAAGGGTGGAAGCCAAAATAATTTCGGGGTAAAATAGTGTTGCCCACATATTTCACGTTTTTCGTCACTATCTCACTCCAGAATGAGTAGCAGACGACGCGTTCTTCAAAAGCGCAAAGATAAATAAGCACTGGCAGACTTGAAAATAGCAGACTTAGAAATAAGGATAATTCAAAAAAAAAAAGAACAGACGACGACCCAAGTAAATGGTACTTACGATGGTTTTGAACTGTAGAAACATTTTCTAAATGAATTCGAAGCTAATTTATCCATTACTTTTAATGTATACATCTCGTTGAAACCAATCTATACCTCTTGACCTTTAACCACGTACGTGTTTACGTTACAATGATCACATGCCGTGTGCAATGAGATTAAAATTCAAATCGGTTTACCGCGAAAGCGCGAAATAGCTGATATTTCGTTATTTACTCATATGGCCCTCAATCTCAATCTGGCAGAATGCCATACCAACAGAAAGAAAAAAATCTCGGTCAAAACTTCTGCCGGACTCGCGTCGTAAAAATAGTTCCAGTCAGAACTAACTAGCACACTCGCCCATAAAAACGGAACAAAAAAATCATGACGCTGTATAATTTAGCTATAACAATTTTCAGGCAAAGAAATATCTATTAATAAACACACTTAACGGTTAATAAGAATTTAAGACAAGTTGGGAAAGCCAAAATATTACCTCTCCGAGTGGAGATGACTATCACTACCCCTTAAACAACCTAAATATATGCATCTATCGCTTTTTTTAATTCTTTGCAAGTGCAGGAATTCAATTTTAAAATAGTCAATTGTTCAAGCCTTTTCAATATCTCTCAATTGCTGGGGAAACTCTACTCTCTTGCTATACCTCAACCGTATTCTTAGTCTACCAGTATGTAGGGCTCGGGGTTTTTTGGTCGATTTTTTCGGAAAATACGATTAACTACAAATAATCGAAAACTATTCAGAAGTTTATTCGTTTAAACAATACAACAATTTTAGATGATATTTTTTGAGATTGAATAATCTTAGTAAGATTTTAACCGACAAATGTATGCAATCGAGAAAATTTTCGAAAAAAAATTATGTAGAAAAAAGGGTCGTACTCTACGTTCGGTTAAATTAAAAATATTTTATGTTATAAAATCCACTTGCTTTGAAGTCTAACTTTTAGCGTAATATTTTGTAATTTAAGCTTTGTAAAAAATATGCAAATCATTTTTTTGAAGTAGACTTTCATCTGGAATATTGTCACTAATATTTTTTATTAGAATTTAACATGTATACGCTTATCTCCGTATCAGTTATTTATGATCAGATCGCCAAACTCAATTATTGTTACAATCTTTTCGATAAAACCCAATTCCAAAAAGCCATAGTTATTACGTTAGTGGACTCTATCTGTGATATTTTCGCCATAGGGATCTCGTGATACCGCTTACCGTATCGTCGAAATGACGATAAAAGCAACAACAATTAATGTGTAACATCAGAAGGGGATAATAGATAATGCTGGATTTAATTCAAAAATGGATTTCTTCGAAACCCATCCATATTATCTCAACATAAACGCCCTAGACTCGAACAAAGAGGGGTTAATGTAATATAAAAGGGTTAAAGTAAAAAGGGGAAGTGAAATAATATTTGAGGATCACCAACATACCTATTTACCTAGATATGCAATCATTTCTCTTTATTGATAAACAATTGCAGAAGTTAAAACAAAACACAGACAGACACGTCAGGTACAAAGCCTGTCTCTCAGGAGAAGTAAAAATCCACTCGTCCCTACCGCCAACTATATTTCAGAAGGACACACTCGAAACATACATATTTTGATCATTTAGTTGAAAACGACTTCTCTATTCCGTTTTTATTAACTAACGATATCAATACTCATCCTATATTAACTTTGGAAAGAGTTTCATGATACAGTGGAGTAATGTCTCAATTTTTCGCTTTACAAACTATTAACTGAATCCAGGCTATCGACTTCTTACCCAATCTTCGTTACTCGTCTTTTATTAACTTTGACTACAGATTTTTCAGTTAAGAGAAGTTTTTCTCAAATAGTTTATTAAAATTATATGATATTAATTATTTTTATCTGAAGTTACTTATTATACTTCCAGTTGTATCGTTTTAAGAGACGTTTTTCCTAGAGTATGCCTCTTTCGCGAGTGTCTGAAACACCTTAAAATGGTGTAGTTAGATTGTTGATGACAGTTAATAGAATAGTGGTCAGTACAGTTTTTCAGATACCCGTCAACTGTGAATACGATCCGGAAATTGAGAACCCTTTTGTTCAGATTATGAAACTGCGAACGCGATCCCCTGGGGTGTAACAACAGGCAGACAGACCAACAAACACACAGACAGATGAATAAGTCGAGAACAGAACGTTTCCAAAACAATCATCACTCGATGAAATAAAAAATCTAGCCTCTATATTGGCTTCATATGAGTCCAATATTGTTCGACATTTGTCCAATGTCGGTTAGATATTAAACCAATATGGGCTCGATATTAGTCCAATATCGGTTAGAAATTGTCCAATGAGGGTTTGATTTTAGTCCTATATTGGTTAGAAATTTGTCCAATGCGGGTTTGATTGATGTGTGAATAATATCTTTACCATTTCTGGGTAATAATCGATCCCTTAATATATGATTCTGGATCGAATTTTGGATGAGGCTTCAAATCTGGCTTATAGTTCGACCCTCCCTTTTTGGACACTAGTTACGTTATCCAAAAATAGATTAAAAAATGTGCTGTCTCAGAGTCAGCCGTTTGGATCCATTTACATCCAATTTTGGACAATATTTTTTAACAGTGCACGCCTTAGGAAATAGTCAAGTGCTAATTGAGTAGTGATGAGGGTACTATTTATCGCGTATGTGATTCGGTTTAGTAACGTTGCTTTTAATGTTCTTATGTTACCACGCTTTGTGGTACACTTCTCTCGAAGAGAAGTATTATATACTTTTGAAAATATTGCCAATCACAATGATATTGATAGTTCATATCATTATCAGTTTTTTTAATACAATTATTTGTCAGTGATTAAAACTTTGCTTTTTTTAGTTAATAATGAGCTCAAACAATTTAAAAAGATCAGATTTTATCGTAAAAAAATTATAGTGGCGGTTACTCGTCCAATTACTTATCGATAAATGAAACCAAAACCACATTTGTATCAAGAATCGTATGGATCATAATTTTTTTTCGAAATCGAATAAAACGTATTGCAAAAAAACTTTTTTGAGTAAAATTCTTTTGATTATGTTGAAAATTTTAGTTTTTCGGAAAAAATACTTACGATTAATAATTGCATCACTCTACCTTTTTCCAAAACAAATCGAGACGAAATACTTTTGTATAATCTTCGTTTTACAAATTTTAGTATGTTAATTTATTTGAATAATAGTTAACCGATCCCCGAGCCCTACCAGTATGATTTGTAACATTTGTCCATATCAAAGCTGAATCATACATCGCCACACAAAAAGCAAATGTCCCCAAAACATGGAAGCCACAACCCAATCACACATAAGCTAGGCTCGTACTTGTTCATCGCTTTCGATGATTTCACTAATATTAGCATTAACATTTTGTACATTATTGGGTTCCTTATTAATAGATATGCCTACGCCTACAGTACTTTCAATAGAACATTTATTTAATGCATTATCTTTCGTACGATCATGGCCAACTGGCCTCGTGGTAGGACCAACATTTTGCGTGCTAGAACCTGTTCCAGAAACAGCCTTTTTTCCGCGGCTAACGCTCTTCTCCTTTCATTTTCTCGTTTCCTAAATTCAGGATCTGACCTTTTTGCCCTCATTCTTTCCCTTGCCTTTCGTTTTCTGATTTCCTCTTTACTTAAATTATTATCTTCCTCCATTTACTTATTAATCAGTTAAATACTCACAAAGGTTGGCAAAATCAATCTCCTTAAATACTCACACAGGTTGGCAAAATCAATCTCCTTCAGTAATACGTAAGGCTTAATTATATTATTTGCCGAACAAAATTAATCGAGCAAATTTAACACTTAACTTCTTCCTTCGAAATTCTATCAAAGAATGAATCAACTGTTTAAAAAAAGGTTTTTTTCGCGAATAGGGCGCTATCATACCAACAGCAATTCCGTCATATTTAAAAAATATACATTGCCAACACTTTTTTCAAATAAAGAATGATAAAAGTGCGTAAAAAAGGTCTTTCACAAATAGGCCTAGGGGGCGTATAAACTAAACAGCAACAACGCTCTACAGCTACACTAATCTTACACAAACAAGGAGTACTATAAACCCACTACTGGAAGCGGTATTTTTATTCAAACGTAAAACAATTTCGCTTAAGCTTAACATCTCTAGACATCGGTAAAAATGTCTCTATCACTCCTAGACATTATAACTCAAATTCATCTGATTATGTTTTAACAAGGTTAAATCTAACTGGGAGTAAGATGAAAGGAGTAGAAGCTTATCTGTCTAAGGAAATATGAAATTTTATCTTAACAGTTCGTTAAATCATAAGTTTATAACGAAAAAACGCGGAAGGGGAAAACGAGCAGACAACTGCGATTTTTGGGGGTAGAAGGTTAAGAGCCCCATCTGTCGTCCGTGCCAAAGTTGAACTTCCACTCGAAACGCAATGAGAAAGTGGATAAAATAATGCCATCAGCTATTTAACTGCGTCGATATATTTAACGACTTGACCCATGACATGCCCATAACACTGGCTTCTATGAATCCTATTTATTCTTGGATGCTAGGAAACTTGGTAGACGTAACAGTCTGTACCAAGTACCCAAGCATCCTTCAATAAACGCCTGGCAACATTGTGGTACGCATGGTACAACTAAAAAATAGGATGTGTATCTATCTTTCCAGTCACTCCAAGTCGTTAAGCCCTCATTACAGAGGATTTGAAACACTATCGTAATTCCAAGTGTCTCGAATCTCTAAGTTCCTGTCCATTATGAACAGTGCTGAGAGAATGATACATCAGAAAGAGCCATTCAAATCGAATTGCCGAAAATATTATCCATATTTTCATTTCATATAACAGAGAAAACAAATTATTATGGTTCTGAGAGGAGCTTCCCATTTTGGTTGTTGTTCTCAAAAATATATCGCAATGCACGGGCCTAGATAGATACAGGAGGCAATGTAGGAAATATAACGCAATGCACGGGCCTAAAAAGATATAAGAGACAATGTACGAAATATAACGCAATGCACGGGCCTTGATAGATATAGGAGGCAATGATTTAACGACTTCGGTACTTGGGTTTATCTTTAATATTTAAATAAATATAATTATTTTTAATTATTTTAATCGCCAGTAAATAACTTTAAAAATAGTTAAATCGTTTAAAATAAAGTTGTTCCTATTATCTTTCGAAACTTTGCTAATATTGACGTTTAAAGTGAAGGGTACCCCTCTTGCCCGCTTTTTTCAAATTTTGGGGTATATATACGTTTCGTTTCCATTATAATAATAGATAAAAACGCATTCGCGTGAACCTTTGGTGGAAGCCCTGCCATTGGGAGGCTAGACGTTTCTCGTAACCCTAGCCGATCGCCGCGTATATCTTAAAACCAAATAATAGATAAAAACGCATTTGCGTGAACCGATGGTGGAAGCCCTGCCATTGGGAGGCTAGACGTTTCTCGTAACCCTAGCCGATCGCCGCGTATATCTTGGAACCAAACGATGACGGAGGAAAAGAAGCCAGAATGTACTGACTGGCGTCCATGTGGAATGGACAAAAGACCTGAAGATGGTGGTGCATTGAAGCTGGTGTCAATGTGGAATTGACGAAGAACAGAAGATGGTGGTGCATAGAACCTGGTGTCAATGTGGAATCATAGATATATTAAAAGGGTAGATACACAATTCAATGGGAGGTCGACGTGGAAGGGGCAACGAGCAGACAGCCGCTATTTTCTGGGGGTAGCCGTATAAAACGCCATCTATCGGGAACTTTCGAAACTAAATTAAAGGATGAGCTTAGAGTAGTGGCACTCTATGTTAACCCCCTATAGGGCATAATAAGTCAAACCCTCGGAGATGCCATTACTCCATTTTATACGAGCTAAGAGCAGAAAAACGTATTTTATAAATTTTACACCTGTAAAATCGTTTAAAAAACACTTGGAACTTGTATTTCTACTTACTTTCGAGGAAATACCACCGTTTTCTGAAGGTAAGAGTCTTTTTACCTCTCCGTGTGACGTAGTCCAGGAGAGGTTCTGTAACGGCCGTGTCTGTGTGTGTGTCTGTCTGTGTGTGTGTCTGTCTGTGTGTCTGTCTGTCTGTCCGTTGTTACACCCACGTGACCGCGTTCGCAGTTTGCGTATCGGAGCAAACGTGTTCGCCATTTCCGAACTGCTTCCACAGTCACGGAAATGGCTCCTCTACTTGAGTTCTCACACCACCATCTTCTGGTCTTTGTCCATCCCACACGGACAGCAGTCTGTTCTTACTGGCTTCTAATCACCACCATTTTCTGTTCTTTGTCAATCCCACATTGACACCAGTCTGCACTTACACTGGCTTCTAACACCACCATCCACTGGTCTTCCGTCTATTCCACATAGACACCAATCTGTATCATTGGCTTCTACTCCATTATCATCGTTTGGTTTTAGGATATACGCGGCGATCAGCTAGGGTTACGAGAAACGTCTAGCCTCCCTGAGGTGGGATCGCCACCAAAGGTTTTCGCAATTGCGCTTTTTCCTTACTATTATAATGGAAACGAATCGTATATATACCCCAAATTTGAAAAAAGCGGGCAAGAGGGGTACCCTTCACTTTAAACGTCAATATTAGCAAAGTTTGAGAAGATAATAGGTATAACTTTATTTTAAACGATTTAACTATTATTAATGTTAATTATTGAAGATTAAAATAATTAAAAATAATTATATTTATTTAAATATTAAAGATAAACCTCTCGTGCAAAGAGAGAGATTATCATTGCCTCCTATATCTACCAAGGCCCGTGCATGCGATATATTTCCTTCATTGCCTCCTATATCTATCAAGGCCCGTGCATTGTGATATATTTCATTCATTGCCTCCTATATCTATCAAGGCCCGTACATTGTGATATATTTCATTCATTGCCTCCTATATCTATCAAGGCCCGTGCATTGCGATATATTTTTCAAAACAACAACAAAAATGGGAAACCCCAACTCAGAAACATAATAACGTTTTCATTGGATACTTAAGTTTATATAATCTTCTTGACACGGAGAGGTAATATTTTGGTTTTCCCAACTTGTTTTATACATTTATTAGTAATAAAAACATTTAAGGCGAGCTAAGCCTTGGTCTTGTAAAACACGGCAGATTAGTGATTAGCGTTGTTTTCACTTTTCAGCGTTGAAAAACGTTATTTTATCATGTTAAAAAAACGTTATCAACGTTTTAAGGTACTGATATTTAAATATCCGGACATTAAACTGTTACATATTCTTAAAATAAGAGTCGATAATGGTGCCCACCATAACAAACTTTGTTAAGTGTGTGTCTCTATATTTAAAGGCATAAAACAAAATATAACATAAACGTTTTTATTTACTTATTTATGTAACAATCATGGCTTCAACTCATGTTTGCTGCGTTCAAACTGTAGGTGTAAAGAACGTTTTCTTTCTTACCACAACTTTCCGAAAGAGACTGCCACTAGAAAGAAGTGGATTAATTCTATAACAACAGCTGTAGGACCTCTGTCCACTGATATCTCCAGTTTACGGATTTGTTCAAAACATTTTACAAAATCAGATTTCTTTCCCACCACTGGAAAGAGACTACGTAGAGCGCTCAAACCGTACGGTTCGCGATTCCATCCTAATTTGGAGATCAAATTAATGTAACCGATGAAATTATCCCTAAACTGACTTGAAATTATCCCTAAACTGACTCTCCGTAATTTGACTCTCGAGCAACAATCTGAAGCATTAGAAGAAATGGGAGCGTTGTCCTTTGATCATGGATTGAAGCATGAACCCGCTGCTTTTTCAAATATTCAGGCAACACATCAATACCCAGTGTCACACCTCTGTGGGTTTGATTGTTAATCCGCAATTTTGCTTCCTTGGGGCAAGCCCCGATTGCCTTATTCTGGTTGAGGACCAGCTGTACTTAGTGGAGATCAAATGCCCTTACACTATTTTCAAGAATAAAGAAACTATCAGAGGAAAAGCAGCTTCGGGTAACTTTTACCTTTACATTGACGAAGAAACGGATGAACTGGAACGTCTATCATCAGATTCAGGGTCAGCTTTTCGTGTGTAACGTACCCGTATGCTTTTGGGCAGTATTTGTGCCACCCGATAACATCGAAATCTTGATGATAGTGAAAGACAACCAATTCATCAATGACACCTTGCTTCCAAAATTATCCTCTAAATATTTCATTAGTCTCCTACCTCATTTTGCCATAGAAATGTTCGAAAAGCCTAAAAAATAAATTTTCCAAGTCACAAAAGTACAGCCTCTTTTCTCTATGTGCAAATCAAATCTACATTATGGCCATGACCAAGGCTTAGCTCGCCTTAAATGTTTTTATTACTAATAAATGTATAAAAAAAGACTCTTACCTTCAGAAAACGGTGGTATTTCCTCGAAAGTAAGTAGAAATACAAGTTCCAAGTGTTTTTTAAACGATTTTACAGGTGTAAAATTTATAAAATACGTTTTTCTGCTCTTAGCTCGTATAAAATGGAGTAATGGCATCTCCGAGGGTTTGACTTATTATGCCCTATAGGGGGTTAACATAGAGTGCCACTACTCTAAGCTCATCCTTTAATTTAGTTTCGAAAGTTCCCGATAGATGGCGCTTTATACGGCTACCCCCAGAAAATAGCGGCTGTCTGCTCGTTGCCCCTTCCACGTTTTTTTCGTTAAGCCTAAGCCAGCGAAGTGGATCTAGACCCTTTATAGTTTTACTATATCTATGTGTGGAATTGACGAAGAACAGAAGATGGTGGTGCATAGAAGCTGGTGTCAAGGTGAAATTGACGAAGAACAGAAGATGGTGGTGCTTAGAAGCTAGCAAGTACAGACTAGTGTCCATGTGGGATGGACAAATACTAGCAGATTATGGTCCTTAGAAGCCAGTTAGTAAAGACTTGTGTTGGTAGATGAATGGCCAAATTTCCGTGAACCGCGAACGCGTTCCGGAATTCGGGTATTTGTTTGCTCCAATACGCAAACTGCGAACGCGGTCACGTGGGGTCTGACAGACACACAGACACACAGACAGACAGACACACAGACACGGCCGGTGTAATACCTCTCCGTGACATACGTCACTCGGAGAGGTAAAAAATCCAAAAAAGATATATGGTTAGCTAGCTGTTACCCGCGGCGTCGCTCGCGTGTAATAAGAACTACCATCAAAATGATATAAAGAATGGGTAGATTTTACCAAATGATGACTAATATTTTTGTAGCACCATAGGAGCGAAGGCACTCGGCTTTGCCCGTCGGGACATTTTTTATTATTTTTCTATAAAGAAAGGTTTTTGAGTTTTTGGCCGCCATTTAAAAGATGACAACAAATAGAACCCAAAAGACCATTCAGCCCGTCTATAGGTTAAAGCATATGGTTAAAGGAAACCGGTGTACTAAATATTTGCGAAATCGGTTGAAACGCGCGGACTTTGTTGCATAGAGGAGATTTTTTACATTTCTGAGCTCCATTTTTTAAGATGGTGGCGAATTGGAGAAATCTTTCTTAGTACGCGCCTACTACTTATGAGTAACGTTCCTGCAAATTTTCAGCCTTCTAGGGCAAAGGTTTGGGCCAGGGCTCGACATAAGGATATTTTTTTTAGTGAAATAGGTTTAATTTTTTTTAATTAGTCTAATTTAAAAAACGAACCTAATTACATTAAATACACTATTCCTTCATACTTATACAAGCTACTAGGAAATATGTGTATCCAGTGTATCTCCGAAGCATAGGGGATAAAAATTGGGTGAAATCTTTTAAATTTTACATTAATTTTCTAATAAAATTGTCTTTCCAATGAACCTACTTTAGTTAAAAAGAGGCACAATTCCTTCATACTTAATTAGGTTAATTTGTGATTTATTTATCCGTCTAGAAGAAATAAAGCTTTATTACGGCTCGCCACCTGTATTTCGGGTTTTTTCAACAAATTTCATTTAATTTAATTTCTTATGTTCAGTTTCTCATTGTTATTGTAAAAAAGTTCAAAACATTTTTCGCTTTTAACTTTTAAAAAGTAACAATCATTTTTATAAGTCTGGAAGCAGTTTAGATAATTTTCCCGTCACGAGTCCAGCAATATATTTGGTTCTTGATACTAGTCTACATTCTGTTCTGATAGTCTGCTCTTAGGTCTGCTGTATTCTGGGCTTCTGGCAAGCAAGCCTTCGTTGACTTTTGCAGTTTTGCATATATATTTAATTATTATTATTACTTTTTATCATCTAAGTCTACTTTTCGTTTGTTTTTTAACAAATTGTTGCACTTGTTCATATTTTATATGTTCAAACTAAGTAATAATCATAAAATGGCATGTGAGAGAATGAGAAGGTTGCGTCTCAATCCTGAATATAAAGAAAAAGAAAATGCACGAAAGAGAGAAAAACGGGCTGAAAAAAGGAGAATGAGCCAACTATCCGTTGACAGCCTTTCTACTAGTCAAAACGCATCAACTTTGGAGGATTCCTTAACTAATGGAAGTTATTCATCTATTGGAGGCCCAAACAATGAAATGGATAATAAAAATTCTTTTTCAATGAGTTTTGATCATCAGTCAACATTTGACAGCCCTTTATCTAATGAAGGCTTTTTGATTAGCCCTGCAACTAATCCCGAATATGGAGAAAAAGAAAATGGACAAATGTAATATAAGATTGTTTGTGTACAAAAATGTCATGGTCCAGCTTGATATACCTTTAGTTTGAATAACTATTTAATTTTAGGGAAAATTTACAATTTCACAAACTCTCTTTTCAAAATTCCGAAATGAGTTTAGTAAATCTTCAAAGGGTGGCCATTAAAGAGGTATTTGAGAAATAATTAGGTTGGAATATTCCCTTTTATAGACAAACTGAAAAATACATAAACTTTGGTTTTAGGAAATGAACGATGTGGAAGATTGTAACTATGGTCACTTGAGCAAAGATGATCTTATCAATGAAGTAAAAGCCAAGGATGATCGACTCAGGAAACTGGAAGCCGAGGTATTTTTCAAAGCAGAATGTTTTTTGTAGCGTGAAATTAAGCGCAAAAATATTAGACCCTTTTTAGGATCATAACCCACCATTTTAAAGCAAATGTCGGTACCCCTAACATTCTAGCTGATCTTCTACACATAAATTTTACCTTGGCTATCAGCACTCTTTCATGAGGCCAGAGCCAAAACTAGCCTTTGCTAAGCTTAGAGGGCCAGTTAACTCCACCCCTCGATTATGGAAGCATCTAGTGGTATTTGTTTAAACTAGGCCTGTGCGAGTACTCGACAGGACTCGAAAGCTCGATCGTACTCGGCTCGAGGCTCGATAAGCAACTCTTGAAAGGCTCGACAAGTTTTCGAGCCTCGGAAAAAAGCTCGATAAAAGCTCGAGGTCAAGGCTTAAGGTTATCGAGGTTCAGTCAGCTGTCTGTGAGATTCTAGGTTAGGTTAAAGGTCAAGAATTACCATCTAACACAATCTACTGAATGTTGAGACGCTGCAGTGACGCGCGAAATAGGAAATAATTCTGGTTGGTACCTTGTTTATAAGCCCACATTTTATTGCCAGAAGTTTTACTTCCACTTTTGGGCAAAGAAAAAAATGAAAAATACTTCTTGAAGTTTTAGTTTTACTTTTATGTATAGAAAAATACGCTCGGTTTGTATTATCAATGCGATTGTCAGTGCACGTAACTTGACGTAAGTAATTTCGATTAGTGATAATAGGATTCAAGTTTAATTATAGTCAAATAAAAGTTTATCTGTTATATTTACGAATTAATAGGGTTTTTTCTTTACTAAGGCCAGTAATTGAAAGTGTAAAGGAATATCATTCCAAATTAAGAGCTAAAATTGAAAGTCGTTAAGGCTCGCCATTGAAATTTTCGGCTCGATAAGAGCTCGAAACCAGATTTTGGACATGCAGCTTATGGCTCGAAGCTCGATAAGAAACTCTAGGCTCGGCTCGAAGCTCGATAACCGAAAAAGGCAACGCTCGAGGCTCGGCTCGAACCCAAAAAATCAAGGCTCGCACAGCCCTAGTTTAAACTATCCCACACCCGAGACTCGCTTTAAATGTACGCTGTAGGCAATTTCACACGTATTTGAAAGTAAGGCCTAGAGGTCCGTGCCCTCGAGCTATAAAACTCGCGGATATTTTAAATCCTGAAGTTTTTTAGCCTCTTGTCAGCATGCACAAAGCTAGGTTACATCGAGACTTAGCTTTACACGTGCTGAAAACCGATGCTGTAACAGAGTATATACAGAATAAGCTGTCGTTCAAGAATCAAGATAGGTAGTTGCCTATCCTGTAGAGTTCGGTGAAAATAGTGTTATGGGTGCGCGCTAGCTATTTACAGGGTTGCCACAGTACCTGGAAAACCTGGAAAAGTCAGGGAATTTGAAAAAGGGTGTAAAAAGTCAGGGAATTTGAAAATTGTCGGAAAAGTCAGGGAATTTCCGTTGCATACCGACTTGAGAAAATCTATAGTCACGACAAACTAGGCGCACCAGCTTAAATACGGGACAATGATAAACATAATCCCGGATTCTAAGCAGGCAGCCAGTTATAAGTTGGCCATGTAGTTTAGTAGATATTATTCCCCCTCGAGCAGCCAGTTATAAGTTGGCCATGTAGTCTAGTAGATATTATTCCCGCGCGAGCAGCGTGATCGAGTAGGCTATTACTTTCTCAGCAAAACTAAGCGAAGAGTCGTCTGCTCTTCAGGCTATGGATCCAAGGGACCGGGACTTAAAACTGTATGTCTGATGGTAAGAAATATACAATACAAATTTTAGTTTACATGAATATTATTAATGTAGTTAACAAAAGCGCATCTCAGTTTCATAATCTGTGAAAAATGCCGAACAAACTGACTAGATTTAATTTGGATTGGATAAATGAAGAACTTCACGAAGAATGGGCTTTGTGGCTGAAGCCTGTAAATAATGATATATTTTCTGCATACTGTAAGGTTTGCAATAGAAAATTTTCCCTAAGTAACATGGGCGTCCAAGCAATAAAAAGTCATCAGACAAGTTCTGGCCATAGGAAAAAAGTTAATCAAGGAATTGCTTGTAAGGAACAAACCAAAATAGACTCTTTACTAAAAAAGAAAGAACTTGCATGCGTCGGTGAAGATACAAAAATGAAACCAGAATCTTCGTCCAATGTATTCGCAAGCTCCTGCCCTTCCACTTCTACTGGCGAAGTCTGTGATAACTCAAAGAAAGAGACTGAAAATCAAATAACGTCCAAGAAAAGCTCAATTAGCAATTTTCTACTGAAGGAAGAGGTTATTAAAGCTGAAGCTTTGTGGACAATGCGACTTGTTATGACTCAAGCATCATATAATTCTGTAAACCATGACTCCGAAATTTTCAAAAATATGTTCCCTGATAGTCAAATTGCTGAGAAATTTAGCTTAGGACGAACAAAAGCTAGTTATATCGTTACTTTTGGATTGGCACCTTATTTTGACAATGTTTTGCGCCAGAATTTGGCAACTTGTTCCCTTTATGTTGTTTGTTTTGACGAAGCTCTAAATAAAGTAAGCCAAAGAGGCCAGATGGATATACACGTGCGGTTCTGGAGTGGAGTTGGTCAAACTTCAACACGGTATTTGAAGTCTGTTTTTATGGGTCATGCTAAAGCTGACGATATACTTGCGAAGTTCAAAGAAGGCCTTGATGGTTTGCCACTGGAAAATATGCTTCAGATCAGTATGGACGGACCAAATACTAATTGGAGTTTTATTACGAAGCTTAAAGCAGAATTAGAAGACAGCTCACAGGCAGATACCCCTAAGTTGCTCGACTTAGGTTCATGCGGCCTACACGTTGTTCACGGCGCCCTTCAAACTGGTCACAAAGCTGTTAAGTGGAACATTAATAATTTTTTAAGAGGTATTTATTACCTTCTCAAGGACTGTCCAGCACGGAGAGCAGATTATACATCTGTCCAGCACGGAGAGCAGATTATACATCACTTACCGGAAGCACAACTTTTCCAAAGAAGTTTTGCCAAGTTCTTTGGGTGGAAAATGCCTCTTGTGCCGAAAGAGCATTAACCATTTACCAATTCATCAAGAAATTCATTTCGTCGTCAAAATTGCCAGGGACCATTTCAGTTGAATACGTAAAAAAATGCATGGAAGATCCTTTGATGCAAGCAAAGTTGGCATTTTTTAAGACTGTGGCTTCCGAACTTGAGCCATTCTTAAGAAAATTTCAATCTCCTGAGCCCTTGGCGCCTCTGTTGTACATGGATCTCATGAACCTTCTTCAACTTCTCTTGCGACGATTTGTTAAAGGAAACATAATCGACAATGCTACAACTTTGAAAAAGCTTCTTGCAATTGACTTTTCAGAAAAATCAGAAAACCTGCTTCCGTATAGAGATGTGGATGTAGGTTTTGGTGCTGCAAAATATTTTGGAGAGAAAGACCTCAGTGAACGTATGAAAGTCGAATTCAAAATGGAATGTAGCAAATTTTTATCCGCGACTGTCTCAAAAATATTGGAAAGATCACCATTAAAATATAGCCTTACGCGAGGTATATCTGCGTTTGACCCAAGAGTCGTCATTGAAAAACCGGATATCGCCAAAGATCGTGTAAAATTAGCTTTGAAGATTCTTCACGAAAGCAACCGAATTGACGAAAGTGTTGCTGAAAGATCGAAACAGCAATTCGTTTCTTTTGTTAGACTGGTAAAAACGAAGCACAAAGAAATTTTTAATAAGTATAAGGAGAAGCATTTTGCCCTTGATCAATTGTATCGTGATATATTTGACGGTGAAGATGACTTTAAAGATCTTTGGCAAGTTATAAAAATTGTTTTAATTTTATCACATGGAAATGCCTCTGTTGAGGGCGGATTTTCAATCAACAAAAGTTTACTTGTTGAGAATTTACATGAAAACTCAATTATCGCTCTGCGACAAGTCTACGATGGAGTTAAAAATCTTGGAGGAATTAAAAATGTTACAGTGGATGCAAGTTTAATAAGGTCCATTCGTGGATCCAGAATTCGATACCAGCATGAATTAGAAGAAAAGAAAAAAAAAGAGGAAAACGCAGTTAAAGTCGCAGATACTAGAAAAAGACATCTAAAGACGTTGAAGGAGCTTCGAGCAAAGAAATCTAAGTTAAGTCAAACCCACATACTAGAAAACGAAGAGGTGGACAAAGAAATTCTAAAATTGGAGAAGACCTTGAGTCATCTTTTGCCATGAACATGTTCAATCCTATATTATTCTAGTCTTAAATACAAGTGATTTTTTTAAACTGTTTCAGATAGTTCCTAATAAAGTTTTAAGTATTAAATAGTAGTTTCAATTAAAAACTGTGATAAATTTAGCATAATTGTACAAAGCAGATGATAAATAAGGAATTTTTAAAGGTTCCATTCTGACTTTTCAGCTTGTAACCGATTAGGCTTAAAAGCGGGTTACAAGGTGAAATAATGAACTCAAGATAGATATTATGCTTGAATTCTTTTTAATTTCCAGGTTCTTAATTTTGTTAGTAATAAAGGTTTTACAAAAATGATAAATAATTAAATAATGTTAAAGTAGTTAATTTATGAATTATATACAATGCCAAGTCAAAATTGGGGTAGCGCCAGAGGGTTTCTTCTAATTACTTATTACACTCACCGAGGTAGGAAGAGCCATAGTGTTCAATGTGTAACGGTCTTCGGAGTAAGCGGGCCTAGTATAAGTAGCTCGCGAGAACTCACTAACTTACTAGAGGGACGTGGTAGTCGTACCCTCAACCTCGCCGTAAAGTAGATATTAACTTGACGGGTGTCGACCGATTCCCTTGGACTAACGTCAGTTGACCTGACTACTAACTAGCTCTCTCACTGCTAATTAATCCAACTAACTCTCTATTGCTTTGACTATATATAGAATCATAGTAGTTCGGCCTATCCTCACACGGGGGCGCTCAAGGACTGCAATAGCGCGCCCTCAAGTGAGGAGACTCAAAAATAGTTTATGATATAGGCCTAGTCATAAGTTCAATAGACAGGAGCCTAAACGGTAAGCCTAATTTGTTTAAGTGTGTGTGTGTAGGCTCAGTAGCTGAACCGCTACAAGCTAGTGTAAATTTCAAAATTGGTCAGGGAAATTGGCTTTGGATGGTCAGGGAAAACCTGGAAAAGTCAGGGAATTTTGAAATGAAAAATCTGTGGCAACCCTGATTTAGGACTAAATTTTTGGCTTAAAAAGTCGTCTCCGCGCGGACATTCCTATTCAGGCCCAAAAATTGGCTACAAAAATTTTTGGGCCTAAATAGCCAACATTTTTCAGGCTGATATTTAGTCCCAATTTTCGCTAGGATTGAATATTTTGGGCCTAAATAGTAGTCGCCGCGCGGTCATTGCTATTTTACGAGAGATTCGTTAACGAAAAGGCAGGGCGCTATCAGAGAGATTTTATAATAGGGAGTGGAAGATCTTGCCCTTGACAGTGCTAAATACAATGTAGCTCAAACAAGTAGGCTGCGACGCTAAAACAGGCCAGGTAAATTTCCGATCACATGACTTTAAAATTAAAGTTTTGCCCTCACTTACTATTGGTTGTACAATTACCCAATAAGGGTTCGCGATTTCGAGTGCGACTGGCGCCATTTGGAGTTATTTTAAGTCGGACGTTCCCCTTTCCCTAAAAAGGTAGTGTCCATCTCCCCTAGAGACCCTCCCACAACATTCTAGCACCACCCTAGAGGGAGGGGCCACAAAAAATTATACCGGAAATAGACCTGGCTAGTTTTGTTGATCACATGATTTTTGAGCTACATAATATTCCTCAGTTTCCACTCCCTATTATAAATTCTCTCTGGTGCTATGCTATTGGTCGGAAGTGCTTATTTCAAATGATCTATAAAATCTCAACCTAATTTGAATTTTAAAATGATTCGGAGACGGAGACTGTATTTCCTGAGTGTTTCACTATGCAGACTGGTCTTATAATTAGTAGAAGAATCGATAACAAATCACTTGATTTTCCACCTCACCCTCCCTTTAAGCCGAAAATGTTGCGCCTAAGTAGTTTCCTTGGCTATTTAAGCCTATTAACAAAGAAACCTGACGAGGACCATTGTTGCTGAGCCCCCTTCTTGTGTATCATTGGTTTCTCCTCTTTCTTGCTTAGCTGCCCATTTAAAACACGTTCAGCCAAAAAAAGTCTGAAGAATATTAATTTCTGTAATGGAATCTTATTTTGTTTAGCGTAATGCTTTAATTTCAAACATGGAAAAAGAGAGAATCGGGACAACATTTACGATAAATAAGCAAATAGACGAAATTGAAAGACTCAATATTGGCAATAAAGACTTGGAAAATAGAATCAAAGATCTGATGGTGTGGAACATTTTTTCATTTTCATAGTCGATAGAAAAATGAATTAGTTTTAGAGTTGTTTTGTTTAGCGTAATGCTTTAATTTCAAACATGGAAAAAGAGAGAATCAGGACTACATTTACGATAAATAAACAAACAGACGAAATTGAAAGACTTAATAGGGTCAATAAAGACTTGGAAAATAGAATCAAAGATCTGATGGTATATGCAACAATCTTCATTTTCATAGTCAACAGAAAAATGAATTAGTTTAAAAGTTGTTTTGTTTAGGGTAATGTTTTAATTTCAAACATTGAAAAAGAGAGAGCGAAAACATCATTAACGATAAATAAACAAATAGTCGAAATTGATAGACTCAAAACGGTCATTAAAGACTTGGAAAATAGAATCAAAGATCTGATGGTATGGAACATTCTTCATTTTCATAGTCGATAGAAAAATGAATTAGTTTAAGAGTTGTTGTTAATTGTTTAAAAATTGGAGAAAAGTGGAATTCATCAATTTACCAACGAAGAATACGTGAAAACTGGACCAATTGAAAATGATTCAGGAATTAATGACCAGGAACCATCCCTTCCTATGGTGATGCAGCAACAACCACAAGAAGAAATTCAAAGGTATTTAAAGGGAAGAACCGATGGGGCGGCTTATTTAGCTCTAAAGGTATTTTGGACGTTTAATCGATAATGGCAAAGCTGATGTTGCAAAAAGCGTCCATCCAAATAAAAAATCACAGTTTAAACCAGAAGCGCATGACACACGCATTCTTGATTATAAAAATCTACGCAGAATATACCACGCTTAATGTAATATAAATGGTCTATAGTTTACGAAATACACCTGCTGAGATAATCAACAACATTTCCCAAAGTGTACTTGACATGGAGGCCATTAAACTCCAAAAATCTGGTAATGGTGTGCGAATTTTACTTTCTTCACTGATGTTAAAAATGCTTCTCATCTCATCCTGCTGAAATAAGCCATTGGGGGTTAGCATAAGTCTATTATGTAAGGTCCCCATAAGTCAGAAACGAAGTCAATTTAAGTCAAGAGCAAATGCCCCTAATGAAGGAAGCACGTAAGGAAATTTCATCGCCCCCTGTCGGACTCTGGAGGTACCACAAAGCGGAGCTGACGTAATCTAATTTCGTATTGCGCATGTCTTAGTCTTAAAGATTGAATCGTAGGTAGGTTTAAAAATGGCGGCGGCCAGGAATGGAGCTGGGAGGTATTAGCCTAAACTAAAGTAGTATTAAATGAAGAAGCGCATTTAAGTAACACAAAGAGGTAGAATGTATTCAAGGTTAGTAGAAAACAATTTACACGAAAAGTATCTAGTGTTACTATTAGATTATCTTCTTAACGCCGTTAAAGATGTTCAATCTGAAGTTAAGCCTTGCCATTTAAAGTCTTATCAAGAAAAACTGCCAGATCCATTACTTCATTCAGTTAACTGAAAGTGTAGCTTGTTTTCATCTTGTAACTTAACTTAATCCTCCACGTAAAGATGACAATGACCGCTTTTATTTGTCTCCGCCATTATATTTAAAGCATGTGACATGATTTTACCAAATAAACAGCAATGTAAACGGTACCCGCCGCCATTCCCCAATTGGTGAAAAAGTTGAAAGTCCTATCCTAACTTCCGGTATAAGCAAACAGCCTAGATGGCGCTTTTATCGTACCCACCAAATTTTCAAAATGTTAATACGAGTACAATGCCGGTAGAATAGGACCTAATTGGGGACTCATACTTATGGGGACCTTACATAATAGACTTATGGGGTTAGGGATATGGTCCGAGGGGTCCGACATTCCCAAAAAGCGTACGGGATTTCAACATTTCACCAAAGATTTCGTAATTTCACGATTTCACAAAGATTTCGTGATTTCTTCAAAAAATTTCGGGGATTTCTTCCTTGATTTCGTGATTTTGGCAAAGATTTCAGGATTTTCTTTTGATTTCGCGATTTTGCCAAAAATCTCTTCTTTGATTTCGGGATTTCGTCAAAAAAGTTTCTTCTTTGATTTCGCGATTTCACCAAAGATATCTTCTCGAATTAGCGATTTTACCAAAGATTTCTTCTTGAATTAGCGATTTCACCAAAGATTTCGAAATTTCATCATTGATTTGGTAATTTCGTGATTTTGCCAAAGATTTCGTGATTTTGACTGAAAGATTTCGCGATTTTGCGAGAAGTGTAAATGTCGGACCCCTCTATATGGTCAGTGTAAAGTACTGAAATCTATAGATTTTGAAAGGCATACTAAACGCCAACGTATACTGCCAACATTTGGCAGTACAGTAATTCTTAAACAACCTGATGTAGTTCTCATTCATTAAGACATTACTATTTTTAATGTTTTCCATCATTAAGGCTCATCGCAAAATGCCGAAGCTGTCAGTGTCCAAGGCATGCTGGGTAAAGAAGATATTATTCAAGAATCACTTGTTTCTGGGCCTCGGTATACTGCGGAGGTTGGCAATACAAACACGGAAATTAAAATTGCCTCGTTAAAGGCTGAAATTGGGGCGTTTATAACGCGAATTATGAATCTCTGTGTCCCTGAACTGAAATACAGTGACAGTTTGCCTCTATGTGCGCCTTCACCTAAAATTAACGTCGAAAACCAATTCCAAACGACGGAAAGCGATTCGCCACGAGAACCTCTTGAGAACAATATTAACTTAAAAGATTCTTATTGCAGAACACGAAGTGTCTCGACAGAGGATATTACAACTCGATCGAAGAAATTGCGTGTTCCTGAATCGAATGTTGAAGACGAAAAACATTTATATCTATCTCTTGACGCAAATGTCGCAAGTGGTTCACTAGAAGGAGCCCGAGGAAACGATCTTGATGATAACCAATCCAGAATCACCTTGACAGACGCGCGGAGAAATAGACAAAATCAAGCTCTGTATGTTGATCCGATGACACTGAGTGTGCCAGTGTGTGTTCCTAAACCTGAACATAACCCAAATGAGCTATCAGAATTGACCTCCGTCTCTATGGAAGGCGATTTACCCGAAGTTCCGATTGAAGTTGGAAATTATAGTTTTTTGTCCAACTCGAAGACATTTGAACAAAGCGTGTGTGTTAAGCCGAATTCGGAGACACCTGAAGATGTCCCTTCAAAGAAGCCGAACTCGGAGATGTTTGAAGATGTAGCTCGAAAGAATTCCGAAGGTAATACGGCATAACTTGGTTCGGAAATTGGTAATTCGTTTTATACTTAGCCTGATTGTATACAACAATGAATATGCATCTGTATACTCCACCCCTTCTAATCTGTGGATTTGATATGGGTGGTCGTTTTGCTTAGTTCAAAGAGCCAATCATAATGCAGGAAGAAGGCGCCTGTTGAGTGTGGGTGTGACCCAAAATCCCCCCAGACATAATCCCCCCGGACAAAATCCCCCCAAATCATAAGTAACGGACAAAATCCCCCCAAAACTCCTACTAGATGGACAAAATTCCCCCAAAACTCCTTGATGGACAAAATCCCCCCAAATCATATTTAATCGACAAAATCCCTCCAAATTATATTTAACGGTTAGGTTTGGTTTGGTTCCAATAATTCGTTGACACCTTTTCCAAAATATGCTCCTTTTAATTAGCTACCACCTTTTCCAAAACATTCTCCTATTAATTAGCTGCCACCTTTTCCAAAATATTCTCCTATTAATTAGCTGCCACTTTTTCCAAAATATTATCCTATTAATTAGCTGCCACCTTTTCCAAAAGATTTTCCTATTAATTAGCTGCCACCTTTCCAAAATATTCTCCTATTAATTAGCTGCAACCTTTTCCAAAACATTCTCCTACTAATTAGCTGCCACATTTTCCAAAATAATCTCCTTTTAAATAGCTACCACCTTTTCCAAAATATTCTCCTTTTAATTAGTTACCACCTTTTCCAAAACATTCTCCTATTAATTAGTTGCCACCTTTTCCAAAATATTCTCCTATTAATTAGCTGCAACCTTTTCCAAAATATTCTCCTATTAATTAGCTGCAACCTTTTCCAAAATATTCTCCTATTAATTAGCTGCCACCTTTTCCAAAAGATTTTCCTATTAATTAGCTGCCACCTTTTCCAAAATATTCTCCTATTAATTAGCTGCAACCCTTTTCCAAAATATTCTCCTACTAATTAGCTGCCACATTTTCCAAAATATTCTCCTTTTAATTAGCTACCACCTTTTCCCAAACATTCTCCTATTACTTAGCTGCCACCTTTTCCAAAATATTCTCCTATTAATTAGCTCCAACCTTTTCCAAAACATTCTCCTTTTAATTAGCTGCCACCTTTTCCAAAATATTCTCCTATTAATTAGCTGCAACCTTTTCCAAAACATTCTCCTACTAATTAGCTGCCACCTTTTCCAAAATATTCTCCTATTAATTAGCTGCAACCTTTTCCAAAACATTCTCCTACTAATTAGCTGCCACATTTTCCAAAATATTCTCCTTTTAATTAGCTACCATCTTTTCTAAAATATTCTCCTATTAATTAGCTGCCACCTTTTCCAAAAGATTTTCCTATTATTTAAAAATATATTTAATGCAAAACCACACAGTATGTCTGGTTATATATTTCTCAGAGGATTTTCGTTGGGGGATTTTGTCTTCTTATAATGATTTGGGGGGATTTTGTCTTGTTATAATGATTTGGGGGGATTTAGTCCTACATTGGGGGGATTTAGTCCTACATTGGGGGGATTTTGTCGCATTGGGTTAAATGGGGGGATTTTGGTATACAATCGTTGAGTGTAACAGCTCCCACTGGTAGGAGTGCTAGAGAGCACGGGCCAGCATCGCCCGCCTTGAGGGAAATATTTAACTCATTATGTCTCAAGATTCCTCCATTTTCGTAGGAAAAATCCGCATAGTATCATATAAAAATATAATTTAAGTATGTCTGGGGTAGCGATTACAAAAAGCCAATTTTTAAAAGCAATTATAACAACCGCGAGTGATGTTTTTGGTGTCCTAGAAATCATGATAATTGCAATGAGATAGAATATATGTATTAAACCTAGAGTTACAATTCAAATCGCCTTTCCGCGAAACACATTGTTTTTATCAAGGACGTTTATCAAAACATGACAGCGCCATCTGTGAGCCTCTAGCGGAACTAATTACATTTTTACTTGCTTATTTGCAATCAGAAACATCGTTATGATTTTCATTTCATCTATTTATTAGATTAGAAAGAACTAGAGTTTTTGTTATTTCAAGCTTGTTACACAGATTATAGCAGCAGACGATAATAAAACAGTTCTTCAAGTGATTAATAGGTGGCGCCACCCGTATTTGATAGATTCATGCTCGACAAAAAGTGTATCGCGAAACGTCGATTTCAAGATCCCACATTGTGACTCTAGGTTTAATACATATATTCTATCTCATTGGATAATTGTTACCGACATAGTAAGCCTTGGCCCTAGAGCCAGCAGTCGCTGCTGGGCGGTGGGCGCTGGCACTCCTCTTATTCATAGTTGGGAAAATACTTTCACCACGTGACTGATGTCGTCTTTAACTTAGCCCCACCCAAATCATACCCAAAGGTTAGACAGGGTGTTAGCGATATATAGTCATTGTTGTATATATTCATGGTCTCAGAATTGTTAATACTAAATTATAAATTATATATGTCGACTTTATATTTATTTTATATATCATCTGTAGGTAAATTCAAGAACTGTTCAACTTGGTTCAAATATTCTACTGAACATAAAAAGGATCTTCAACGTCACTTTAGAAAGGGTAATGAAGAAATAAAACCCTTCAAATTCGATCAGTGTGAACATGGATGCACGCGGAAGAGTAATTTAGTCGGGCATGAACGTATTAACAGTTGTGAAAAACCCTTCAAATGTGATCAGTGTGATTATTCCAGTATAGATAAGAACAATTTGATCACACATCTAAGCATTCACAATGGTGAAAAACGCTTCAAGACTATGCCAGCTCCGACAAGAGTGCTTTGATCAGAGATCAACGTAGAAATCACTTCGACTAATTAATTGGATTGTAGTTGTTCGTACTCAGCAACTTAAAACTGGGAAAGAACATTTAATAAATGAATTGTACTGCAACGCCATTTTGTTTTCTAAATAAATATTACTGTTCTTGACAACTTTTAATCACTGAGAAAAGTTTCCAGTCTTAGAAAAAATGTAAACACCCTTAATTACGGAATATTTACCATTCAATATTTATGGTTTGTGGCCTTAAATATGTCGCCATATTTTAAAATGGCGTCCAAAGCTAATTAAACTTCTTAACGGGCAGCGCTGGATCTCTTGTTTTACAAGTAATAATGATTTGCTTTTGCTAGTTCATGGCCAACTTAGATTACCTTCGGTAGAAGGCCTGCTAGCTTTACGCCCGAGCCCCGTGTTAAAAAACGACCAGCAAAAGCGCCCCTAGTTCCAACTTTCGCCGTTTGGTGCGCTACCAACCCAGTTTTTCTCCTAATGCTTTATCTATGGGAAAAAAATCGGAAATGGACTCGGTTTTAGAGCATTTTTAATATATTTAGTGATTTTTTTCGTGGCCAAATTTTAAATGAGAAGTCAAGTAAGTTCTAATTTATATTTTGGGACCTATTTTATAATTTTCTTTCCGTTATTTGACGAATAATCAACATTCAAAGTTGGGGTTGTTTTTAATCTTTATGCAAAACGGTCCCAAGGACTAGTTTAAAAAATATCATTATTTCCCAGACTGACCCCAAGCAATTCAAAAACTGGACATAGGCCCCGTAAAATAGTTAAACCTTGAAAGGTTTTTGATTAATTAAGGTGCCTGTAGACCCCAAGCATTTATCTTTTATTGCTTAAGGTTGACAATGGAACCGCCTTATGTCTAAGCCTGGTCGTGACTCGTGAGTTGTAAACAGCGTAGGAAATAAGGCGGTGACACAGGGCAAATGACCAGTTTAAAAATTAAATCGCAGGCGTCAGTGGCAGACTTAGAAATATCACACGTCCACTGGTCCAAAACCAGTTTATTAATTGCTTGGACTAGTTTTTTAATTCAAAAAGTGGGGGTTACTGGTCCTCGGGACCAGTTTATTAATTGCAAATCTATAGGAGAACAAAGGCTGGGACCACTCCGGAGACCAGCTTATTATTTAGGACACTAGGGGGGTCACTGGTCCCAAGGACTTGTTTAAAAATTATCCTTATTTCTAAGTCTGGTCAGTGGTCCACGGGAATGCTTAGAAAATTGTAGGATTTTTCACAAAATTCTTGATTTTTGAATTTTTGGAACTTGGTGTTCTGAAGAAAAAATTAGTAACCAGAGTACAGATATTAACTCAAACATTTTAATTATCCTCTTCTTTAGTTTAGCAACCGACGTTCTCTGGTTAATAGTGATGTACTAGAATACTCATTCCAGGGCTTCGCTGGCCCAATGTCCAGTTTAAAAAATAATCCTTATTTCCCACCCTGTAAAATTCTTTGGGAAAAATTTAAAGTTGTCTGCTAGACGTTCTAATATTTTGGCGCTTGTAGTGAATGTCTTTGTAAGGTAATGGTTGTTCCTTTAAAGGTATTAATAGAAGTTTATTGATTATTAAAAGAGTGTCCGTGTACAATAAAACCTCTTAATAGAAGTGGAAAATCTTTCTCCCAAAGACACGAGAAACAGAACATTGTAAGTGTAAAAGAAAACCATTCATATAAGCCCTGAATTGTAAGAATGTATATTAAACTGAGTAATGCCCTGCAAAATCTTAGTTTATGGTCATAATTTTATTATTATTAAAATGTTACGCGTGTTATCTTAACAGGGAAACTGTACCATGAATGATGGATTCTGTGAAAGGTTCTCGTGTTATGGTCGAACATTTAAGCTGGTAAGTGATGAATAAAATGTAACTTGGATGTCTTCAAGGCATGTGACAGTGACTTATCTACTATGAAAAGTAACACTAATTTCTTCGGAATAATTATTTTTTAAGAAGCTACTTTTTGTATTCATATAATGGGCTTGACAAAAGTTAATATGTTCCTTAAGTTTGTCACTGAGTCACTTCTTAGTTCTTACTGAGTTTGTCATGAAGTTAAGTTGGTGAAACGCCATTGATTCTCTTTAAAGGGGCTAGCCGGAGCTGTTGGGGTGAAGGGGGGGGTCAAACTGTTGCGGTTAGCATATTGCTTACCCGCCCACCGCGACGGTGGCGCCATTCCTTATGGCCAAAGAGCTGGGTGTTTTCCCCTGAACTAAGGGCGGTCTCCCCCCAACAGCGCCAGTGAGCCCCTTTAAGTGATGCCTGGTGAGGCGCTTTCAAAGGCTTAGTACAGACTAAATCGGAAGATGGATTGCAAAATGGAGTGTAGTCAATTCTTGCCTCGTTCTCGAACTAACACTAAATTATGTCTCTAGAATTATAAAGTACAGGTAGTGTCATACTTATGGAACACGTCTTATAAACTTATGGCTTGAGGAAGTCCCTAGCTTGGCTTTAGTCGCGAAAGCCGCAATGTATGGGGAAAGCTTTCTTGTTATTTGTTCATTTTGAAAAATGGCCTCATTCCTATTTTAGGGCCCGTTTACCATAGTGGGAATTGTTTTAGTAGGATAGTAGTAAAAATAGTAGCATTCCCCCTACACGGAGAAGCAAAACCTATGATGAATAAAATAGTATGAATTTCTACATTGTGCCGACTAATCATAGGTAAATGTGCCCCTGTTTTTCTTATGATTAGCCTCATAAATTGGTGCCTTTTCCAGAAATATTGCTATTTTCCTGTCTTTCTACCGTGAAAAAAGGCCAATGTATTGCTCCAACATTTCGTTTCGCATGCTCATTCTGTACTGGCCTCGCAATTTCGCCACTTAAAACGGCCAATGTATTACTCCCCATTTCTCCTTTTCCTGTCCATTCACGAAAGGCTAAGTGGCGAAATTGCGAGGCCAGTACAGAATGAGCATGCGAAACGAAATGTTGGAGCAATAAATTGGCCTTTTAACTAGAGGTCTTTAGAGACCTAATTGCGAGGCCATGTCCTTACGTTCAGACGAGATAAGGTTAGGTTAGGTTTAAGCGTTGCGGATGAAAAGCTTGCTTTTAAAATTTCATGTCGTGCCTCTCAATTAGTAGGCGTCAGTAGTGACCTACTTGAGAGGCCAGTAGAGAATAAACATGCAAAACGGAACCGTGGACAATTACACGGGCCTCTGAACTGAGCTTTTCTTTGTGTTGGCCAAATTTAGAGGCCATTAGAGAATCAACATGCAAAATTAAACTAGGAATAATTAGATGGGTCTCTTATCTAGGGGTTTATAGTCGACTACATTATTAAATGAAAACAAGAAGTGGAACTGTGTAAAAAATTTAGAATGTATAAAGTTGAACTAGTAAAATATATTTACAATAAGAGATATAATTGAAATGGTTACAATAAGAGATATAATTGAAATGGTTACAATAAGAGATATAATTGAAATGGTTACAATAAGAGATATAATTGAAATGGTTACGATAAGAGATATAATTGAAATGGTTACAATAAGAGATATAATTGAAATGGTTACAATAAGAGATATAATTGAAATGGTTACAATAAGAGATATGATGGAAATATTAAAATAGATAGAGTTGGTTAAACACTGGACTGGCCTCACAGTAGGGCGACTATAGACACATGCATGAGAGGCAAAAGATGTGGGGAAGTTGCTTTTGTGACATAATTTATATTTATTATGAGCGCATTCACAGTCCAAATGGATTTTTTTTTTGGAAATATTGTAGAGAAGATTAGGTTAAATGCGGTTCTGGTTAAATAATAATCAAAAATTAAATAAACAGTAAATCCATACGAAACCGTGATTAGTCAAAATGTAGCTATCCATAGTATTTTCTCCGTCATCGGTTTAGCTTTTCGGTTTGTAGGAAAAATACTACTATTAATACTACTATCCTACTAAAAACAATTCCCACTATTGAAGGTGTCCTGGTTAATACTAGGAACAATCCGAAAAATATTTTATTTTAGGGAAGATTTACAATTTTGCAAAGACTCTGTACAAAATTCCGAAATTAGTTTAGTAAATCTTCAAAAAGTGGCGATTAAAACGGTATTTGCAAAATTATTGCAATATTCCTTTTTTTAGACAAACTGAAAAATACGAAAACTTTATTTTTAGGAAATGAACGATGGGGAAGATTCTAACTATGATCACTTGAGTAAAGATGATCTTATCAATGAAGTTAAAGCCAGGGATGATCGAATCAGGGAACTGGAAGCCGAGGTATTTTTCAAAGCATAGGGTTTTTTGTAGTTTGAAATTAAGCACAAAAATTTGAGACCCTTTTAGTATCATTACCTATGAGTAGTCAAATCTGGTATCCCTTAAAGTAGATCCAAACTCTGTGGGTGGGTGAATAATCAAGTTCATTTGTGAAAATACCAATTAACAAAGAAACCCAATGAGGACCTTAGTTGCTGATCCCCTTTCTTCGGTATCATTAGTTTATTCTCTTTCAGTCTTGCCCCTTTAAAATACGTTCAGCCAAAGAAAGTCCAAAGAATATTAACTTTTGTATTGAATCTTATTTTGTTTAGTGTAAGGTTTTAATTTCAAATACGGAAAAGGAGAGAGTGAAAACAACGTTAACGATAAATAAGCAAATGAATGAAATTGAAAGACTTAGTAGGGTCAATAAAGAGTTGGAAAAGAGAATCAAAGATTTGATGGTATGGAACATTTTTTCATTTTCATAGTCGATAGGAAAGAGTTACTCCAAAGGTTAAGAGTAAAACTTAAACTATTTTCATTGTTAATTGTTTTAAAAATAGGAGAAACGTGGAATAGATCTATTGGCTAATCATGAATCATTTGAAAAAGATTCGGGAATTGTGATGCATCAACAACCACAAGAGGAAACTCAAAGGTATTTAAAGATAAGAACCAAAGGGGCGAATCCGATAACTATAAAGGTATTTTGGACGCTTAGTCGATAATGGCAAAACTGATGTCGCAAAAAGCGTTCCTAGACCATTTATATTACACTAAAAATGACAATCTTCGTTTTTTAAAATCCTCTATTTAGTGTAAACTTACGTTTTTTATTTGAATAGTTTACAAGCTCAGATTATCAACGACGTTCCCCAAAGTCTACTTGACACGGAGGCCATTAAACTCAAGGGAACTGGTAATGGTACGTAAATTTTGATGACTTCACAAATGTTAAGAGTGTTTCTCATCTCAGCCTCCTAACACTAGCCATTGCGGGTTAGGGGCAGGGTCAGTGTAAAGTATTATGAAATATATATTGTTTGAAAGGTATACTACATGCTAATGACGTCACGTCCACAGTTGACACTATTTTAATGCTGAAACACAAACTGATGTACTTCTCGTTTGATAAGACACTTCTTATTTCAATAATTTCTCTGTTTTTCTTCGTTAAGGTTCATTGCATATTGTCGAAGCTGTCAGTGTCCAAGGCATTCTGGGTAAAGAAGATATTATTCAAGAGACACCTGTTTCTGAGCCTCAGTATTTTGAGGAGGTTGGCAATACAATCGCCGAAACTAAAATTACTACGAAAAAGGCTGAAAACGCTGGTCATAGAACGCCAATTACGAACCTAGGTGTTCCTAAACTGAAATACAGTGACAGGTTGCCTCTATTTGTACCTTCATCTATAATTAAAGTCGAAAACCAATTCAAAATGTCTCCTGACACAATGACGAAAAGTGATTCGCTACGAGAACCTCTTGAGAACAATATTAACATAAACGATTCTTATTGTAAAACGCTAAGTGTCTCGACAGAGGGAGACACTGAGGATATTACAACTCGTTCGAAGAAATTGGGTGTTCTTGAATCGAATGTTGATGTCGAAAAACGTTTATATCGATCTCTTGACGCAAATATCGAAAGCGACTCACTAGAAGGAGCCCTAGAAAAAGACCTTGATGATAACCAATTTAAAATCACCTTGTCAGATGCGCAGAAAACTGATAATAGACAAAATCAAACTCTGTATGTTGATACGAGGACACTGAGTGTGCCATTATGTGTCCCTAAACTTGAACTTATCCCAAATGAACTATCAGAATTGACCTCCGTCTCTGTGGAAAGCGATTTACCCGAAGTTCCGATTGAAGTTGGAAATAATAGTTTGGTGTCCAACTCAGAGACATTTGAAGAAATCGCTCCAAAGAATTCCAAAGGTAATACCGCATCGCCTCGTTCCGAAATATTTTATACTTTAATAATCAAAGTACTTAGAGTAAGACGTCTTATGCCGACTCTCGGTTGGGAAAATATGCTAAGCAATTATTTCCCCTTCTTGGTGTAAATTGTTATTTCGACAATTTCAAAAAATTCATTCAGTGGGTTAATTATTGGGGTGTGCTGCTACCCGATACCTTAAAAATACCCGAAAATGACTTTTCCAACTATTCGAAACTCCTCGGGTAGTGAAAAACCTCCCCGCCCCCTTTAGCCGTGTCAAGCCGAAACAGGTTGTCGGGTTATTCGCGGGTACAAGAATAGGAATCAAAGGTGAAAGGGGGACCACCGACCACCCACTGTCTAGTCTAGTTTAGAAAGAAGCGGAATTTTTAAGAATGACGAAATGCCATGAAACACCGTTTCAAGGTGAAATTTAGTTCACAATTCACATAAGGTAAACGTTATGTGGTAGTTTCTTTCTGAGACGGACTAGAATCACCGCACGCAGCGCGACACACCTCTAAACACCTATATCATCCCATTGCCAGTATTCAGTGTTGAAATAAGATTAAGGGTCAAGAAAGAGAAAGCGGAACCAAAAGTTGGAGATAGCGTCAAAAATAAATAAATTAAGAAAGATCATACATTGAAGAACCTAGAATTGAGATATAACTGTAAAAATAGTGTACTTAAGGGAATTTTTGAAGGAAGTGTCTATTCATTTAACCCTAGTTACCCGAAAAATTTTGGGTACCCACCCCCGATAACTATTCGTTTTAACTTTTAATACCAGACTGTCACCCGACAACCATTTTTCGGCTAAGCCTAATTACCCGAATACCCGACAAAAATTCGGGTACCCGCCCCGATACCCGGAAACCATATATTGATTACCCGAACCCGATTCGAAATTGAAAAATCACTACCCGCACATATCTAGTTAATTATAATTCATTTCATCTGCGGTATTGTTGTAAGAAGTTGTAAAATGCCCCTGAGCAGTCCCTACTGCCTCCTCCACCAAGCTTTGAAGCTTTGGTCAAAAAGGTTTAATAATCTATGATTAATTTAATTAATGAACGGATGTTCTCGAAACCCTTCAAATGAGGAAACAATCCGAATGCATTTTTATCATCTTCCGAAAAACGCGAATGTCGGACACCTGGACTCCCAATAACAGGGACATCATGCCATTAAAGGGGCTGGCCGAAGCTGTTGGGGTGAAGGGGGGGGGGTCAAACTTTGGTTAGCATATTGCTTACCCGCCCACCGCGACGGTGGCGCCATTTCTTATGGCCAAAGAGCTGGGTGTTTTCCCCCTGAACTAAGGGCGAACTTCACCCCAACAGCGCCGGTGAGCCCCTTTAACTAGATAACTAGAAACAATGCACAATAAATCATATTTCAATTCAGTTCAATTCAATTACAAACGGGCTTGAAGTCCTATCTACAAGGGCCTACCGGCCTGTAGAATAGTAATTCGAGTTGCGCACTATTATGTATTTGACTACATATATTATTACGGCGTGCGCAAATGAACGTGATCAACGCCATTTTACTTGTCTTCGACATTGCTTATTCGTGCAATCGGCATTCTTGTTTTTAAGAGTGCGCCTACACAATCCTACATATTTAATGCCTCTTTGTAAACTTTATATGAAGAGTATGTGGTCACTTCTACCGCGAAATCCAGGCTAAAGTAATTCAAGATCAAACTTAGTGTGGAATTACTTCGCGGACCAAAAGAAACCTTCAAATGTGATTAGTGTTTCTTTGAAAGCGCGCGGAATTTTAATTTGATCAAACATCAATGTATTTACCAATGGGGAAAAAACCCTTATTGGAATGGATTTGAAGGCTACACAGCCATCAAATTTCATTTAAGTCCTATATGGAAGGTATTTAAATGTGTAGGGCCGAATTTTTATGTTATTTTTAAAATTCTATACAGTATAAAGCATATTTAAACTGTGGCATTGAACGACTTTTCAACCTCTTGAATAATGAAACTAGTGTTATGTATTTAAAACCTCAAAATGCCCTCTTCCACCAGGGTCTTCTTATCGTCACAAGTGCTTATTTCTGCCAAAAGTTTACCTGTTGCTCGATAAAATGAAATATTATTTCCAATTACGCATATTTTTATCTGGCCAAGAATTCGACATTATTTTTAAATTATGCAGGGTTGCCACAGTTCAGGGAAACCTCGAAAAGTCAGGGAATTTCAAAATGTGCCAAAAGGTCAGGGAATAGTTTGAGAATATTTAGAATTTCAACAAGCCAGCTCCCTAATGTTGAGCGTTAAATATTCAAAAATGCGATTTAAACGAGATTGTTTACTTAGATTTAGAAATTAGAATAATGACAATTGATTCAGAAAACGTCGGGGAAAATTCTAAAAGAGGTCAGGAAATTTGAATCCGAAAATTTCGTGTAAACCCTGAGAGGATGCAAGAACGAAATAAATAGATAACTTGTCTTCACGCAGCATCAATTAGCAGTTGATTATTCCAATGATTATGGCGAGAGCAAAGAAACGTTGTATATATGACCTTTCCATGTTCTCCATTTAGGTTTATGTTCATCTCCTTTTTGTTGATATGTTTGTTTACTCATTGAAAAACGGCTTTGGTTAACAATGCTAATATTGTTTAACACTGAATTTTTTAGGGATGCACCGATATGGGTACAGCCGATGTATCGGAAATTCGTAGCCGATATTATCGGGCCATAAAAAAGTAATAGTTCTCCTTGAATATCGTTTCCAAGAGTAGAATCAACATTATTTAGGACCATTTACGTTTTTACTTTGTTTTATTAGAGACATTTGTCATATCTCTTTCGTTTAATTTGGTACCGCTACATATTTTAGCCCTTATTAACCCGCTTAGTTAAAAAATGGTGTGGTCTAAGTTAAATCCTTACTTGGTTTTTAGTAAAAATGCAGCTCCTTTCTTTGTTCAACAAGAACTAGCGTTATAAGCAAACTAATGGACCACAAGTGAAAAGTTCAAAGTGGACATAAGTGACACTAAACGCGTTAGAGAGCGTCAGTGTCGACTTCGATTGTTTGTGGGAGGTATGGGAAACTAGGGAAATTACTCATAGTCGTGAACAACGGGATAAAACTGAATTTGTGGAAAACCTTGCATTTTGAAGGGAAATGTTAAATTGTGGGAATAAATTTCTGTGATGTGTTTCAATTAGAGTTCATTGAGTACCTTATATCTTGTCAAGTTTTTCCCGGAAATATCGGTTTACATTAAGCCGATATTGGCCGATACCGATATGATGAAGATAGGCCGATATATCGGTGCATCCCTACAATTTTTATGAAATTCGCTTGAATGTTATTGTATTTTTGATTCTAAATTGTGAATATTATGTGTCGTTTTTATATTTATTCTATGTATTTTCAGTAGGGAAATTCAAGAAGAAACGTCCAACTCGGATCAAATATTCTGCTGAATATAAACGTCACGTTAAAAAGGATAACGATGAAAAACCCTTAAAATGTGATCAGTGCGAATATACATGCACGAAGAAGTGTGATTTGATCAGACATCAACGCGTTCACAGTGGTGAAAAACCCTTCAAATGTGATCAGTGTGACTATGCAAGTGTGCGGAAGGATGATTTGACCAGACATCAACGCGTTCACAGTGGTGAACAGCTCTTCAAATGTGAACAGTGCGAATATGGATGCATAGATAAGAGTAATTTAATCAGACATAAACGCGTTCACAGCGGTGAAAAACCCTTCAAATGCGATGAGTGCGAATATACCAGCAGGCGGAAGTGTTATTTAATCACACATCGACGCATTCACGGTGGTGAAAACCCCTTCAAATGTAATCAGTGCGAATATGGATGCACGTGGAAGTATAATTTAATCGCGCATCAACGTATACACAGTGGTGAACAGCACTTCCAATGTGATCAGTGCGAATATGGATGCGCAGATAAGAGTAATTTAATCAGACATAAACGCGTTCACAGTGGTACTGAAAAACTCTTCAAATGTAGCGAGTGTGAATATGCCAGCAGACGGAAGTGTCATTTAATCACACATCAGCGCATTCATAGCCGTGAAAATCCCTTCAAATGCAATCAGTGCGAATATGGTTGCACGCATAAGGGTAGTTTGATCAGACATCAACGCGTTCACAGTGGTGAAAAACCGTCCAAGTGTGATTAGTGTGAATATTCCCACAGAGGAAAGTGTCATTTAATCACATGAATGCATTCATAGTGGTGAAAACTAATCAAAACCTTGTCAGTGTGACTATGGATGCACGCGGAAGAGCTCTTTGCTCATACATCAATGCATTCACAGTGGTGAAAACCCTTGAATTGTGATCAGTGTAACTGTAGATGCAGGAAGAAGTACCCTTTGATAGTACATAAACGTGGAATTCGCATGAATGAATAGGTGAATTTTAGTTCATTGAAAGAGTCTTAAAAGGCTGCTCGACAATGTAAAATATCTTTAAACAACTTTTTAATCGTACAATAAACAATTTAAAATCATATTTTATCCTCTTCTGTGAACATTTTAAAATCATCTTTTATCCTCTTCTGTAATGAATGGGTTGAAATTGTTTATGTAACAAACTATTAAATTTCTGCGTTCTGATGGGTTTTAAGTGCCATTTTCAAAATTAATCTTGTATTAAATATGGAAGTAAACATGTTCTCCATTTCCGAACCGCATTCGCGTTTTCCGCTGATCAGGGAATATTGTATTTCACTATGTTAACTTTCTACTTGTTCAATCGACACTAAGTGGCCAGGTGGCCACTATTCCTTCATCTGCCTAGTCTCTGGTCCATTCCGCATATACCCAGTCTGTCGCATTGGCTTTTAACTCCACCACCTTCTGGTGTCCGTCTATTTCGTATAAACAATAATCTTTCAGATTAGCTTCTACTTCATTTCCATCGTTAGGGGTACGAGATGTAACCGGAAACGTTTAGACTCCAAATGGCTTAGGCTTCCTCCAAAAGTTCACGCAGTTGCGC
Source organism: Phalangium opilio (assembly GCF_054372755.1). Classification (NCBI taxonomy): domain Eukaryota; kingdom Metazoa; phylum Arthropoda; class Arachnida; order Opiliones; family Phalangiidae; genus Phalangium; species Phalangium opilio. The sequence goes on from NW_028324165.1 coordinate 1,944,255, forward strand.
TATTCATCATCAACTAGTCTCCGACTAATCCACGTAGGGACCAATCTGTCAAATGATTGGCTGCAACTCCATTTTATAATCGTTAGGGGTAAGTTTACGGGAAGTGTCTAATTCACCATGTTGGTACTTCCTACAAATGTTCGCGTAACGGTTCTTATCCTCCTCTTTCGTGATCATTTTCGTCGCGTTAAAACGATTTAACGACAATTAAGGTGAGAGTAAAGAAAAATTGAAAATACGACCTTTCGGGTTTTGAGTCAAGGTTTGTCTTCCATTTAAGTGGTTTTTCATCCCTTTTTACCTCTTCGAGTGACGATGACGTCAACGGATAGGTATTACGCAATATATCTCTGCTAGCGCGCGAAAGATTACTTTTAATGCATAGCAATTTAGAAAACTCTAAGCCAATAGAATGGATATATACCCCCAAGGGGGCCTCGCGCCCCCCTTTGTTGTTTTCTCTGTTTGTAATAAATGAATTTGTCTATTGAATTAAGTAATTAAATCATGAACCAGGTATTTTCAGAAATGAGGCATGGCTTCTTCGATTGATTATATTGAGGAGAGTATTTCTTGTCATTGTCAAGAAAACTCTGTGTTAAATGGCTGAGGTAATTGGATTTTCCTTTCCCTTTGTGATGATTTATTTAAGTAATTAAATCATGAACAAATCATTTTCAAGTCAATACGATGTAGGATGTTTGATTCTATACTCATTAGAGGTAAACTGCTTAATCTTGATTGCAACACGCGATTTCCGAGCTCGCTCTTGATCAACTTTAATTTAGTAAATGACCTTTCACCTTTTTCAGTTTGTTACCATCATTGAAAGAAAGATTCTTAAGGCTCGTTTTCATAGAAGCTAGAAAATTCGAAAACGCTCACGCTTCACGAGCTTGAATACGCGCGGTAACGTAATTTTTTCGAACGTTTCCGCTTTCGCTCGAAATTTTCACGCAACTCGCGCCTATGAAAACGAGCCCTCAGAGCAATTTAAGTTGCTTGAAACTGTTGACATTCCGAAATCCGTTCTGCTTTCAGAAGATCATCGCTAAATAAAGAAGTACGTTTTTCGCAATAATCCAAAATATCTTAATTTTCCAGACGATTTAGTTGTTGTAAGAAAGGAAATTTTTCCTTAACATCAGCAAAACTCATTTTCCCATGATTTCACCAAAAAAACCCGCCACAATTCTTAACATATTGAATAAAACGTTATGGATTTTTGATTAATAAAAGTTTACTTTATTCTGAAAACTCCTTCAATATTATACATATGACGTCAATTAACCCTATTAATGACGTTTTGGAATATTTTTGCTAGGTAATAAAAGTTATAATTACCGGTGTTAAAAATGATGTATATTTTCATATTGAAAATCAGTTTCACCCCATAATTTCAAAACGTCCATGCGTGGTCAAACTAAAACCGACTCGAGAGCAAAGTCCAAAAGTTTTTAATTCCAGTCTGAATAGCGTTCGAGGGACAATGCTTCACGTTATCCGTTAGCGTTAGGAAAGACATTCAAACGGTGAACATAAAAAGTCGTTTAGTGTGGTTAATTAAAAATTCAAAATAATTGTATATTGAATTTGGTAATCAGATTGTATTTGATGTATTTTGTTTATTAGGTATATATTTTTTATGTAAATATTTTTATAGAATTGAATAGAATTCAGTAACTTCAGTAATGAAAATATCTTTAACTGCACTGCTCGAGGGGATGTGAGTAATCAGGACTAATAAAACACAATCTTTGACCGAAGATAATGAATTTTCCTCCCCTTTGCGATAATTTAATTAAGTAATTAATTCATGAACCATGCATTTCCTAGTATTAAGGCATGGCCCAATCGATTGACTTTACGTACCACCTTTACGGGTCTCCCATTAAAACTACTTTATCTGAGCCTGACCTAGGCGTTTTAACGGATCCACACCTTAAATTTTCAAACCACACTAACAAAATAGTAAAACGCATACACTCCCTCTCAGGCTTAGTAAGGCGTACCTTCAACCATAGGGCCCCTAAACTAATAACAACTATATACAAAGCCTTAGCACTACCAATTTTAGACTATGCTTCCCCGATATGGACCCCTTCATCAACTCTAGATATAAACGCCCTACAAAAGGCCCAAAACAAATTTACAAAATTAACCAAAAACTTTGAAACTATACCAGCCCCAGAACGCCTAAATAAACTTAAATTAGACTCCGTCAGCACGCGCCATCGTATAAATAACCTATGTCTCTTACATGACTTCTTCAACAATAAACTAGCATTAGATATCGCCACTTTCTTCAGTCCGACCCTTTCACAATCAACCAGAGGTCACTCCCGTAAACTCCAAAAACCTAGGGCAAAAACTACCACTAGGCAACACCACTTCACTAACACAGTCATCACTGATTGGAATGCCCTACCCGAATCACTCGTGACAATCACTAATAAAACTAAATTTCGCACTGAATTATCCCTCCATTTTGCTAAGTCGAAGTCACAATCCTAATATTAATAAATTTCCCAAAAACATTTTTTTTTTTTCCCCAAAATCTAAATTCCCCCGTTCTATATCAATTCCCCCATTTTTAATTATAATGTAAACCCATCTATACAACATTTACCAAGTATATGTCGATCTCATTATATTGTTCATCTTACAATTTATTACTATTTTACTAAATTCGTTCTCATTATATTGTTACCATTTTACTAAATTCGATACTACTGTTACAAAAAAAAAAAAAAAAAAAATACTACCCAAGCCTATAAGGCTTACATGTATTCAACCAAACAAATAAATAAATAAAATAAAAGAATATTTGGTGCTATTTTCAAGAACATTGCATGTTAGGGGTTCAAGATAATTGGATTTTCCTTCCCGCTTGTGATTATTTTATTAAGTAATTATATCTTGAACAAAACATTTCCCATTAATGAGACACGGCTCATTCGATTGATTATATTCATTAGCATATTTCGTGTTATTTCGAAAAAATACCATGCTATCGGGCCGAGATAATCTGGTTTTTCTCCAATTACGCCGTTTTTGTAGGGAATAGGGATTAAGTATCTTACATAGGTCTGAAGCAATTTTTCCGTCTTGAGTCCGGTAGCATTTTCGCCTAGGTTTTTCAAGTTGGTTATGTTGGCATTTTGTTAGCTAAATTGGCGGCGGTTGGCTCAGTCCAAAGAGAATATAGGGGAGGAGTGGATACCTCAACTTGCCCCTTTTTCCTGGTACAGGGCGACTTCGGTAGTTTTGTTCTATTAAACTGGCGGCGGTTGCGCCGGTTTGTTCTGTTCCGTCATGGAGCTGTATTGTAGATACAATACACATCCGTGGTTCCGTCAAATTGACGGTGATTCAACTTAGAGCGTAAAATAGCAGACTATTTTACACTCTTAAGTCGCTTGGTCTCCTTGTGTTAAAGGTAGGGATACTCCATGCCTGTAAACTATGTATACTGTATAGTCAATTCTCGCGTCGTTCTCGAACTAGCTATCAGTAATTCTCTAACATTGCAAAGTCATACTTATGGAACATGTCTTATAAACTTATGCTGAATGCTTAAGGGTTCCTCTTTTGTATTTTGTAACCTTTCTAAGATTTATAGATTTATGGACTTTCATTGCTAATTCCCATTCTTCTGTATCTCTTGAATTTCTCTGAGTTCCCTCTTTTAATGCTTATGAAGTTAAAAGAACATTTTATTTTCTAGTATGACGTTTTAATTCTTAATATGAGGAAAGAGAGAATTAAAATTGTGTCAACGATAAGTAAGCAAAGAGAGGAAATTGAAAGCCTTAATAAGGTCATTGAAGAATTGAAAAATGAAGTCAAAGATCTCAATGTATGTATATATTGCCTTTTTCCCTTTGACGGTATTCAGAGGGCGAAAATTAGGTTGAAGTATCCGTTTAATAGTTGTTAATTATCTAAATAATTAGGGGGTTATTGAAATGAATCAGAAGACCAGCTACGAATGCGTGAAAGCGGAACCAGTTGAACATGATTACGAAACATATCAAATAGCTAACGGTGAATGTTTGAAAGCTGAATTGGTTCTGTATGATTCGGGATCATATGGTCAAGAATTACCTCTCGCAAATGTGGTGCAAGAACAAGAACAAATTCAAGAAAAACCCAAAAATGGAATGACTTGGTAATCCTATAGTGTAACCGTTAATTCCAACCATTGCAGACGACAGGGGACGGAACCTTCCATTGGCATATGTTCAGTCCATTGCTGTCGTGTAACTACCTCGTCCCCAAACTTTTGGCTCATTCCTGTTAGCACCCTTCCCCCTTTGTGGCTAAAATGATTTTTAACAGTTAGTGTTGCGATAACGGTCCTCCTTTTATAATGATTGGCCTATGTAATCGGGATTTGGTAAGCGCCCACAATGATAGCTTTTAAAACTTAGTTTCGTGCTGTGGCCGCGTCCAATCCTTTTATTAAGGATTCGCGTCATACTGTAAGTGTAGATTTTAGTAAAGCAAACTGCGGATCCAGAGGATTCTCTAAAACGTGACTTTACTCAGGATCTCTGGGTTTAGCTTGGCGGAGGCTAGTGGGCGGGATTTAGCCGGGAGTTTTAAGTGTACTTATAAATCCCGTCCACAAATGTCTTCTGCCTTCGCCAAGGCAGAAATGGAGCTCGTAAGAAAAGTCACCTTGTAAGGGATCCACTGGACCCGAACTTTGCTTAAATTTCTCCGTTTGAAGTAAGGGAAGATGGTGGTGGCGAGTCAGTGAAATGCTTTCTAAACAATTAGTCACATTTATCATGCTAGGCCAGTTGCAGAATAAAACATTCTTTAGGGAGTGTTGACGGAACCAATTTTGTTCAGTCATTTTTTCGGCACTCTTTCCGAACTATTCGTCTCTAGCCACTGTAATTATTTAGGTCTAACTCTTCCTTTTCAAAATATTGTGGAAACGTTTTCAGTAAATACTTCAAAATATTATTTTACCTCAAAATAAGACCTTTGTGCAAAACTAATTTTTTTACGTAGTAACTGAGTCGTTTAAAGGGACTGTAAAGAAGGGATCGGCGGGTGGGTAAAAATTATTTGAAATACGTCAGAGACACGTGACTTAGAGGAAAGGCGTGGTTCAAAGAAGCTTAGTTCGTTTTATTTCGAAAACTGACACTTTGGAGAATTGGCGCTGGAATCTCGCAAAAAACAAGGACTAGGTGTCCAGTCCCACTCCATGTGGATTCTTTGTATCTTGTCACGTGGTGCCTGTGACGTATTTCAAAAGGTTTTACCCACCCGCCGATGCCTACTTTACAGTCCCTTTAACCTTGCAGCTTGCGTCGTGAATAATGAATATTTCTATTGTTTGTTTTCTTCTCCTTGATAGTTTGCAAAGTATTCCTGCCGCGATAAACAACAACATTTCCCAAAGTCTCCTGGAAAAAGTGCAGCCTGGTGTGTATTGTTTTAGTTATTTTCAAATATTTAGAAGACTACCGTATATAAATATTATCATAAATTTATCATGCCTCTAAGTAGAGATATGGCTGCTACTCTTATGGCAAAAGCGTTTGTCCGGCTCCCTTTAATGAAACCCTATACTCTTTCCGTATCATTTATCACCTCAACTTCAATGCAAAATTGTACTGCCAAGCCTAGCATTTCTTTTATCCCTTTGACTGAAACCTCCTCTATCTCACGAGAGGTGGGATTTTGGGGGTTGCTTAAGTAAAATTCGTTCCCCTCAATGCCTGCCTATACGAAACGTAAAAATCTCCTTTATTCCATTGAATGATTTTTTTTCATGTGACCCATATTTAGTAATCGTCTCGACCGTTTGGTGGCTGCACCGCGACAGGAATTTCAAAATTTTCTCTCTTCAGATCTTAGCGCTATACGAGTTCTGACGTCAGATGCCCAGTTGCAACCCATATTCGTATACTTAGAGGCATGATAAAATTATGAATAGGGAGCTAACAGTTCTGACCCTGAAACGTCACACCCTTCTATCTCTTACTGGAGTTTCATCCCCACCTAACGGTTGGAAACAGTATTCAGTATTCTACGCACAAAAATTCCAACCAGAGGTGGGCTGCGTGACGTTAGACTATCTCTTCCCCCTAGTTGTTGTTTGCTCCCTATTGTTTATGTTGCACTGTCAGGAACGACGGTAATTGGTTTGCTCCGTCTGGTAATGTTTGTTGACTGACTATAGCGAGATTAGGTCTTACACTGTTTCACCCTACACATCGCATCATTTGGTAAGAGGGTTTTGCCCACTTCAAGGAGGGGTATGAATTCCTGTTAGTGAATATATAATGTAAAAAAAATAATTACTCAGTGTCTCCGTGGAAGAGCCAGATATATATTTTAATATAAATTCAGCTCCCAAGGGCTCCGCATGCATAAATTGAACTGTTTTCCCACCAAAAGTTTCTTTTTGACATGGATATATCGCCGATAGATGGCGCTGGGTTTCGAATGATAATTGTTTGCCTGAAGTGTTTTAGCCATTGAGTTGAGAAAATTACCACTAGAGTGGCCTTTCATCCGCTAGGCTAAGACCCAATTAGCTATATCACGCGCTTGTGGCGCCATCCCGGTGCAACCAAGGGAACTAAAAGAAAAGGCGGGAAATTTGACAGATTTCAAGAATACATGTATTTATACATTTCTTATCTAGGCTTCGAGATGGCGACACCATCGCGTGATAAACTTGGTAGCTGCAAAGAGGGGGAGTCGAAGCTATAGGTTTTGGCAAGGCCTTTTGGGTGTTCTCGATTTTCTTTTTTATTTATTTGTTATATTTCCCTCCTAATATCCGGTTCACCGTATTTCAACCAATAAGAGGGCGCGCACACCGGAAGCTTAAAGGTAAACTTTCAAAGCGAGAATATTCCAGCAGAGCCTTCTACTCTCCCTCTTGCGGTAGCTGTCCGTCCGTCCCGATGTTTTCAAAAGTGTCCCACGTACCCCAATAGGCAGGCCATTCTAGTGGTAATGTTCTTAACTCAAAAGTTTTAGCTTCGCCATCATTATTCATACAGGCCGAGCGCGCTCCTTTTCGGAGAATTTTGCGCTACATTTTATTTCCCCGAATGCGTCCGCAAGGGGCGTGTTTTAGAACCTGGATTTCCCGCGGTATTTGAAACCCAGCACAACTTGAGCATGGATTAACTAACCGTGACTAGCGTTAGTTAATCCATGACTTGAGGGAAGAGCTTAGATAATAGCACATGAAGAATTATTAGAATTCTAAGGAATCGTTTGAACTTCTAAATTTAAAATATAAAATAAGGAATTTAAGAATGAAAAAACCTATCTATTTGTTTTATTTTTCTAGTAATTCTAGTATCTCACTTTAAAAATAGGAATGTTAGTACAGACAATTTTTTATTTAATTCAAACAAAACTGGTTCAGATTGTTTTAAAACATTTTAAAACTATAAAAAATATAGTGCCACGTTAAAACTAGTAATAAATAGTGCCACATTATAACTACAAATAATATAGGGAGTGGACAAAGGGGTGAAAATATCCCCCATTAAACGTCATGCCTCCGCTAAGCCAATCAGATGCATTCCCCCACAAGTCTTCCACTCTGTAAAGTGTTCCGCCACTTTGGTGGAAAGAGGAAAAGCCATATTAAACTACAACCCTCTTGCCTCTGTCTATAGATAGTTTTCACACATGGAGGATTCATACCTTTTACACCAGGAAGCCGGGCTATCTGGAGGACAAAAGCAGACGGGTTTTTGTCCGCCAGATTGCCCGGCCTCCTAGTGTAAATGGTATGAATCATCCATGTGTGAAAACTATCTATAGTGCCACATTTAAACAACTTTATTCCTATTTTTAAAATGAGAACAATTTATATTTTTAAAATGTGGCAATATTTTGTTTATATTTTTAAAATGTGGCACTATTTTATTTATGTTTTTAAAATGTGATACTAATTTTGTCCTATTTATAAAATGTGACGCTATTTAATTTATATTTTTAATGTGTGACGCTATTTTATTTATATTTTTAATATGTGACGCTATTTTATTTAAATGTGAGAATATTTTATTCTTAGTTTTAAAAGTGATAAAATATTTCATGTTGTAACATTCCTACGTGATTGAAAAAACGTCATTTTAAATTTAGAAGTGCAAACAATTCCCTAAGATTCTTATAATTCGTGATTTTCAATATCTACGCAAATCCCTGAATCTCAAAGTTTGACTGGGTTAAAAAATTCGTGGGTAATTTTGAGATTTCAGGTTTTCAAAAGCGACATCTATGCGTGGTGCCCAAACACGCCTTGACCCCCTTCACAGAGATAGCGCGCTCAGGCCTGTATTAATAATGTTGGCGATGGTTTTAGAAAGTGGGGACCGTTTCGGCAAAAGTTAATTGATAATAACAAAAAGTATACTTCGTTCACAGTTCGCAGCCTTTGGTTGTAGACGCCATGTTAAATGAAACGCAAATGACCCTCCTCTCAACCTCTACGCGAACCAACTATTCCGATAATAGGTTTTTGGGGGTGAAAGTTTTTTAAAAAATAGTACTCTATGGTGGCGATCCAAACGTTAATACTTGGTAACTGTTACTACATGAGATTACTCACGCATGTGCCATGTGCTACGGTCGTGAAGGTACACAATCGCAGAGGGGTCGACACTATTTTGAGAGGTAAAGAGGCTTTTGGTAAATCAAATATGTTAATCGAAATGTATCATATTAAAAACTCTGTGATCTAAACAGCCAAAGACTGATCCTTCGATCAAGTATACTTGTTGTTTTTATCAATACACATTTCTTTTTGAATTTCATACACCTGAGTAGTCCGGATTTCTCCCTTTTCTTCTATGTGTGATGCTATTTTGTAAACTTCTTTTCATTTCTTTGATGAAATTTTGTTTCGGTTTTGTGTAGATAGTTTCAAGGAAATACATTCCAACAAGTCCGTCCACACCTCTGGTCGAGATGAAAGGACTGTACAACATCACATTGAAACTGGAGATAAACGGTTAAAATGTGGTCAGTGTGACTTTGAATGTATAAAGAGGAGAAGTTTCACCATGCATCAACGCGTTCACAGTGATGAAAAGCCGTTCAAATGTGATCAGTGTGCCTTTCGTTGTACTATGAAGAGACATTTCACCACACACCAACGTGGTCACCGTCACAGTGAGGAAAAGTTGTTCAAATGCGATCAGTGTGACTTTGCAAGCACGCTGAATAATTTGATCAGGCATGAACTCATTCACAGTGTTGAAAAACCTTTCAAGTGTGATCAGTGTGACTTTAAATCTACACAGAAGAGATTTTTGACCGCACATCAACGCATTCATAGCGGCAAAAAACCCTTCAAATGTGATCATTGTAACTTTGAATATACACATAAGATGAATTTGATCACACATCAACGCATTCACGGTGTTGAACAGATGTTCAAATGTGATCAGTGTGACTTTCGTTGTACTCAGAAGACAAATTTGACCACACACCAACGTGTTCACAGTGGTGAAAAGCCGTTCAAATGTGAACAGTGTGACTTTCAATATACACATAAGATGAATTTGATCACACATCAACGCATTCACGGTGTTGAACAGCTGTTCAAATGTGATCAGTGTGACTTTCGTTGTACTCAGAAGACAAATTTGACCACACACCAACGTGTTCCCAGTGGTGAAAAGCCGTTCAAATGTGAACAGTGTGACTTTGAAGCTACACAGAGTAGAATTTTGATCATTCATCAACGCACTCACCGTTTAGAAAAACCCTTCAAATGTGATCAGTGTGACTTTGAATGTACACAGAAGAGAAATTTCACCACACATCAACGAATTCACAGTGGTGAAAAGCACTTCAAATGTGATGGGTGTGACGTAGGATTAACTAAGTGTCATTTGATCAGACGTCAACGCAATCGCAGTGGTGTTGTAAAACCATTCAAATGTGATAAGTGTCGCTTTCGATACACGAAGAAGAGTAATTTGAAAAGACATCAACAAATTCACAGTGGTGTAAAGCCATTCAAATGTGATCAGTGCGTCTATGCCAGCAACGAAAAGTCTAAGTTAGTCAAACATAAACGCATTCACAGTGGTGAAAGACTGTTCAAATGTGGTCAGTGTGACTTTGAATGTAGGTCGAAGATGACTTTGACGAAACATCAACGCATTCACAATGGTGAGAAGCCGTTAAAATGTGATCAGTGTGACTTTGGGTGCACGGACAAGAGTGATTTGAAGAGACATCAACGCATTCACACTTGGGATGCACGAGAAAGAGTAATCTGATCAGATTGGTGAAGAACCCTTTAAATGTGATCGTGTGACTGGATGCAAGGAAAAGGGTAATTTAATCAGACATCAACGAGTTCACAGTGGTGAAAAACCATTCAAATGTGATCATTGTGACTTTTCATGTAAGCAGAAGAGTAATTTGATCAAACATCAACACATTTACATTTTAATCTGTTCACTGTTGCTATGCTGCAGCTTGAGAGAAGAAGCTACATTTATCGTAACACGAAACGCAGAAAACACATGGATTAAGGGAATGGTGAATTTGTAAAAGAATGGACAAAAATACTAGATATTTCTACTCACCATACGAGAAAGTTTAAAATTTCAATGTTGTTTCGGTACGACAAAGGGGTTAACATGGTCATGGTTTCATATTCTTCCGAAATATTATTGTATGGAAACGTTTATTGATGATAAAAGTAGTTAAAGCCAAACCGCATAAGCATATATAAAATCACAGAAAGATCACAAAATATGCGAAAAGTTTTGAATGAAAACAAGGGAGCGAAAATATGCCCAATCTCTAATATGATTTTATTCCTGGTTTGTAAATAACTTAAATGTTTAAAAATTTAGTTTTTTTTTTGCGGTATGTGAATTTAATTTTTTGTGGCTCGTAACTTGGACTCATTTTACTTCCCACACAAGAATTAAAGCTCTATAATTATTTGTTCAACCATTTAATATTCATTACTTTTTCAGGGCTTTTTTTAAATGATCAGTTTTCAGAAGATAATTTTAATTAAAGCAGAAGTAAGATGAGACTAGAAGTAAAGAGCTCTAGCATTGGTAGTAGATCCTGACACTAGTGAACAATTTTGAGGATTTTATGCCGCTTCCATCGCGCCTACACTAGAGAGAAAAAAATTGGTCGAGTTCCAAAATAATTTCCTACCCCTTTCCCCTCAACTTAAAGCCGCGGAACACGGATGCGGGTGCTCGAATCTAGTTCGGCCGTCTACCACCGCGAGCGTCTCTCGTTTTGGAGGGAAAATTCAGAAACCGCTACCAGAGGGCCAAACGTTGGTGTCTCATCAAGAATATTCACTTTCGCCAAGTGAAGAATTTGGTTAGCTCAGTTCTAGTCTCATCTCACTTCTGATTAAAGTTACCTTACGTCGTCGAATTCTGAAAAATACAGTAACTTCAGGACTACATACGACAGGATCATATTCCTCTTTATACGTGTACTGATTTACGTCCAACATTTCCGTATGTCGAATGAACACAATGAATTAATTGTTATTTTTAGATGAATATTAGTAGGTTTTTAATAATAGTTCTGGAAAATTGATTGTTTGCGTTGTAGGTTTTCAATAATTTGGGCACAAAAATGATCTTAATCGCTGTGAATTTTAGCTCGAGTTTCAATCACGTCTTAAAGGGACTGAAAAGAATGCATCGGCGGCTGGGTAAAATTATTTGAAATACGTCAGAGTAACGTGACCAAGAAGAGGCGTGGTTCAAAGAAGCTTAGTTCGTTTTATTTCGAAAACAAGCACTTCAGGGAATTGGCGCTGCAATCTCGTGAAAAACAAGGACTAGATTTCCAGTTCTACAGTGGAAATACAAAGGCCCCTCATAGAGTGGAACTTCCACTCTATGAGGGGCCTTTGTATCTTGGCATCACGTGATGTCTGTCACGTATTTCAAATAATTTTTACCCACCCACCGATGGTACCGATGCCTTCTTTGCAATCCCTTTAATTAGGCCTAAGTTTTCGTTCAAATTCAGTTCCCTTCTACCTTTTTTGTAAGCGCACCTTCTCGTCCTCGTGTTTTTTTAACCATAATTCCTTTGAAGAGGTTGGGAGTTCTGCAGGCCCCTCAGGAAATTTTCATGCAGTAGAGTTCATCTTTACAGAATATAATAATCATATTTATTTCGCAAAAATAATTCGATGGCAACCACAGAGGCAAGCCTATATGTGGTGGTTACCGGGACAACACTAGACAAACAATAAAGAGAACCACATAGAAAACGAAAATGAAAAAAAAAATTACAAATTTTCACGTAACCAAATATTGAAGACAAAATTAGACACTAGAGACCGAAATTGTGGTATTGAAAGTGTATACGACACTCATTAGCGTCATAACTCAATCGTAACGTGGCAATACAGAAACTTTTACTTTTGCACTGAACTCCGTGTACTTGCCATTCTTCACCAGAAAATTCAATTTCAAAGTTGGTTGCGTATTTAAAATACTGAAAGGTCTATTGTTTTGAGTTTCTTTGTTATGATGTTTTTATATTTACAATTGACACGACAATCTTCATTGTAACCATAGAATGATGAGGCATATTTATTGATGAATTTCAAAAATCATTAACGGACCACACCCAATGAAACGGTACTGTTAAAATAACATTTAGTTCTAATATTGACGCTCGCGATGGAACGAGTCGCGCGAAAATGTCTCGTGTTTTTAACAAAATTTTGGATTGTAATTTCAGTTATTTTCTCCCAGTACTTTTTGGCTGTTGTGTTACGAAACCTATTAATGCACCAGTCTGTTTTACGGGAGCAGTACGGGTTCCTCGTAAGCTCGATTAAAAGTGTATTTTTCCTTTACATCCTTCTGACCAAACGGAAGAAAATTTTAACAAACATGCTGAATTTGAAAAATCAATTACTAAGTGTGAATCCCGTTGCTTTTTACGCATTGAAGCATCGACTGTCTATGTTAATGATACTCGTTTTTCTTTACGTCGTAACTACGAGAATATTGTGCGCTTTCGAATTACCTAAGATGAAGTATGTTTTGGATCTTGACAGTTATAATAATCTTACTATCCAACTGCTGGCAACATTTTGTCTCGGTTGTGACGTTTCCAGCGCATCTCCGAGTATTCGCAATGTACTACTTGGCACTTACGCCATAGTTTATCCAATAATTTGGCTAACTATTGGTCTATTAGTTTCAATACCCTATGTAATGTCTGTGAAAATGACCGAAAAACTTTTAAAAGAAGTTGGAAATTCTATTCGAAAAATTGATTTTAAACACCAACATCAGTGCCATTTTCAATTGGAATCGACTCGAAGTGTACTTCGAAAGGCTTCGAAAAGTGTTTATAGCATCAATGAAAGCTTTGATTTTGTAATTTTTGTTTTTATGGCGACATCAGCTGTTGCGCTTTGCTTGAACGGTACGACCGTCATATATTACCTGTATGCATTGAAATACGATCGACTATCTACGGTCTACTGTTTCGTAGTTTACGGTGAAGATATTATTCACGCGTTCGTTTTGATTATTATGGGGTCAAAGATCAAGGAAGAGTCCAGAAACTGCGTCATGGTCGCGGTTGATTCGTTAAATGACGCGATTTCTAATGGGTATGGCGCCGAGATGCAAATGTTTTTAACCCAACTGGAATCTTATCGTTTGGAAATGAGAGCTGGGGGATGTTTTGAAGTTAACAGACGTTTAATTTTGACTTTATTGGGGGTGGTGGTCACTTACGCCGTCGTTTATCTTCAATTTAATCCTTACGCTTTGAGCATCGTGGCTAATAATAAACTAACATAGAAACTAGGCTCTTTTCAAACAAACACAAAAGAAGCACGATATCACGCAGCCTTTCCTGTGTTGCAAGTTGTTCATATGGAACTAGTTTAGAACTTAACTCTTCATAGTAGAGTTTCAAAAATCTGAGCTGGAATTTTTCTCTATTCTATTCTCCAAATCTCTTAGATGATACTAGAGCCCTCTGTTATTGCCTTCGTAGAGTGTCTTTATGAATTCATACAATCATTACTATTGTAAATTTATATATGATTCCAATTCTAAGTTTTAATTATTTTATACGTTCTCTCGAATGAAAAAGAAATAATTTTAGATCGAAAGCAAATCAGGATTAAGGTCTAGAGATGGTGCGAAATTTTCTTACCATGTTAATTAGATTTAATGAATATTAGTGCAGAAGGGTGTGCTCTAATTTTTTTCCTTCGGTACGTACAAATATATATTTAGCTCATGTTTTTGAAAGTTATTAAAAAGAACACGCCTTAAAGAGCACGCCCTAAACAAACCAATTAAGATACTTTTTTATTTTGTCACACTTAAGAGAAACTTCGTCATGAAACAACAAACAAAGGTGGTTGAATTTTTAACCAATTTAGTCATGCATTGTTATCTCTATCATATACATCCTGTTTATAAAGCTGGCACTTGTGCGATATTATTTCGCTTATACTTCTATGTTTGTTGAACAATAGTTCTTCGTCACCAGTGGAATTTAACATATTACCGTCTCCAAACGGAAGAAAATCTTCTATACCATCTCCAAATTGAAAGACCAGTTATTCTCCGCAAACGTGGCTTTGTATTCCACTTTGAAACAAAAATATAAGATGCTAATTGTCTGCGTAATAGGTTACGCCGTGTTAAAGATGATTTTCGCAATTTTTCAAACGACTAATATAGAAAGGCTAATAGATAACTTTACCGAAACTGAATCGAAACCTTTATCACCATTGATGTTGCGACGTTTGGAGGGGTGTCTACAATGGGACGTTATCTAGCGGCTTTAAGAATGCGCATATTCTATGCGATCACGTCTGTTACGGCTCAAACCACCTAACCAAGACAGGCAAAGCTGTATTAAACCCGCGTTAACCAATGGCAATGCGTAGCATGCGCCCTCACATGTCTACCGACTGCAATTTATCGCCAAATGCTTTTTTTCTAGGGTTTGATGATAACCATGCGACAATGGCCGCCACAGCGCTATTGTCATTCGTTGCTCTAAGCAAACCTAGCGCTCTATTCAGTTGCCTGTCCATGGTTAGATGGTCTGAGGTTACCGTAACAGCATTGGCGTCGTTGCGTTACGCCATTTCGATAAAATTAACCTAAGCGCGTATGATGGAAGTTCAAACATTGATAAAGAAACCCAATTATGAACAGCACGCAGCTAGGCAATTAAGTTTAACCAGAAACAAAATAAGGGATATTTCAAAGTTTGTGGGTAGCCTCTGACAATTTTAAAGTCGTCATTTTGGTTTTCTTAGCCACCTCTCTCTTGAGTGTCTCCATTAATGTTACTCCAATGATCATTTACGAAGACACAACCAAAGAAAAATTTTGCGCGTATTACTTCGCTAGTTACACGAGTGACATTCTCCATATTTTGTTTCTGATTGTTATTGGTTCAAAGGTCAAGCGTCAATCGATTCACTGCACTTTTTTAGTGGCTGACCAACTAAGCAAAGCAATCGCGAATTTTAAGGAGATTCAGTTACTGTATAGCCAATTAGAACCGCCCAGTTTCGACCTGAGTGTCTGAGACTATTTTGTTATAAATAAGAATGTAATTCTGTCCATTTCGAGATTTGTTGTTACTTTCGCAGCCGTGTATGCCATAGATATAGTAAAACTATAAAGGGTCGGGTGTACGCTCAACTCAATATACGGGCCTTGAAAGCTGTACAATATTAGCAAAGATGAGACTGATAGAGAATCAGTATAGGCAGTAGTGATCAAAGCCTGGTGAGACCGGGGGTAATGCCAGAACTCAGCTTTCTCGAGCATAGTTGACGTAGGAGATGACAGAGACAATACGAGTAGGTCCCCGCTCCCATGCGCAAAGGATATGCGTCCTGAATCTAAACGTACCGAAAATAGTTTTCACTATCACCTATTTTCCCATTTTTCAGCGGATTTTATAAACCGGGTTTCTATCTCCTCTTACGATACATTGAAATATTGGGCAGAGAGAAAATAAGAATTATTTTTGGAAAATAAAATTTTATCTTTTAATATCAGAAAAACATTTGTGGTTTGAAATTTCCTATTAAAATTTATTTTAGTTTTTGAAAATCAGAAAAAAGGCTATTACTAAAACCTACCCACTGACGAAATAAACGTTAGCAGAACCCATAACCATATTTCAAGAAATATGAATCTGATATTAAGTGTGCAGAAATATGTTTATTTCTTTGGCTCATGAATTCTGATGACAGGTCCGTTGTTTTTGATTATATAAAATAATGTAAAGCGACACGCATGGCAAACCTAAATATTTCAGGCAAATCGGTTTTTGAAATTTTGTATGACCCCTGTTATATTTAAATGGAAAAGGTTTCTCTAATAATAACCACACCCAAATGTATTTATCGACTTTAATACTTCACTAAGCGTAATTTAAAATGTATCGTACTATTATTGTTGTTTGCATATCCCAAATATTACCACTCCTAAGAGAAAAACCAATTGAATCGTGCAATCTATAGAAGCTTCGTATATTTGTTTTACGGTTTATTGTTGTCAACACAAGAAAAAGAAAATGTAAGCAAAGGCAGGAACATTTTGATAAAAAACATCAATTCACTTCTGGTAAAGGCGATTTCAAATTTACCTATTAAATTGTGTTTCAGTTTTTCTGTATTTGTAAGAGACTATTTTTTATCGCAATTAAATTTTTGAAACGAGTCGGAAATCTTTTTTCCTTGAAAACCGTTTAATATGCAATATTTAGTTATTATAGTGACTAGAGAGCTGTATGGAAACGGTATATTTCCATTTACGGTGGTAACCATGGAAAACCGTGGGAATGGATGGTTTTTCTAGTAATATCACATGGACAAAACCTCTATGGAATGGAAGTGGTTAAATTGATATACATTTTAGTTTGGAAATGGTTGGTAAATGGATAGAACCTATTTTCTATGGAAGATCTAAAATTCTTAAAAAGACTTAAAAAGGGGCCACAGAGTAATGGCAGCTATCTGAATTTGACTATATTAGACTATATATGACATAAAACATAGGTGCCACTACTACTTATCTCAGTTTGTTGTAGCCTAGTAGTCTGGAGGATAACTGTCGATTTTTAATAAAATCATGCACTTTTTCAAGAAAGCATGAAACTTGGTATAAAGTTAGTTTGAAGCATATTAAGTCAATTAAAGATTGGAGGCATTCTGTATCTCTGTTGTGACAGCCGTGACAAGCCGTCAAAGCGGCCGTGAAATTGTAAACTCACCTAACATCATTTTAGGTAGCACCCCTCGAGATGCGCAGCCTTCGAGCTATAGAGAAAATGTAGGGGTCGTGTATAAAGCAAAAATCTCTCCGATTCGTAGGAGCTCAGTAAGAAAATGAAAGAAATTTTCAATAGAAAATCAAACCACGCGCTACAAAATGAAAAAAATTACTTAATTCTTAACTGCTATTATTGAACATTTTAAAATAACAATTTGGCAACATAATTAAAGGCATAATTTCGTATAAGCACAACTCCAAGTAACATCTGTTACTATTATTAATAAAAATATTTAACCATAAATATTATTAGAGTTGTAAACAACTTTTTTTAATCATTCATATGTAAAACCCTCTATGGTTTAAATGTATTCCATTTTCATAGCAGTAAACACAATAGGAAAAAAGTTACTTCCAATAAAAGAAACCCTCCTTATACATGAAAGCCAATATGAAGTCTTATCTAAGAGAGCTACCGCTCTCTTAGAATTATTGAACATTTTAAAGTAACAATTTCGCACCATTTAAGAATAAACAACTGTCAACATTTTTAAGTAATAATTTGAGAATATTTTAATTATTCTTCACACTTTAAAGATTGAAAAATATTTTTATGATACAGGCATTCAGAAATTCGGTATCCCAATACTGCTAATTTATGCTTGTTAAGTTGTAAAGATCTGAAAATTCATGGCAAATTTTAGTATTGTGGTGATAGAATGGAATTTTTTCTGGTTTTTTAGGTTATTTACTGGGCTTTAGTGATCTTTTGCATGACAAAAAATATTAGGACTTCATATCATAGTTGTTTAGTGCAGAGCGTGGTTCACGTTAAGTTACCGGAATTTTTCTTTTATAAAATTAGATTTTAGTTCCCGTCATAAAGATTGCTTACGGTAGTTAAATCCAAGTTAAATTATACTTCGGCTTAATTATGAACAGGTTCGTGTTAGTGAAAGACGATTCTCTAAATTTAAAAGGAAACGAAGAAACCAAGATAAACTAGGAAATTTGCTTCTTATGTAAAAAATACCACTGAAAAACTGACTTACCAAGCGGGCCATATTTGGGGGCAGGTACTTGTCGGATGGAACAAAATATAAATCCAAAATGGGTTATTTGAGTATGATCCTTGTTTGTTGGATGGCCTTGCCGCCAGCAGGTGATGTGTGCAGAGAAATAATTAAGTGCGGTTGCGTCAAAGGCTGTCGAGGTAATTGTAAATATCAGAAAGCGAATCTACCGTGCACTGCGCTTTGTAAATGTGGAGGGTGCCTAGAGTTGTGAAGCGCTAATTATTTAAAGAGCCATAGACTTCTCTATCTTTAAACATAATTTGTTTATAAATTTTGGAATACATTTAAACCATAGAGGATTTTACACATGAATGATTAAAAACTCTAATTATGTTGCGAAATTATGACTCTAATTATGTTGCGAAATTATGACTCTAATTATGGTGCGAAACTGTTATTACTTTAAAATGTTCAATAATTCTAAGAGAGCGGTTGGCTTTCATGTGTAAGGAGGGTTTCTTTTATTGGAAGTAACTTTTTTCCTATTGTGTTTACTGCTATGAAAATGGAATACATTTAAACCATAGAGGGTTTTACATATGAATGATTAAAAAAAAGTTGTTTACAACTCTAATAATATTTATGGTTAAATATTTTTATTAATAATAGTAACAGGTGTTACTTGGAGTTGTGCTTATACGAAATTATGCCTTTAATTATGTTGCCAAATTGTTATTTTAAAATGTTCAATAATAGCAGTTAAGAATTAAGTAATTTTTTTCATTTTGTAGCGCGTGGTTTGATTTTCTATTGAAAATTTCTTTCATTCCTTACTGAGCTCCTACGAATCCGAAAGATTTTTGCTTTATACACGACCCCTACATAGCTCGAAGGCTGCGTATCTCGAGGGGTGCTACCTAAAATGATGTTAGGTGAGTTTACAATTTCACGGCCGCTTTGACGGCTTGTCACGGCTGTCACAACAGAGATACGGAATGCCTCCAATCTTTAATTGACTTAATATACTTAAAAGTAACTTTATACCAAGTTTCATGCTTTCTTGAAAAAGTGCACGATTATTTCAGCTATCCTCCAGACTATAGTTGCTGGCTAAGCTAACAGTGCCGTCTTCTACCTCATCCCCCTATTACTTTAGCACACGAGATTCACGGCTATTATAGCTGTCAATCAGTCCATTGTAAGTTTTCGCCTCAAATTCTCGGAATAAATATTTTGGGAAGTGACTTATGCTACTTGGCGACGGGCGAGCAAAAGGCCCTCAGTCCAGTCAAATTTTTCTGCATTTCTTCATTTCTTCAGCCCCCTTATTTTTATTAAAATTCCCGATGAAGAACCGGTACTGCAGTGGTAATTTCGGGCCAAGCCAAGACGCTCAAGAGTTATATTCTTTCGAACACTATGGTATGGAAATGGTTTTCTGCTTTTGTTCAATTCTTAAATAGTTGTAAATGAAAAAACGTTTCTTAATTGGGAATGGGAATGGTTGGTATTTGGAAACGACGGATTGGTAACGGATGGGGAGGTTGATGAAATCTATGGGTGGAATTGGTAAACAAAAATATGAACAAAAATGGTATGGAAATAGAAACGTTTTAAACTGAAATGCAGCTCTCTAATATTGACTACAGGGCGTCAATTTCGTTCTTTCAATTTTAACTCTTATTATACACGACCTCATTCTGTTTTGATTGAAAAGTATATACTATACATAAAATCCCTGAGGCGGATGTCAGACTGTTTTTACTACCAAGGGGTTTAATTATACTTTCTGGTGAGATATAACGATGAACTTCAGGAGGGAATTATACTGTGTATCCCTGAGGATTCCTTTATTTTAGTGTGTAGGTTTTCGCAACAAGATATAAACGTGGTAGAAAAATAAGCCAAATGTTACCAAGCACGCTTTTACCATGGAAGAAGGGTGAAATGGAATGGTGAGGTGAATAGGCAGACGGCTACGCGAAATGTAGGGTCACGTGGGAAAACTCTCCTCTCCTCTCGGCACTAGCTGTAACTCGATTACTGCTCTGCGCAATATTGGCATGATTGGAGTTTTCGCATTTTTAAATAGACCATTCCTGTAAATACTTGTAGAGAAACAAACGTGCAGGGGCGGAAAGGTGTCTTTCGACTCGCTAAGAGGCAACGCCAGATGGAGCCACAGTTCACTAAACGCGGGAGGCTAGGCAACTCGCTCTGCCTCTAGCGGTGCTTCTCAAACAGAGTTGGGCACTCCTCCTTAGATAGATTTTTTTCCTATCAAACTATCATAGATGGCGAAACTATCAATTCTTTTGGCTATATTTTAGAGTGGAACTCCTTCTTAGATAGATTTTTTTCCTCTCAAACTATCATAGATGGCGGAACTATCAACTCTTCTGACTATATTTTAGACTGACATTGCTGGTTAGATAGATATTTTTCCTCTCAAACTATCATAGATAGCGAAACTATCAACTCTTCTGACTATATTTTAGACTGACACTGCTGGTTAGATAGATATTTTTCCTCTCAAACTATCATATTTGGCGAAACTATCAATTCTTCTAGCTATATTTTAGACTGGCATTATTTGTTAGATAGATTTTTTGCCTATCAAATCAAATCGAAATCTTTAGGAACGACTAAATTAATCGATTATTTAATTTCCGGACTTTAAATTTGATTGTTTTCGATCAAACTGATTTGGGCTCTACCTAATTTTACTCTGTTTAATCGATTCCTGATATTTCCTGATTTTGTAGAATTTCTAATATTTTCATATATTCATATAATTTCCATAATCTCATTTCTCAAGTTTGACTTTTAACTGTCTATAGTTCAAAAGCTACTATCCAAACTTTTTCAAATTATTCGCCCTTGATTTAATCTAAACCATCTACTATAAACGGTTAACTAATAATAATTAAAGGCAAAAATTGCAATTAAAAACTGTGGGTAATAAAAATCAGAAAATCTACACTTTAATTTATCTACTTCTACGTTTGGATGATTTCGTGGAATCGCTCTTCCTCCTCGAGTAGTCGTTCACATCAGTGACAGCACGGAGCTTCTATATACAAGAAGCTCCGCCTTCACAGTTTGAACTGTTGAACCATCGTTTATTTTATTTTTATTTATTTGTTTGAGAGGGTTATAACGACCACCAAGTACAGAATCTTCTTATAGAATAAACCTACACTTGCTAACGTTCAAATATATTAAAAACTTCGATATCATTCAAAGAACGACTTATCTTTCCAGAAATTTTCATAACTATCAAAATTGCCTATCAAAGATTAGCACATAATTTTTTAAAATGAAATCAGAAAACAGATGTCGCCAAATAAAATCACTCAAAGAATCAATATATTTCTCAAGGAATAATGCCTATCATTTTTTATGATTTCTAAAAGATGGGGTTAGTAGCCAGATCACGTTGAGAATCGATATTTTTCTCTAGAAGATTTCAACGAATCAATGAATCATATCAACTTCGAGTGCACTTTCTAAGCTATCAAACTCAATCGATCATTATAATTCAAATTTTTCTCGAAAATAACTATCAAAATTGATACTTTGATAGGGGCAGATATAGTTTTCTATCGTATCAAGTGGTAAAACTATCAAATGATATGATAGTGCCCATCTATGTTCTCAAAACACCTCTAGCCCCTGTTAAGTTCTCTTCAGCCATATCAATAATGGAATGGTCTATTGAAACTCACTATTTTACCCCGAAGAGTCGAAGCCAGAAGTCGTTATAATCTTTTAGCAGACGACGCATAGGAGGATTTCTACTATTTTAGAATTTGGGGTAATTCAGTAAAAGGTGGTCAATAGGAAATTTTGGTTCAGATAGTGTTTCCCGGAATAGTGTTTCCCGGAAAAGTGTTCCAAACTTCATATCAGCCTGACTGGTAAGTAAGAATGTGTATTAGTGACACTAAAGTCTTTGTTTATGGCTATATTTTTATTATTTTTATAATGTTACGTATATTAACTTAACAGGGAAACTGTACAAAGAGTGATGGAATTTGTTAAAGAATGTCGAGTTATGGTCGAACGTTTAAGCTGGTAAGTGATGAATATAATGCAACTTGGATGTCAACAAGACATGTAACGGATCCAAACCGTAACCTAGCTATAGAATAAATTCCCAAAAGTGGATATGTTTTAATTCCCTGAATACTACTACCCTTCCAAATTATTGCTGATTAGCTTGTTTATTGCCGCAATTTCAACAATATTGGGCAAATTGAAAGAGGCGCACATTTAGCCACTCGTGTAACTTTGTAAGATGTTCTAGCTATAGGGGGATTTAGACAGTTCTGCATGTGAGATCTACCCATAGACATGGCCAACTTAGATTACCGGTGGTAGAAGGCCTGCCAACTTCACCCGAGCCCCATGTTAAAAAACGACTAGCAAAAGCGCCCCTAGTTCCAACTTTCGCCATTAGGTGCGCTACCAACCCAGTTTTCCTCATAATGCTTTTTCTATGGGAAAAAAAATTCGGAAGTGGACTCGGTTTTAGAGCATTTTTAATATATTTACCGATTTTTTCGCCGCCGAGTTTTAAATGAGAAGTCAAGTAAGTTTTAATTTATATTTTGAGACCAATTTCATAATTTTCCGTCCGTTATTTGACGAGTAATCAACATTCAAAGTTGGGGTTGTTTTTAAGGCGGAGAAATTAAATTTCTCGGAAAACCTAAGCCTTGGTCCAACGGCGCCACTAAATTTTAATGTAAACTGCCTTCAAGACCGAGGCTTAACGCTAAACGGCGCATTTCTCCGCCTTAAAAACAACCCCAACTTTGAATGTTGATTACTCGTCAAATAACGGACGGAAAATTATGAAATTGGTCTCAAAATATAAATTAAAACTTACTTGACTTCTCATTTAAAACTCGGAGGCGAAAAAAATCGGTAAATATATTAAAAACGCTCTTAAACCGAGTCCACTTCCGAATTTTTTTTCCAAATAGAAAAAGCATTAGGAGGAAAACTGGGTTGGTAGCGCACCTAACGGCGAAAGTCGGAACTAGGGGCGATTTTGCTGGTCGTTTTATAACATGGGGCTCGGGTAAAGCTGGCAGGCCTTCTACCACCGGTAATCTAAGTTGGCCATGCCATAGATATAGGATCTATCCTCGTTGCTGAATATTGCAGTATTAGCTAATAATACTGCGGAATGGTGAATTATCGAAAATTCTTTAAACAGAAAAACCATTCGAAATCGTGATTACTCAATATCTGAATTATGCCTCATGAGTATATTCAATATGTATCTATCCATAGTATTTTCTCCATCATCGGTATTTTTTTTTGTCCTGTGTCCCGCGCGTTTTTTCCATCTAGGAAAAATACTACTATTTTTACTACTACCAGATACTACCTTACTAAAAAAGTATCGAAGACTGCCTCGTAAGTCGAAACTAGGAATGAAGCGCTTGGCTCTATTCATACAAGACACGTAAAAATATTTACGTATAGAGCTATTTCAATTCGCGGGGAAAGGAGAGCTTTTGAGGCGTGGTTTCGCCAGTCCCCACCTAGGAGCCGTATTGTGCGGTAAATTTAGCATAGAGATGATAGAGTTCTTCAGTGGCCCGCACGGAGGGAGGGTGAAAACCGGCTCCGTTTATTGGCAGGCCCAACTGTGACGTTTGCCCCCTTCAACTGGCATAGCTCTATTAGCTTGGGGTGGGGAGGGCGTGTTGGTTTCGTATGTGCTAATGTAGTACAGTACTCATGTTTTGAAACTCACTAAGGTAATATTCGAGATGGCCCGACGGTTGGGGTACATTGTCTTACCAACCACATCTAACTGAAAAGGTCCCTTGTTCTATCCAGCCTAAATAAACAAACCACAAAGTAAATATTTTCCCCCCAACCCAACAAACCGGTCTATAAAGAAAATATTTCCCTAAGTAGGCGTTCCAAGAAATCGGCTTCGCAGTCATCAATCAAATTAATCCTAAACTTGAGGGTTACCGCAATCTAACCGGGTGAATTCTGACGATACCAATGTTATTTCTTTCCCAATACTTCCAAGGGCTGGAAGACGATCTTTTCTTAACAAAAGTCCAAAACAACTTGTTTCCGTCCGAAGTCGGAAAATTACTGTTAACTCATAACATAGAGCCAAGATGGAACTAATGTCCTTTTTTCTTTTTTTTTGCAATTCTTTCACATTATGAGCTTCAACGTGGTAGCGGATATTGTCTTAATCGGTTTCTAGCCACACTCGTTCATGGCGTACCCCGGCCACAAACATACATACACACAAATCATCAGCACAAGGCTAGGTCTGGAAATATAACCTCACCTAGCAAAAATGGGGTTGAGATAGAGCTCTCTCAATTGTGACGTCAGTACCTAGGTATAACGTCACACGATTGACTTTGGCAGTGCCAGTGGGCGGCCATGTTTGGTAAATAGCATGGGTGACGTCACACTAAGGTTTCTGAAATAGCTCTTGAACAAAATTGCAGCGATAATTATCACAATCTTTTGAACTAATTAAGCTTTGCCATGTGTTTCTTAGCCATGATAGCGAAAGCTACCATGTATTTGTTCGTTTTGATGTACCTTAATTTTGAAAAATTATTTTATTTTAGGGATAATTTACAATCTCACAAACTCTCTTTTCAAAATTCCGAAATGAGTTTAGTAAATCTTCAAAGGTTGGCAATTAAAAAGGTATTTGCGAAATTATTGCAATATTCCTTTTGTTTTAGACAATCTGAAAATAACGAAAACTTGGTTTTTAGGAAATGGACTACGAGGAAGAATGTAACTATGATCACTTAAGCAAAGATGATCTAATCAATGAAGTTAAAACTAGAGATGATCGAGTTACGAAACTGGAAGCCGAGGTATTTTTCAAAGCATAGGGGAGCTTTTTTGTTGTGTGAAATTAAGCACAAAAATATGAGACCCTTTTGGGATCATAGCCATTTTTATATGCACAGGATAAGTTGTCGAATCTGTTGTCTCTTAATTAAAGGTTCTCATCTAAGGGGATTGGTAACATGTCCGTCGTTAATAACGAGGACCTTTGTTACTGATCCCCTTCTTGTGTGTCATTGGTTTCCCCTTTTTCTTGCTTGTCCCTCCTTGCCCCTTTAAAATACTTTCAGCCAAAGAAAGTCCGTAGATAGTTAATTTGTAATGGAATCTCATTTTATTTAGTGTAATGTCTTAATTTCAAACTTGGAAAAAGAGAGAGTGAAAACAACATTAACAATAAATAAGCAAAGAGACGAAATTGAAAGACTCAATAGGGTCATTAAAGACTTGGAAAGGAGAATCCAAGATCTGATGGTATGCAACATCCTTCACTTTCATACTCGATTGGAAAGATAATTACTTTAAGATTGAAAGTTATTGTTAATTGTTTAAAAAATAGGAGAAAAGTGGAATACATCAATTAGATAATAATGAATACGTGAAAACTGAACGCGTTGAAAATGATTTGGAAATTAATGTCCAGGAGTTACCCCTTCCTATTGTTATACACAGTGTCCAAGGCATTCTGGATAAAGAAGATATTATTCAAGAATCGCTTGTTTTTGAACCTCAATATGTGGCGGAGGTTTACAATGCAAACACAGAAATTGAAATTGCCTCAATAAATTCTGAAAATATGGGGTCTATAAAGCAAAATACGAATCCGTGTGTCCCTAAACCGAATTACGATTACAGTTTGCCTCAAAGTGCGCCTTCACGTAAAATTAAGGTTGAAAACCAATTTGAAATGTCTCCTGATACGAACACGGAGAGCGATTCGCCACGAGAACCTCTTAAGAACAATATTAACATTAACGACTTTCTTCTTAAATCACAAAGTGTCTCGACAGAGGGGGACACTGAAGATAATACAACTCGATTGACGGAATTTCGTCTTCCTGAATTGAATGTTGAAACCGAAAAACATTTGGATGAAAATGTGGAAGGCGATTCATTAGAAACAGCCCTAGAAAGCGATCTTGATGATAACAAATCCAAAAACGCCTTGACAGGTGCAAAGGAAACTGATAGACAAAATGAAAGTATGGAACTGTTTGTCGATCCGAGCTCGTTGAGTGTGCCAGTGTGTGTTCCTGAAGTAGAACGCAACCCAATTGAACTATCAGAAATGCCCTCCGTCTCTATTGAAAGCGATTTACCCGAAGTTCCAATTGCAGTTCAACATATTAGTTCGGTGTCCAACTCGGAGACATTAGAAGGTGTCGCTCCAAAGATTCCAGAAGGTAAAACCTCATCGTCTCGTTCGGAAATTACAGGTAAAACATTTAATGCTTTAATAGTCTTGAGTACCTAGTATGAGTAGTCATATTTCCGCCTTCTCGGTATAAAGCCTAATAGCGTAACTGCTCGGAGGTCGCTAAACAATTGTAATGTATTTTTATCATATTCCGAAAATCGCGAATGACGGAGACACGAACTCCCTGCAGGAAAATCAGTGCTTAAATTTTGGACCTTATTACGCTTTAGATTTAGATGAAAACTAATCTTGGGCGAAAAGCCTCTAATTTATTCTCATTTTCACTCGTTGTTGTTGTACATACTTAAAGGGGCTGGCCGGAGCTGTTGGCGTGAAGGGAGGTCAAACTGTTGGTTAGCATATTACTTACCCGCCCACCGCGACGGTGGAGCCTTTCATTATGGCCAAAGAGCTGGGTGTTTTCCCCTGAACTAAGGGCGGTCTCCCCCCAACAGCGCCGGCGAGCCCCTTTAATAAGTGTGTAGTTATACTGTCTTAAAACTATTGAATGAAAATTAATTTGAGAGAAAAGAAAAGTTAAAAGTACAACCTTTCGAGCCAAGGTTGATCTTCATCCCCTTTTTGTTGATATGCTCGTTTACTCATCAACACACTTTTTTTATTCTGTAACA
Source organism: Phalangium opilio (assembly GCF_054372755.1). Classification (NCBI taxonomy): domain Eukaryota; kingdom Metazoa; phylum Arthropoda; class Arachnida; order Opiliones; family Phalangiidae; genus Phalangium; species Phalangium opilio. The sequence continues at coordinate 1,971,466 of NW_028324165.1, forward strand.
CTTCGTTTTCGTACGCATTACCTTTTTTATGAAGTCCGCCTGAATGTTATTGTTTTTTTGATACTAAATTATAAATGATGTTTGTGCTTTTTATATTTTCTATAGAGAAATTGAAGAAGAATCGTAAAACCGGGTTCAAATATTCAACTGAATATAAACGGGGCTTACAACGTCGCATTAGAAAGGGTAAAGAAGGAAAACGCTTCAAATGTGAACAGTGTGACTATACATGCAAGCATAAGTGCGATTTCATCAAACATCAACGCATTCATAGCGGTGAAAAACCGTTCAAATGTCATCAGTGTGACTTTGCAAGTACACAGAAGAGTTCTTTGAACATTCATCGACGCATTCACAGTGGTGAAAAACCCTTCAAATGTGATCAGTGTGACTTTGCAAGTACGCGGAAGTGCGCTTTGACAGTACATCTAGGCATTCACAGTGGAGAAAAACCTTTCAAATGTGATTGGTGTGAATATAGATTCAGTCGGAAGAATGATTTGAAGTCACATCTACTACGCCTTCACAGTGCTGAAAAACCCTTCAAATGTGATCAGTGTGACTATACCAGCACAATGAAGAGTGATTTGATCACACATCAACGCATTCACAGTGATGAAAAATCCTTCAAATGTAAAGAGTGCGAATATTACAGCACGGACAGGGGTTCTTTGACCAAACATCTACGCGTTCATAGCGGTGAAAAACCCTTCAATTGTGATCGGTGTGACTTTGCAAGTACGTGGAAGGCTCATTTGATCACACATGAACGCATTCACACTGGTGAAAAACCCTTCAAATGTGATCAGTGCGAATATGCTTGTATTCGCGGGGATAATTTGATCACACACAAACGCATTCACAATGGTGAAAAACCCTTCAAGTGTGATCGGTGTGACTATGGATGCACTCAGATGAATAATTTGATCAGACATAAACTCATTCATAGCGGTGAAAAACCCTTAAAATGTGATCGGTGTGACTATGAATGCACCCAGAAGACTCATTTGATAGAACATAAACGTAGAAAACACATGTGTGAATAGATGGATTTACATTGTTGAACCAGTTGGACAAAAACCGTATTTCCTCGTCTTCTGTAATGATTCATGAATAGGCTAAAACTGTGTATGTAACAATCTATTAAATTGCTCCATTCTAAATTGTATTGCACCTGCACAATTCTGCATATAGGCCTATAATAACTTATTGTGAAGAGTGGTCCTTTCTCCCGCTAAAGTTGTTTGCTTCGTTCCGGTTATATCATGAATCCACTGCCTTCTCAAATACTTGAGAAGGCAGTGATGAATCTATATAACTATGAATATACAGCGCTATCATATGCTCTTCTATCATGACGATTTGCTTTGGGTGTTACCCTCCTAACTTTGACAAGTTTTGCGTAGCTCTAATAGCTAATCACAAGACAAGAGGAAGTGAAGTTTCGAATTTACACACCCCCGAACTCTGCCTTCCTTCTCCCGCTCCTAACACTAGCAGGCATATGACTGCTGATTCCTTTCGCTAAGCTCCGCCGAAACCTTATCGAGAGGTTAGACAGCGTAATTACGCAGCTGTATAATCATCTGGGAGCACGGCAGTGCTCCCAGCCAAGTCGAGCACTGATCGAGCACTGACATCCTTTTCTCGAAGCAACTCGTGGCACTTTTAAGCCCACTGTAACTTCGTGATGGGTACAGGTAAAAGTCTGAAATTTTGCTTGCCGCGAGGACTGTCAATCCTAGCTATAGTTTCCAAATTTCAAGTTCCTACCCTATATACTTTTCGAAATATCGCAGGTGAAATTTACCTTATATTGTCACTCACTCACTCACTCACCGATCATCAAAATTCTAAGGTACTTCTAGGGGAGATAGAAACTTAAAATTCATGATTTAGTTTTAATTTATTTTATAAAGCACAGAAAAATTAAAACATCCCGAAATTTTTATAAAATTGTTCTTTAGTTCTTTATTTTAAAACTAGATGGCGCAGCCGTCTTTTCAACAGAAATAATGTGTGTTCTTGATGAAAGGACGTAATGGTCCCAAGTTAACCGAAAGTTAAATATTTATTAAAGCTAATAGGAGTAGTAGTTTAAGAGAAATGTGTTGTATCTGATGCTACATTCTTATATTAGGATATCGCGTACAATCGTTATTGCATATTCTCTGCGGGTCGAAAGGGGTAATTCAGCGTAAATATGGACAAATGTTAGCGATTATATTGGCAAACGAAGTACCACGAGAGGGTCTTGTTTTAATATAACTACCGAAGTATAACGAGAGGGTCTACAAAAAGAAGTGAGATCCTATGAAAAACATTAACATGTACAAAAATGGGCCAAGCCTCGTTCGTGCCCTCTCCGCCGTAAAACGTTCTGAGATCCCATGTAGAGCCAAGTCTGCCTTTTGTTCTCATTCAATCGCCAATTGAACAATTATGTTATAAATTAAGTCCTTTTCCTAATTAATAACCAATATTCTTTGACTCTATCATTATTATACATCTTTGTTCGTATCAAAAATATCGTGACTTGGCAAGCGCAGGTAATTACCTTATAAACGTGTACATAAGGTTATGCATAACTAGCCTTATAAACTTGTACATATCCCCTCGACCATAAACGATTTAGTGAATATCCCTTTGATTATTTTAAAATCGGCAACGATTTAGTGAATATTTCCTCGACTTCCTTTTAATATTACTTACTTGCGATTGCCAATTCACGATGTTTTTGATACGAACAAAGATGTATAATAATGATAGAGTCAAAGAATATTGGTTATTAATTAAGAAAAGTACTTAATTTATAACATAATTGTTCAATTGGCGATTGAATGAGAACAAAAGGCAGACTTGGCTCTACAAGGGATCTCAGAACGTTTTACGGCGGAGAGGGCACTAGCGAGGCTTGGCCCATTTTTGTACATGTTAATGTTTTTCATAGGATAGTTATATAGATTCATGGTTAGGCCTATATTAATACAAGATCAAACTTAGTATGGATGATATCTTTAATATCATATTGAAACTCGGACCAGAAAAAAGTCTTCAACTGTGATTAGTGTTTCTTTGTAAGCACACGGGAAATTAATTTGGTCAAACAACAAGCCATTTACAAATGTGGAATAAACTCTTGTTCGTGATCAATGTGCCTTAGGAAGAACGCTCTTGACTATGACTTGGAAAAAGTATGGGCAATTTGAATGGGTTTGAAGACTACACAGCCAGAAAAAAATTCATTTATATCCTATATGGAACATATTTAAATGTGTTGGACAAAACGTTCACACTTTGTGTTATTTTTAAGATTCTACATAACGTATATTTGAACTGTAGCACTTACGACGGCTCATAATCTTGAATAATGAAAATAATAAAATGCCCTCTTTCCCGTCATCGCTGGTACTCCTTATTTCGACCAATAATACTTTGACATCAGAGAGGGGGTGCCAGAACGAAATAAATTGGTAACTTGTCATTACGCAGCGTCACCTAGCATTTGATTCACTGAAATTCCGTTGAATATGGGGAGAGCAAAGAAAAGTTTAAAATACGACCGTTCGATTTTCGAGCCAAGATTTTTCTACACAGTTAGAGCTGAAATAGATTTACATATGAGGATTTTTAGTACTATATTTCCTATAAAACACCGTTTTTCTACTATAAAACCCTATTTTTAGGCCGCGCTTTATAATGTGTTCTAAATGTATAAAAAATTAAAACTATTTCAGACCTTTCCTATGGCGTATGCTTTGATGACTAGACGAACGATTACAGCGTATGAAACCATCTTAAGGAGGTTAAGGCAGAAATTTCCCGATTTTTTACCAACACTCGTTTTATCCGCCTTTGAGCGAGCCACGATGACGGCATTCAGAAACGTATTCCCACTGGCTATGGAAATTTCTGGTTGTTTTTTTCATTTTACCCAGGTATATCAATTTCACAATATATATATCAAATGTGTACAAGCGGGTTTTCAAAGGCGCCGTTTGGCGTGTGGAGTATCTTTTTTTGGCGATATTTAATTTTCTGGCACCCGCACCCTCAACCAGCGCCTTAGAAAAAAACCCAGCTCTAATAAAAGCTGGTGATCCCTTGGTGATAAAATTTTGCATATTGATTTTTAAGAGTGTGATATTGTTATTTAGGCTATTTGGAAAAACGTTGTTAGTCTGGGGTTGCAAGACTTGTACACAACCAATGACGTTGCGAAAAAAATTGTACGAATGATGATGGCGGTGGCTTTGCTGCCATCAAAAGCAATTTGGGAAGGCGAACGCACTCTAAGGTACGAGATACACCAGGCAGAACAAGAAGACAGGGAAATAGCTCGTTTGAACCCGTTAATGGCATACTTCACGACGACATGGCTTATTGGTTATGGACCCAACGTCATCTGTTCATGGTCAACATCGAAGAACGAATAATAACGTTGAGAGTTTTCATAACCAATTAAACAGGAGAGTAGGCGCTATTCACCCAAATGTTTTCTTCTTTTTGGGTGAGTCAAAATTCTGCTACTCCATTCCATCAAATAATTTTAAGACTATTTCTAAATTGCAAAGGGGTGGTAGGTCAGAAATTAGGTTCAGCTGGGAAATAAAAATTTTTTGTTCTAAATTCTGATATCTTATTGTCACCTCTTGGACAGCTTCTATGGAAATTTTACATGGTATCACCCATTTTCCTTGCCCATTAAGGAAGCTGTTAAATTGGGATTTAGAAATCAACCTAATTCCATGGCTCAAACGAACTTTCCTGTACTTTTTTTATTGGTCACTTTAGATCGACTTAAAGATGGTGAAAGTATTTACAAAAAGGAGTACGCAAGCTTGGACAACGGAGCCCAGATTGCAAGGCCACGGAAAAAAAACATTTGTCTAATGACAAAAGAATTAATAGCTGTAACGAAAAATTGGAGCAAAATCGGTACACCGTCAGGGAATTTCTACGCGTGGCAAGTCACGTAGTTGCAGAATTGGACCGTCCCACTGTGCCGATTCCAGGTGTTATACATGCGCAACCAGCGGCGGCAGCAGTCCGTCCAGCCCCGGCAAACATCGGTCTAGTTCATCCAGCTGCGGCCAACCCTATTCGTCCAGTTCTTGCCCCACTCCCTGGTCCAGCGCCGGTACTTGATGTCGACCCAGCCCAGGCCATCGTTCCAGTTCTAGACCAGGCACCCGGAGTTGACCGAGATCCGGCCCCAGCTGTCGGTCGAATCCAGGTCCCAGAAGTAGGCAATTTGTGCACGGTATGCATGGTAAATAGAAGAAATACTGTGTTTGTTCCATGTGGCTATACTTGCGCCTGCGAAAGATGTAAAGACAGGATCATGAATTATGATGTGCCCATATTGCAGGACCCTCGCCTCAGCAGCTTACAGGACTTTCAACCCATAACTGCAGTGGTTTTTATTTTTTACCAATGTTTTTAATTTGGTATTATGCTTTTTCAATTAAAATTTTATACAAAGTCTACGATAGTTATACGTTATTCCAGTTGTGAGACTTGGCGTTATACGTACGTCCAATATACATTAATCCGGTTATACCTTATTCCGGTATAGAATTTCGCGGTTATAGGCTAGTCCAGTTATACTTTATTCCAGTATTGGACAGTTATACCTTATTCCAGTTTTCAAATACGACGTTATACACTATTCCAGTTATATTTTACTCCAGTTCGTTATAATACCTTATTCCCGTTATACTTTTTTTCTCTTATTAATTAGCTGCCACCTTTTCCAAAACATTCTTCTACTAATTAGCTGCCACCTTTTCCAAAATATTCTCCAATTAATTAGCTACCACCTTTTCAAAAATATTCTCCTATTAATTTCTGACACCTTTTCCAAAATATTTCTTATTATGTTGGTGCAAGGATGGTGCACATAGAATATGATTTTAATTTTCCATTTCGGATACGTGGGGGGCTGTCATTTCGTCAGCCCTTCAAAATCTTTAATGAAGTAGAGGCGAACCGTAGTGGTGCAAGCTAAGTTAAGGGTGGTGCATGATGGTGCATGCTTGGTGCAATTGATCCATGTATGTTTGGTGGCGATTTGAGCACCTGGGGGGCCAAGTTAATGGACGTCGCCTTTTCCAAAATATTGATGTTTATCTTCATTGCTGTTAGGTTATGTTTTTTACCTCTCCGAGTGACGTATGTCACGGAGAGGTTCTAATTTCGACGTGTCTGTGTGTGTGTGTGTGTGTGGGGGTATGTGTGTGTGTGTGTGTCTGTCTGTTGTTATACCCACGTGACCGCGTTCGCAGTTTGCAAATCGGAGCAAACGTGTTCTCAATTTCCGGAAATTTCGAAAATTGTATTACACTTACAGGCTATTACTCCATTGCCTGTCTAACATCACCAGCCTCTGGTCTTTGTCCATCCCACATGGACACCAGTCTGTACACACTGGCTTCTAATCACAATCGTCTGCTGCTCTTTGTCCATCCCACATGGACACCAGTCTGTACACACTGGCTTCTAATCACCACCGTCATCTGCTCTTTGTCCATCGCACATGGACACCAGTCTGTACACCTGGCTTCTAACACCCCCATCTTCTGGTCTTTGTTTTTGTCCATCCCACATGGACACCAGTCTGTACACCTGGCTTCTAACACCACCATCTTCTGGTCTTTGTTTTTGTCATCCCACATGGACACCAGTCTGTACACCTGGCTTCTACTCCATCATCATCGTTAAGGTTAAGACATACGCGGCGATCGGCCAGGGTTACGAGAAACGTCCGGCCTCCCTAAGGTGGGGCTTCCACCAGAGGTTCACGCAATTGCGCTGTTCTTATCCATAGCTGCGATTCGACACCCTTATATACTACCTATTTGAGTAAGGCGACGCAACCGGCGTATGCTTCATTTCAAACGCCAATATTAGTCAAGTCTCTCAAGAATGTTTAATTATTCTTTTTCAAAACGATGTAACGCTCAATAAGGCGAACAACTATCGAAGAAAATATTTAATATTAATTATATTTATTTTAATATTTAAGATAATCATGTCTCTAAACTCAAAATTAATACGGAAAGGGTAAAACAGTAGTCTATGTGTTTGTCTATATGTGTCCGTCCGTTGTTACACTAGTGCGCTGCATTAGAAGTTCGTTTTTGTTTTGATGTGTAAAGAAATCCTTCAGAACCTTAATATTCCCGTTTTCCATAATATAAAATGAATATGTGGAAATATTTTTCGTAATTATGATGCATTTAGTACTTTTGTAGCTTTAAAGCTCTATTTCATTTTGATATTACAAAGATTTTTTTTAATATTATTATTTAAAATGGATGTTTATATATTACTTAAGCTATACTACATCTGTTTATAGCATAATCCTTTCTAAAATGAATACAAGCGCAACGCTACAATGTTGGTCAAATGAACTATTAATTGTTAATAGGCCTAGTGAACCAAAAAGTAAACGCTTGGGTTTGGTTTTCGTTTCTGTAATGCAGAGACATTAACGGTTAAGAGTGAGCCGAAAGTTAAATACACTATTAAATAATTAGGCTTAGATTATATAATCATGGTGGAAATCTGGGCCGCGTTCAGCAGAGCCCAGCGCTGTTAGCAGTGTCCTACATAACGGGATTTTGTTTTTGAATTTTGACGTCACGGTGCTTAGCGCTGAGCTAGCGCGGTCTTCAAAGAAAATAGTCGGCCTTTTGGATAACGTGACGTAAAACGTGTAGTTCTCAGCTTGGCGAAAAAACCATGGATGAATCAATACAAATAGCTCTATGGGACTATAGCTATTTAATTGGTGTGAAACCAGTTGATCACGCGAGAATTTTAAGAGATATGTTAGTTTCTAATTTTAATTATAAAAGTTGTTATCTATCTCTATAAATATGTTATCATACAATTTTTGTTAAGCCTTGGTACCTTGCACGCTTTATTGCGCTAGCGTCATTTATAAAACACCGATGACCGGAGAAAAGCTATGACGACAGAGCTCACCGGTAAACATTTCCAAAATCCGCTGTCTTTTTTGGTGAGCTCTGCTGAACGCAGCCCAGACCAGTGAAAGGTCTGATCGTAATGGGATAATAGCTTCGTGTTTTCATGCTTTTCATGGTACGCATTTACTTTCAGTGTGTGTAGCCACAAATAAGCTTTGGTGTTATGTAACGTTAACAGTCATGTTGACAAACTAAGAAAATCGTTGAGGTGAAACGAGAGGATAGTGTTTATATGGCAACCCTGTTGTGAATATGGCTTTGAACATAGAGGGCATACAGTTGAGGAGTAGAAAATTGGCCTTTACAAACACGTAAAGGTAGTATCCCTCCAAAGTTTTATCTCTTCATTTCCCGTTTCTCCCCCATCGGATGATTTTAATGTGTAGAAGTATATCATTTTTGGATGTAAAATGTCGTCTGATTTACAGTATATTTGCTATGCTTTGTATACTGCTTTAATATTTCATAAATTTTAACTTAAGAAACATTTCCATATCTGGGTAAATAAGTTTGTAAGTAGTCGTCTTGACTCGGAGAGGTAATATTTTGGTTTTCCCAACTTGTTTATGTTAGGAGGCGGTTATACACTTCAAGTAAGTGTCTCCCTTATGGAACAAGAAACAAATAAAACCATCAAATTCTACTCTGAGTCTTTTTTGGGTATGTTATATAATGTTAATGGTAAGAGGAGAACTGGGAATTGGGTTGACTGAGGTTTGTGTAAATGGGAATTGGGGATATTAAATTGGGTAAAATGTGGGGTAACCTGAAAACGGTACCCAATTCCCACTTAGGGACTCTTGAGTAAAAAAAAATACTCTTTCCTGAAGCATAATAGGGAAAACTCGCACACTAATATTGGCAGTTTGGCACGAGTAGGCAGGCAAAGAGAAACATTTTACATGGTTTGCTTTTCGCAATAAATGATCACCAAGAAATTTTAAATATTCTAAAGCACCAAACGGTGGAACTACTGTACACACAGAATAAAAATGCTGTAAAATAAACACTATGGTAAGGGCAATAGCGTATGCCATCAAGATGATGTTAATTTAATTGCGCATCCTCCCTGTTTTTAATACCGTCAACAATACTTTTTTTCTAAACAGTGGAACTAACAGTTTTAATACCGTCAACAATACTGTTTTTCTAAACAGTGGAACTAACAGTTTTAAGTATTAATTGCTCGTGTATTCAGGGGCGTTTGTAGCTTTTAAAATAACCGCTTCAGAGGTTGTTTCAAAGACAGTCTTAACCGTTGAATATATTGTAGGGGTCAATGAAAAAACCAGCACTATATGCTGTTTTACTACCAATAAATCACAGTTACATAAAATGTCTGCTGCTGTAAAACTAACAGCAAAATATGTGGTTTTAAACTCACTAAGCACTGTGGATTAAAACGTGGTTTGCTGTGAAAATCAAAACACATCATGCTGTTTCAAACCGCTTATGGTACACTAAAAAATAGGGTTGCTGTAAAAATAACAGCTCTTAGAACAGTTATAAATCCCTAGCTTATTTTGATAAAGACGCTCTTTGCTGTTAAACTAAAAGCACTCAAACCTTTATTAAAAACATTAAGCTCTGTTGGTTAAGATGCAACTTGTCATTTATATAAGACGACTAGCTGTTTTTAACAGACTGTCCATTTGGGTAAATTTATACTGGTTGCTGTTATACACTCTTAGAAAATCTGGTGTGCTTTAACATCTTTAAAAGTAGTTTATATGGGTCCAAATTTTACACCATTACAGGTGTTCATTTACACCCCAGAAAGGGTTTAATAAAACTTATTTGAGCAATTATTGTCAAAGATAAGAATAAAATTGTGCAACAGAGGTTCAGTTTAACACTTTTTTACTCCCATATGAGTGTTGCTTAATTCCTTAAAGGGTGCAGCATAACACCTTTCCGAGTTTAAATAACGCTTTCTGAGTGTCGTATGACACCTTCCCGAGTGTTTGATTTATCAGCAAATAGCGCTATGTGCTTAGCAAGGTTCAACCTTGAGAGAACTTAAGAGGACAGTTCTAACAAGCAAGGGTAGTTCTCGCATCAATGTGAAACTACATAAAAAGTTTATTCCAGTATTGGACAGTTATACCTTATTCCAGTTTTCAAATACGACGTTATACACTATTCCAGTTAAATTTTATTCCAGTTCGTTATTATACCTTATTCCCGTTATACTTTATTCCATTTATACTTAATTCCGCCCCCAGCGTTTCCCTATTGCAGCGTCATCTACGTGCATTATTATTTTAGCAACAATTTTCGAAACAATAATTATTAAATATTAACTCTATATAAAATTTAATGTTTCAATTGCAAATTTTAATTACGAGAAAAAAGTTTAAAATAACTTTGGCAATATGTATGCAAAATTAGGCCAACACGATGGCGCTAAATAGGGTCTAGTTCTGAGGTAGCCCACCTGCCTTTTGTCCCGAGTATTCCTTCCCCATTTATAGCTTCCCACCAGACCCAATCGTTTACGAAGTTACGGCGTGTATTTCTCTCAGAATTCGTATCCACCCCCTATCATTCTTGATTATATAACCTACTTTAATTGCGACGTTTATTGGAGTTTTCGCATTTAATTTTTACCCCATAATTTTGTGCCGAAACCCACTATTATACCCCTAAAAGCCAAAGCCAAATGTAATGTGTTTGCACGCGCGTAATGTTCTTACGCGACATATACGTTCCGCTAAGTTCCGGTATGAATCTCGACTGGTCGCTGAGATTTTCGTCAATCCAAAGGCTCTTTACTCCCACGTCTCACGTTCGCTGAACCCCAGAGCCCATCTGTCGGTTGTCAACGACCCTGCTGGCGTTACGCTTCGGGACCCCGCTGAGATTGTTGAGGCTCTCAACGTTTATTTCCGGTCGGTCTTTATTCCGGAACCCCACGAGGAGGCGGTTTATCTTGGGGACTTTATGTCACGAGTCGCTTCTGACGAGACCGCGCTCCAAGTAGAAATGGAGCCCTCAGATTTTGGTTTGTCCTATGTGGAGGTTCGCCGCTACTTGCGACGTTTGCGGCTCGACAAATCTCCTGGCCCGGATGATCTTCATCCGCGGCTCTTGCGCGAGGGTGCCACGATTTTGGCTGCGCCCCTGTTGGCCATATTTCAACGGTCAATTTTGTCGGGTGTCGTTCCTGCTATTTGGAGGAGGGCGAACATTACGGCCATCAAGAAGACACCCTCTTCCTGCTCGGTCACGAATTTTCGGGGAATTAGCTTGACCTGTTTACAGTGTAAACAATTGGAGCTCTATGTCCGGGATGCTCTTGTCTCCTTCCTAACGGCCCGGAATTTCTTTACGCCTGACCAACACGGTTTTTTGATGAAACGGTCGTGTTTCACAAACTTGTTAAGCACCCTTGAGAACGCCTCCCGCTGCCTCGATTCGGGAGCCTCGGTCGACTTAATCTACCTTGATTTGCGCAAGGCTTTTGATACGGTCCCGCATTCGTTGTTACTTCGGATACTAGAATGGCTTGGCGTACCCTTCACGCTTGTGACCTGGATTGCGGCCTTCCTCCGAAATCGGCTTCAGCGCGTGGCACTTCGGGGTGTTTACTCCTCGTGGTGTGAAGTGGCTAGTGGTGTGCCTCAGGGTTCGGTACTGGGGCCCACGTTCTTTATTGTTTATATCAACGACCTCCCGCGTGCTATCCGACACTCGTTTGTGAGCCTGTTTGCGGACGATTCCAAGGTTGGGCGCGGCATTCGCACGCCCGCCGACTCTCTCGCACTGCAGGGGGACGTGGATGCTCCTGATGCGTGGGCCAGCTCAAACGGCATGAGCTTCAACCCCACCAAATCCGTGGTCCTGCATTGCGGAAGAAATAACCCTCGCTTTCAGTACCGTTTGGCGGGTAGGCCTATTGAGGCTCAGTCTGTTGTGAGGGACCTCGGGGTTATGTTTGCTGGTGGTATGCTGGGAGATACCCATAGTAGGGTGGCGGCGGTCCGTGGCTCCCGTGCTCTTTACATTTTAAAGCGCTCCTTTTCGCATTTTAGCGTCCGGTTATTTGGCGTCCTGTATAGAACTTACATCCGCCCTCATCTTGACTACTGTTCAAGCATATGGTTTCCCCACCTCGTCAGGGACATTGAGAATGTTGAACGGGTCCAGCGCAGGGCCACAAAACTTGTTTCTGGCCTGCGAACTTTGCCCTATCCGGAGCGCCTCAGACGGCTGGGCCTTATGTCCCTAGCTGATAGGCGGCTGCGTCAGGATTTGGTGGAAACCTTCAAATTGGTCCATGGCCACTACGACGTGGAGGCCACCGCATTTTTTACCGTTCGCTGGACTGGGAGGAGAGCGCCCACTCTTTCCAAGTCCCGCTGTACGTCCCTGCCTCGGCGTGTCTTTTTCACGCAACGGGTTATTAACTCGTGGAATGGTCTCCCTAGTGAGGTGAAGAGGAACTCGTCTGTCCATGCGTTCAAGGCTCGGTTGGACAAATTCGTCCACTGAGTCGCGTCATTGCTTTTTTTATGTGTTTTGTTTTTATTTTGTCTTATTTTGTTCTGTTTCTTTAAATTTTGGCTTTCTTTTTACCCGTCAATAAACTTTATTATTATTATTATTATTATTATTATTATTATTATTATTATTAATCTTAAATGTTTTAGCAGACGACGCATAGGAGGATTTCTACTATTTTAGAATTCGGGGTAATTCAGTAAAAGTTCGGCAAAACTAAATTTAGGGTAAAATAGTGTTACCCAGAAATGCATTCATCGTAACTTCATATCAGCTCGGACTGGTAAGTAAGAATGTAACTAAGTTGTAAAGAGGGAGGGTAGTTTAGTTAGGTTTATTTAGTTTCTGATACGGATTTAAATAACCAACTTTAATTGCGACGTTTATTGGAGCATAGCCCACTTGATCACGCTGGCTGCACGTGCTCTAGAAGCCCCCTCAATCGACCCTAAGAATGAAAATAACATAGGTTCGGTCTAAGATTCAAACCCGTCTGGTTTTAACATGGGCGTCTATGGAAGGGGACCAGTCTTATCAAAAGTGGATTATGCTTCACACATAAAGTACGTAAGTCCCACTTTTACATAGCTTTGGCCATGGATTTCATGATATTCCCGAAGTAAATACTAAGCAGACGAACAAAAATGCTTTTAACCAATCATTAGCCCCCTAACCATAGATAACCTCTTTAATGCCAGACCAATCGGCGACGGCTATTACTATTTTCTTGCATGAGACCTCGACTCGACCTCGCCGTCGACATAACCGGGAAGCCCGGAAGGCGAATTTGCTGTATCGTTCGGTAGTCGTTACAAAATATTTAACGTTTTAAAGCTCAAGTTTCGAAATTTTTTGAGACATTTACTAAGTCTTCAACTAGATAAGATTTTCTTTAAATTTCAACAGAAAAATAGCTCCGTGAATAAAATTAGACACGAAAACTACACTACGCCTTGGCTAGATATCAGCGGCTATCGTTAAAAAACAGATGCACGGCGTCCTAAATAGTCCAAGCAAAAGCTACCAAGTTTTATAACATTTTAACGCCTTACTCCCAAATAATCTTTGGCATTGTGAATAGTTTTATCTAAAGAATATTTTAGTAGTTCTCGAATTTAGGTACGTGGTAAATCGGTTCTTTAGGCGGAAGGACCGGATGAATCCGAAGGAGCCGCGTTACTGAACTATTTCCCTCCGCGTAAGGGGAGGTTCTTTCCTTGGAGCTTAGAGAATATCGTGTAGCTCTCTCAGGCACATGTTACGTACTTCATGTGTAAAGCCTAATGGTTTTATCGACCATTTTCTCCCAAATAGTGCATCCACTGGTTCAAATCTCTTGAATTTTTAATGAGACGTGTATTGAAAGGTTTGATATTATCCTGTAAAATTTAAAGTCTTCAGCTATAATAGTTTTTTTTTATAAAAAAAAAATCATCACATAGTTGCCCAAATTTACGTTCGGTTAGGTTAGGTTTGGTTGAAACTGCCACCCTTAAAATCAATTTATTTTAAACATCTCTTTATTTGCGCCGAAAAATTTTAACACCATATTTTCAAACAACATCGGAAAAAAAAAATACGAGCAGGGGCTATTCTTAAAAATTGCTTAAAAAGGGTATATCCGCCTCTAGATGATAAGCTAACGGTCAAATCCTTAATCCTTCAATTTCTCGACTATGTGATGATTTTTATTTTTTATTAAAAAAACCATTATAGCTGAAGACTTTAAATTTTACAGGATAATATCAAATTTTTCAATACACGTCTCATTAAAAATTCAAGAGATTTGAACTAGTGGATGCACTATTTGGGCCAAAACGTTGATAAAACTGGTCCCCTCCCATGGACGCCCATGTTAAAACCAGACGGGTTTGAAAGTTCAGACCGAACCATGTGACGCGCCGCGTGCGCGAGTTAACATGTAAAAAAATCGTTTGGACGGGCTTCTAGAGCGCGTGCAGCCAGCGTGATCAAGTGGGCTATGATTGGAGTTTTCGCATTTTTAAATTTTACATCACAATTTTCTGCCGAAACTCACTATTTTACCACGAAGAGTCTTAGCCGAAGCCAAAAGTCGTTAAAATCATGTTTTAGCAGACGACGCATAGGAGGATTTCTACTATTTTAGAATTTGGGGTAAAAAAAAAATTTGTTTCAAATAGCGTTTTCCGGAAAAGTGTTCACTGCTCATAAATCAAGTTCTAAACTTCAATCAGCATTCAGCGGTTTTCAGCCCTGACTGGTAAGTAAGAATGTATATTAGTGATACTAAGTTAAGGCCCTATTTTTATTACTATTAAAATGTTTCGTATGTTATCTTAACAGGGAAACTGTACAAAGTATGATGGATGTCGTGAAGGATTGTCGTGTTATGGTCGAACGTTTAAGCTGGTAAGTTATGAATATAATGCAACTTGGATGTCAGAAAGGCATGAAATGGATCCAAACCTATCGAAACTAATATATCTTGAAACGAATTAATTCTCTCTTGCTATTTTAAAAAATAAAAATACTAGCAGACTAAGGAGAGTAAATAATTTATAAGCCGCTAGGTATGATCTAAGACCATTAAACACAGATGGACTGGAATGGGGAAAGGGCGGGTGGTTCCTTGTGGGAAGCGTCTCTCTAGCGCCACGCCGCGACCAATATTGAAACTATATCCAATCAAACAAACAGGCGCGTGAAATAGCAGACGACATTAGGCCCGTTAAAGCTCGAAAGTCTATGTTAGGTTAGAACGTAACCTTAGTTAGAGAAAGTGTTTAGTTGAATGTAAGTTACTTTCAATTATATTTTTTATTTAAATAGGTATAAGAATTACTATACAAGCCTTAAGCCATAGCTCACTTTTAGAAAGTTGATATTTGGGGTTTGGTATTGTGTAGAAAGTAATGCCTTTCATATGGAATTTATCAGAATAACGTTGATCATTTTTACAAACTCCAAAAACGCACCTTTTGCTTGGCATCTTAAATACCCAAACTAATCCTTTATATTACTTTAAGAAAACGAACATAAAAGGCGAAAATGCGGAGAGGAAAAACCTAACCGTGCCTAGACCGTACAATCATAAAAATTCAACAGAGCAGACGACATAATAAAGGTCACAAAGATGCCTTGAAATGTTTCGGGAGTCTCCCGCTAGGGGCGACGATACGCGCTGAAATTTCAAGATACGGGTTTTAGCTTATCATTCTAGCCCATCTGTGTTTAATGGTCTTAGGTATGATAATGATTCCTATTTTAGAGGCCGTTTTCCATAGTAGGAAATTTTTTAGTAGGATAGTAGTAAACATAGTAGTATTTCCCCTACGCGGGAAAGCAAAACCACGGAGCTGTATTGTAGAAGGAGTAGAGACTCGTAGCTTCCCCTCTACTAAAAAAAGCTCGACCTTATTTGTCCATAAAAAGGGGGTTTGAATTTTGACCCTCCCTCCAAACCTTGGCGAGCCCATGTAAACAATAATGATGGCCGCGAGCTATGAACGTTCAGGAGGGTTAAGCCTCGGTCTTTTGTGTATCGAGTCCGAGTGACGGGAGTTTCTCAAGCGTTTGCAAATTTTTTTTTTACTTAAATTTTTATTTTTTCTATTATTTCTATTTATATTAACTATAATATGGAAAATATTCAAAGAATTAAGCCGGGAAAGAAGAAAACGACGCCTTCTTTAAAACACGTGACGTCAGAGATTGTTTACATAGGCTCGGTATGCGTGAAAATTGTGCGCGGAGCACTAGTACGCTTATGTCTAGGGCCGCCTAGTCTCTACTCCTTCTACAATACACATCCGTGGCAAAACCTATGATGGAGAAAATGGTATGAATTGCTACATTGTGCCGACTAATCGTATTAACAGTAAAGAATAGGGAACTCGTAAAAAAAGAATGATAAGAAGGAGGATGATACAATTAATAGGGTTTTTACCAGAAGTGAATTGTAATCATGGGAAAGGAGCCGGGAAAATATGGTGTAATATGAACATGAAAATGTAATACATGGATTTAGTTAAACAATAATTCAGCATATTCCTTCGTGACTGGGCTTTACAGAACAAACATCAGCGGGTATGTTCCTGTTTTTATTATGATCAACCGAATAAACTGCCGCCTTTTCCAAAATATAGCTATTTTATTGTCTTTCTACCTTGAAAAGACGCGCATGTGAGATTTTACCCTCATTGCTAGTTCTGAATTCGGAAACTTGCCATGAATATTAGCAGTATGAGCTAATAACGCTGCGCAATGATGAATAATTTAAACAGTAAATCTATACCGTGATTACACAATATCTGAATTAGGCCTCGTAAGTAGTCCATAGTATTTTCTCCATCATCGCTATAGCTTTTTTTCTCTGTGTCTGGGGCAATGCTTTTCAGTCTAGAAAGAATACTGCTATTTTTACTGCTATCTTACTAAAAAAGTATCGAAGACGGCCTCGTAATTAGGAATGAAGCGTTTTGCTGTATTCATAAAATGGAGTTGAGGAATAGAGCTATCTCAATTGTGACGTCAGTGGCTTGGTAAAACCAGAGTTCGAATTAAAAACCCAGCCCAAAAAAACCCGCGGGTTTTATTGGGTTTTACCCACCATAAAAACCCACTAAAAACCCAGTTAATAAAACCCATCACTAAGATCATCAATTTTGATGAATTTGAATGTGTAACATAACGCGATCAAAGTACGCGCCATTTCGTGACCCTATAAAACTATACCAGGGGTCGCTAATGTAAGGAACTGAACTGAACCGTGGAAGTGGATCTAGGGGAGACGGGGTCGTGGGAAGACAGACAGCTACGGCTGGGACTAGGAGTCGGTTGTATGATTTTAACCTGAATAAAGTACTGATGTTTATTTTAACTAATTGTTTTAACTTGAGTGAGTCCAGTTACAATCCGTGAGAACCTGAACACAACAGAATGGTGGAATAATTTCATTTTAAATATAGTTTAAGATATTTGTTGTTTTAACTTGAAATGTACTATTTAATAATATTTATTATTTTTAATGAAACATTTTAAGACTTTTTTTATTAAGAAGTTACTTTTGAATGACATTTTTTTCTACCATGCACGCATATGCTAAAGATCAAAAACCCAAAAACCCAATAAAACCCGGTGGGCTGGGCTATTTTTTTTTTTTTTAAAAAAACCCGGATTTTTATGAACCATGGGTAAAACGTCACATGATTGACTTTGGCAGTGGGCGGCCATGTTTGGTACTTGTTATATTTTATGGGCAAATAGCGTGGGTGACGTCACACCAAAGAGGGTAGAGAGAGGGGGAGTAGAAGCTAGCGGCTTTGGCAAGGCATTTTGGGTGTTCTCGCTTTTCTTTATTTATTTGTTATATTTTCCTCCTAATATCCGGTTCATCATATTTCAACCAATAAGAGGGTAGAGAAAGATGCGCGCGAACACCGGAAGCTTAGAGGTAAATTTTCAAAGCGAGAACACTCCAGCCAAGCCTTCTACTCCCCCTCTTTCTACCCTCTTTGGTCACACTAAGGTTTCTGAGATAGCTCTTGAACAAAATTGCAGCGTTAATTTTCACAATTTTTGAACTAGTTAAGCTTTGCCATGTTTTTCTTAGCTTTTTATAGCGAAAGCTACAATGTATGGGGAAACCTTTCTTATTATTTGTTCGTTTTTGATTTACCCTCAGTTTGAAAAATATTTAATTTTAGGGAAGATTTACAATCTCACAAACTCTCTTTACAAAATTCCGAAATGAGCTTAGTAAATCTTCAAAGGTTGGCCATTAAAGAGGTATTTGCGAAATTATTGGGATATTCCTCGTTTTAGGCAAACTGATAGTTATTGAACCTTTGTTTTTAGGAAATGGACTACGAGGAAAATTGTAACTATGATCACTTGAGCAAAGATGATCTAATCAATGAAGTTAAAGCTAGAGATGATCGAGTTAGGAAACTGGAATCGGAGGTATTTTTCAAAGCATAGGTGGAGCACAAAAATATGAGACCCTTTTGGGATCATAGCCAATTTTATATGCACAGGATAAGTTGTCGAACCTGTTGTCTCTTAATTAAAGGGTCTGTAAAGTCGTCTTTCCTTCTAGCAAACGCGGCGGGAAGGGGGGGTTAAGGACTCTCGGGGGTGAGGACTTTTTAAAAACAAAATTCAACGGTCCGCCGACATTTCTATGGGTCGGTGAATAATTAAGGTTATTGGTGAACCCACCAATCACGATTGGCTCTAATCTAAGGGGATTGGTAACACAGCCCTCCTTATTAACCAAGAAACCCAACGAGGACCTTTGTTACTGATCCCCCTTCTTGTGTGTCATTGGTTTCTCCTCTATCTTGCTTGCCCCTTCAAAATACATTTAGCCAAAGAAAGTCCGAAGATTGTTTTGTAATGGAATCTCATTTTGTTTAGTGTAATGTTTTAATTTCAAAAATGGGAAAAGAGAGAGTGAAAACAACATTAACGATAAATAAGCAAATTGACGAAATTGGAAGACTCAATAGGGTTATTAAAGAGTTGGAAAGGAGAATCAAAGATCTGATAGTATGGAACATTCTTCATTTTCATAGTCAAAGTGAAAGAGAATTACTTTAAGAATGAAATTTATTGTTAATTGTTTAAAAAGCAGGAGAAAAGTGGAATACATCGATTAGCTAACAATTTATACGTGAAACCTGAACCCGTTGGAAATGATTTGGAAATTAATGGCCAGGAGTTATCCCTTCCAGTTGTGATGCACAGTGTCCAAGGTATTCTGGACAAAGAAGATTTTATTCAAGAATCGCCTGTTTTTGAACCTCAATATGTTGCGGAGGTTTACAATACAAACGCGGAAACTAAAATTACCTCAATTTATTCTGAAAATATGGGGTTTATAACGCGAAATACGAGTCCGTGTGTCCCTAAACCGATTTACAGTGACAGTTTGCCTCTATGTGCGCCTTCACCAAAAATTATGGTCGAAAACCAATTCGAAATGTCTCCTGACACGAAGACGGAAAGCGATTCGCCACGAGAACCTCTTAAGAACAATATTAACAGTAACGACTCTCTTCTTAAATCACAAAGTGTCTCGACAGAGGGGGACACTGAAGATAATACAACTCAATCGAAGGAATTGCGTGCTCCTGAATTGAATGTTGAAGTCGAAAAACATTTGGATCTTTCTCTTGATGCAAATGTCGAAAGCGATTCGCTAGGAGCCCGAGAAAACGATCTTGATGATAACCAATCCAAAATCGCCTTGACAGGCACAAAGGAAACTGATAGACAAAATCAAAGTGTGGAACTGTTTGTTGATCCGAGCTCATTGAGTGTGCCAGTGTGTGTTCCTAAAGTAGAACGTAACCCAATTGAACTATCAGAATTGACCTCCGTCTCTATGGAAAGCGATTTACTCGAAGTTCCAATTGCAGTTCAACATAATAGTTCCGAGTCCAACTCGGAGACATTTGAAGAAGTCGCTCCAAAGATTCCAGAAGGTAAAACCTCATCGCCTCGTTCGGAAATTGCACGTAAGTCATTTTATGCTTTTATAGTCTTGAGTACCTAGATTGAGAAGTCGTATTTCTAAGCAACTATTTCCGCCTTCTCGGTATAAAGTCTCATAGTGTATTCCATTTAAATGCTCTGAGATCGCTTTACAATCCTAATGTATTTTTATCATCTTCCGAAAACCGCGAATGTGGGAGACACGGACTCCCTGCCGGAAAATCAGTGTACAAATTTTGGACCTAATTCCACTTTAAACTAATCTTGGGCCAAAAGCCTCCAATCGATGCTCATAGATACTTTGTAGAATAATTGCAGGTGCGTTTCAGATACTTTGCAAGATCATTGCAGGTGTATTTCAGATACTTTGTAGGGTAATTTCAGACGCGTTTCAGATACTCTGTAGGATAATTGCAGGTGCGTTTCAGATACTTTGCAGGATGATTGCAGGCGCGTTTCAGATACTTTGAAGGATAATTGAAGGTGAGTTTCAGATGCTTTGTAGGATAATTGCAGGCGAGTTTCAGATACTTTGTAGGATAATTGCAGGCGAGTTTCAGATACTTTGTAGGATAATTGCAGGCGCGTTTCAGACACTCTGTAGGATAATTGCAGGTGCGTTTCAGATACTTTGCAGGATGATTGCAGGCGCGTTTCAGATACTTTGAAGGATAATTGAAGGTGAGTTTCAGATGCTTTGTAGTATAATTGCAGGCGAGTTTCAGATACTTTGTAGGATAATTGCAGGCGAGTTTCAGATACTTTGTAGGATAATTGCTGGCGAGTTTCAGATACTTTGTAGGATAATTGCTGGCGAGTTTCAGATACTTTGTAGGATAATTGCAGGCGCGTTTCAGATACTTTTCAGGATAATTTCAGACGCGTTTCAGATACTCTGTACGATAAATGCAGGTGCATTTCAGATACTTTGCAGCATCATTGCAGGTGATTTTCAGATACTATGTGGGATAATTGCAGTCGCGTTTCAGATATTTTGCAGGATCAGTGCAGGCATGTTTCAGATACTTTGTAGGATAAATGCAGATGCGTTTCAGATACTTCGCAGGATAATTACAGGTGCATATCAGATAATTTGCAGGATAATTGCAGGTGCGTTTCAGATACTTTGTAGGATCATTGCAGCCGCGTTTCAGATACTTTGTAGGATCATTGCAGCCGCGTTTCAGATACTTTGTAGGATCATTGCAGCCGTGTTTCAGATACTTTGTAGGATCATTGCAGCCGCGTTTCAGATACTTTGTAGGATCATTGCAGCCGCGTTTCAGATACTTTGTAGGGTCATTGCAGGCGCGTTTCAGATACTTTGTTGGATAATTGCAGACGCGTTTCAGATACTTTGTTGGATAATTGCAGACGCGTTTCAGATACTTTGTAGGATCATTGCAGCCGCGTTTCAGATACTTTGTAGGATCATTGCAGCCGCGTTTCAGATACTTTGTAGGGTCATTGCAGGCGCGTTTCAGATACTTTGTTGGATAATTGCAGACGCGTTTCAGATACTTTGTTGGATAATTGCAGACGCGTTTCAGATACTTTGTTGGATAATTGCAGGCGCGTTTCAGATACTTTGTAGGGTAGTTGCAGGCGCGTTTCAGATACTTTGTAGGATAATTGCAGACGCGTTTCAGATACTTTGTTGGATAATTGCAGGCGCGTTTCAGATACTTTGTAGGGTAGTTGCAGGCGCGTTTCAGATACTTTGTAGGATAATTGCAGACGCGTTTCAGATACTTTGTTGGATAATTGCAGACTCGTTTCAGATACTTTGAAGGATAATTGCAGGCGCGTTTCAGATACTTTGTAGCGTAGTTGCAGGCGCGTTTCAGATACTTTGTGGGATAATTGCAGTCGCGTTTCAGATACTTTGCAGGATCAATGCAGGCGCGTTTCAGATACTTTGTAGGATAATTGCAGATGTGTTTCAGATACTTAGCAGGATAATTGCAGATGCGTTTCAGATACGTCGCAGGATCATTGCAGGTGCATTTCAGATACTTTACAGGGTCATTACAGTCGCGTTTCAGATACTTTGCAGGATCACTGCAGGCGCGTTTCAGATACTTTGCAGGATCATTGCAGGCGCGTTTCAGATGCTTTGCAGGGTCATTGCGGGTTTTCTTATCAATTATTGTGAATGAGTCGCCTTATATACCCTAAATTTCCAAAAATTGTTAAAGAGGCTTACGCTTGAGTTCAAACGTCAACAATAGCTATGTTTAAAATGATTTTAGGAATAAAGTTTCTTAAAACGATTTAACTAGAATTAAGGTAAATTAATGACGATCAAATTAATAAATATCAATTATATTTATTTAAATATTAAAAAATAGCCTCTAAATTGCGTCTCGACTTGGAGAGGTTCATTTTGGATTCTCAACATGTACTCATCCCTTACAAAAATATTAAGCTGTAATTCATCTGCATACACGCTTTTTTATCGCTACCACGCTGTTATATGTATACATTAAGGCTAAATTTTCTGCTGCTCGAAAAACGGGAAAAATTCATAGCATTTCTAGAATTGCAAATTGACTGCCGTTTTCACATTTTCTGTTTGTTAACTGTTAACTGTCTAGTCTGGCAGAAATATGCAGCGCAATTCCGCAAACGCTATGCAAAAGTAGAAATACCAGCTGCTAGTTTAAAACTGTAATTTGACCATTTTTATAGACATGTTACAGGTTCTCAAAAGTGATGGAAAAGTAGAAATCCAGCTGCTAATTTAAAACTGTAATTTGACCATTTTTATAGACATGTTACAGGTCTGCAAAACTTATGGAAAAGTATAAATTTAAAAGTTAAAAGTACAACCTTTCGGATTTGCATTTATTTAAGTTAATCATCATCCCCTTTTTGTTGATATGCTCGTTTACTCATCGGTTAACGCCTTAATTGATCAGCACTCCTTTTTTCTGTAACACTGCGTTTTCGTACGCATTACCTTTTTTATGATGTTCGCTTGAATATAATTGTATTTTTGATGCTAAATTATAAATTATATGATTGTGGTTTTTTATATTTTCTGTAGGTAAATTCGACAAGAAACGTACAACGGGGCTTAAATATTCAACTGAATATAAAAAGGACCTACAACGTCGCAATAGAAAGGGTAAAGAAGGAAAACGCTTCAAATGTGATCAGTGTGACTATACATGCAAGAATAAGTGCGATTTCATCAGACATAAACGCATTCATAGCGGTGACAAACCGTTCAAATGTGATCAGTGTGACTATGGATTCACACAGAAGAGTTCTCTGAACATTCATCAACGCATTCACAGTGGTGAAAAACCCTTCGTATGTGACCAGTGTAACTTTGCAAGTACGCGGAAGTGCGCTTTGACAGTACATCTACGCGTTCATAGCGGTGAAAAACCGTTCAAATGTGATCAGTGTGGCTATGGATCCACGCAGAAGAGTTCTTTGATCACTCATCAACGCATTCACAGTGGTGAAAAACCCTTCGTATGTGACCAGTGTAACTTTGCAAGTTCGTGGAAGAGCGATTTGATAAGACATCTACGCGTTCATAGCGGTGAAAAACCGTTCAAATGTGATCAGTGTGGCTATGGATTCACGCGGAAGAATAATTTGAACGCTCATCAACGCGTTCACAGTGGTGAAAAACCCTTCAAATGTGAACAGTGCGAATATGCCAGCACGCACAAGGGTTCTTTGATCAAACATGGACGTATACACAGTGGTGAAAAACCCTTCGTATGTGACCAGTGTAACTTTGCAAGTTCGTGGAAGAGCGATTTGTTAAGACACCAACTCGTTCACAGTAGTGAAAAACCCTTCAAATGTGAACAGTGCGAATATTCCAGCACGAAAAAAGGTTCTTTGATCAGACATGAACATATTCACAGTGGTGAAAAACACTTCAAATGTGATCGGTGTGAATATGCCAGCACGGACAAGGGTTCTTTGATCAAACATGAACATATTCACCGTGGTGAAAAACACTTCAAATGTGATCATTGTGAATATAAATGTACGCACAAGAGTAGTTTAATCAGACACGAACGCATTCACAGTGGTGAGAAGCCCTTCAAATGTGATCGGTGTGACTATGCATGTACGCAGAAGTGTCATTTGATAGTACATAAACGTAAAAGACACATGTATGAATAGATGGATTTATATTTTAAATGTGTTGGACAATAACCATATTTGATCCTCTAAATTGTCTGAAACTGTGTTTGTAACTGTTATGTTTCGATGTAATAAAAAACTAACTGACCTACTAGGCCTACCTTATCTATTACTGTAAACATGATAAGGACTGGTATATAAACGCCTGTCGGGTAATCAACCGGCAGAAGGATTGTAATCGCGCCTCTCGTAATATTCTATGTAATCATTGTAAATACCATTAAAACTTATACCTTGACTTTTAACCGTGCAGTGTCATGTACATATAAGCAACTCTTATAGTAATGAACACAACATAATGGCGACGGAGGCGAGATCCCGATAACCCCTTGCACAACGAAGATCCTCGACTATAATCACCGCCGCTAAAAGGAGTACCAGCTGACGGAGCAGAAGAAGACAAACACAACATGTCTCTTACCGCACAATTCGGAACCTTCGAAGAAAGATCCGAGTCCTGGACCCTGTACGCAGAAAGGCTGGGGCAGTATTTCATTGCTCATGATGTAACCGAGGAAAACAAGAAACGGGCGATGTTGCTCACCGTCATTGGAGCCTCAACGTACGCCACGTTGCGCAATATCGTGGGACCTGCCAAACCTACCGACAAGACCTACGCCGAATTAGTCAAAGCGTTAAACGACTACTTTAATCCTATACCATCAGAAATCGTCGAGCGTTATAAGTTCAACTCGAGAGACCGACAACAAGGAGAAACGATAGCAAAATACATCTCCGAACTCAGAAGAATGAGCGAATTTTGTATGTACGGCAACTCATTAGACGACATGCTTAGAGATCGACTGGTGTGCGGATGCAAGGACGATTCACTGCAGAAAAGGCTGTTAGCAGAAGAAAAGCTAACACTAACTAAAGCTGTTGCCATCGCACAGACAATGGAACAAGCGACACAAAATGTTAGTACCATGAGGAGCCAGCAGTACGCAGATGGAGCTGAGAAGATAAATGCGATATCCATACTCTCCAGAAAGACAAGACAAGACATCACAAATCAAGACGGCCATCTACACCCAACCAAGAGGTGAAGCCAGCAAAACATGAAGGTCAAGGTCATTTCAAGAGAACGGAAAACAGTCATTCCAACGGATGCTACAGATGTAATGGACAAGGACACGCAGCAGTCAATTGCCAATACAAAGAATCCACCTGCCACGCATGCCGTAAAAAGGGACATCTATCAAGAGCCTGCAAAAACAGCCAGCGCAAAAATTGGTCACAAACAAACCATATAGAGCCTCAGGACAACGAATACGACACGTTCGAAATTCACCATATCTTCTCCGAAGAAGTACCATTGGATCAGAACGAGGAAGGTATCTACCACATGCCTGCGTTGAATGACACGAGGACAGTTGCGCCGTACAAGATAGAATGCGTGATCAACCAGAAAAGCATCATCATGGAAGTCGATACTGGCTCTGCGTTTTCACTCATCTCAAGCGAGAATGCCGATGGAATAGTAGACAAGGAATCACTACAGAAATTCGACACAAGTCTCAAATCGTTCTCTGGACACTCCATCGAAGTCATAGGCGTCACGAGCGTCGACGCGTCGTACCAAATTCATGAAGACATACTACCAATAGTAGTGTACAAAGGAAAAGGACCCACGCTTTGCGGCAGAAACTGGTTGTCATCGGCACTACCCATATTAGGAAAGGGATTCCCGAATACAGTGGACGTAGTAGCGAACATATCCAGCTCGGAAGAAACTTTACAAGCGATACTAGACAAACATGCAGAAGTCTTCGACACCAGTACATATGGACACTTGAAAGACGTAAAAGTTCATCTGTATCGTAAACCGGACATGGAACCAAAGTTCTTCAAAGCGCGTTCTGTACCATACGCATACAAAGAAAAAGTCGACCAAGAACTAACAAGACTGGAAGAAGCGAAGATAATCTCTCCAATACCGTTTGCGCAATCAGCCGCTCCCATCGTCCCGATTTTAAAACCTAATGGCAAAATCAGGATATGCGGCGACTTTAAAGTCACCGCCAATCAGCAAATCCAGACGGAAAAGTATCCGCTACCAAAGGCCGAGGACATATTCACCAAGTTGTCGGGATGCAAAATATTCTCGAAGTTAGACATGAGGGATGCATACAGTCAACTGGAGTTGGACGACGAATCCAAAGATTTAGTTGTCATCAATACTCAAAAAGGGCTTTTCAAGTACAACTACTTACCATACGGTATATCGTCAGCATCGGCCATATTCCAAAAGCACATGGAAGCGTTGCTAAGGAACCAAGACAATGTGACACCCATGCAGGATGACATAGCGATAGGCAGCTCAGACGAAAGGGACCATCTACGGAAATTGGACTCAATACTCCAAGTCATAAAAGACGCAGGACTCAAGCTTAGACGTGAAAAATGTCAATTCGCTAAAACATCCCTTGATTTCCTGGGTCACCACTTGGACAAGGAAGGGCTGCATCCAATGTCAAACAAAATGACGGCAATATCTGACGCTCCTGAACCCAAAAATGTGGAAGAACTGAGGTCATTCTTGGGTTTAATCAACTACTACGCCAAGTTCGTACCGAACTATGCGACGCAACTAGCACCATTATTCGAGCTTCTACGAAAAGACACGGATTGGAGATGGAACGAAGAGGAGAGGTCGACATTTGCCAAAGCCAAGGAATTCCTAACCAAATCGAACCTACTAGTACACTTCGATCCCAACCAAGAGATACGACTAGCGTGCGATGCGTCACCCACTGGCATAGGAGCTGTCATATCTCACTACGCACACGGCGAAGAACGTCCCATTGCCTTCGCATCTCGAACGACTTCCAACGCAGAGAAAAACTATTCTCAACTAGAAAAAGAAGCCTTATCTCTTATATATGGTGTGACGAAATTCCGGGACTATTTGTTGGGCCGCAAATTCAAGTTAATCACCGATCATCAACCATTGGTCAGTTTATTAGCCCAGAATAAACCGACGCCACAAATGGCAGCAGCAAGATTGCAGAGGTGGTCACTCGCCTTATCAGCTTATGACTACCAGATCGAGTATAAGAAAGGCAGCTCTAATTCAAACGCCGATTGCATGAGTCGCCTTCCACTACCAATACAACATCAAGAACCACCACTCCCCACGGAATACGTATTGCTCATTGATAAGTTCGACAACGGTCCAATAACGACAGATGACATACGGCGTGAGACAATGAAGGACAAGACATTGTCGAAAGTCATGGAGAACACGATAGAAGGAAAAGGATGGAACAAAGCAGATGTCACAACGAAACCATACTTCAACCGGCGAGAAGAACTAGCCACGATGCAAGGCATATTGATGATGGGAAAAAGAGCCATAATTCCCGAGAGCCTGAGATCTAAAATGATGGAACAGTTACACGACACCCATCAAGGCGTAGTAAGGATGAAGTCACTCGCAAGGTCTACAGTATGGTGGCCTAAAATTTATGAAGATATTGGAAAACATGTAAAGCTGTGTGATGCATGCCAATCCAAGACACCGGAACCAGCGAAAGAATTTTCACCATGGCCCACCGTTTCAACACCGTGGTACCGAGTCCATTGTGACTTCGCTGGACCCATTGATAATAAATACTTGCTGATAACAGTCGACGCGTTCACCAAATGGATAGAGGTAGATATCGTTTCATCTACTTCAACTGACTGCGTCATTCGCTCACTCAGATCGAAAATGGCTCGCTTCGGTATAATCAACACTCTGGTCACGGATAATGCCACATGTTTCACCAGCGAACAATTCAAAGCGTTTACCATCAATAACGGCATAAAGCATCTCACATCACCGCCTTATCACCCACAATCAAATGGACTAGCTGAGCGAAACGTTCGTACTGTGAAAACATCGCTAGAAAAACTATCCTTCGGACACAAGACAGCAAAGGACATAGTGGATGAAGGATTGAAAAGCACCAAAGAAGGTTCACTTGACGAAAAATTGGCTCGCATACTCATGAGGCACAGGCGGACTCCTCTTACGTGTGGGAAATCACCATCCGAATTAATGTTGGGAAGGAATATCACGACCGTTCTTGACCTATGTCTACCAAAGAAGCAATCTGAGACATCCGAGTATAACGTCACAAATCCCACCATGTACGCTAAAGCAGACCTAGTCTACGTAAGAAATTATGCTAGAGGACCTAGATGTATTCCCGGTATCATAGACAAGCGCATGGGTAACAAGTTATACCAAGTGGAGCACAGACAACAGATTCTGCGTAGGCACCAAAATCAAATTAGGAGGAGATGGACCAATCCGGAAGTGGAACGCAAAAAGGACGATGTGACCCAAGACCAATCACAACAAAGAGCACCTGAAACTGTCTGGATTCCAACGCCGACGTCAATCGAAAATAACGACACACCAACAGGAACTAATCGAACAACAGCAACAACAACAAGAACGCCCGACCACGAGATGACGCAACAGAAAAACATAGCGGCACCAAGTCCAGACGAAACAACTTCGCGGCGATCAGTGCGAACACGCAAACCCATAGAAAGATTAGGCTTATAAAAAGAAAAATTGATGTTATGTTTCGATGTAATAAAAAACTAACTGACCTACTAGGCCTACCTTATCTATTACTGTAAACATGATAAGGACTGGTATATAAACGCCTGTCGGGTAATCAACCGGCAGAAGGATTGTAATCGCGCCTCTCGTAATATTCTATGTAATCATTGTAAATACCATTAAAACTTATACCTTGACTTTTAACCGTGCAGTGTCATGTACATATAAGCAACTCTTATAGTAATGAACACAACAGTAACAATCCATTAAATTTCTCCATTCTAAATCGTATTAACGGAAGCTCCGCGCATTTTCAGAGAAGACTCTTGGGACACTATATACTGTTGTATCACCGCGTAATTTACCATTTTCCGAAATTACCGTAATTTTCTTACCCTAGTCCTGGATCTTCATTTGCGTCTTTAATTACTTTAACTTCGTCATCGGCTTTAAACAACAGAGATAGGAAAATTGTCGAATTCAAACTTGTTGTTTTTCCAGTACTTAGTAGGTTTATGACGTATAGAGGTTTAATTGGCTGAATTTTACTGTTTAATCTACGTCGGGGGGTTATTATGAACTCCTGGTATAACTTTGGATTCTGTATATTGTCTCAATGATCCAATTTTAATCTACATATATATTTTCGAAAGTTGTTAGTTTGAATTTATCATCTTTCCGAATATGACCATGCAAGCTGCCTGGTTTATATCGGTAACACTATAGGGAAGGATTAAAACAGGTTTGATTGAGTTCTTCTATAGACTGGTAATGCGACGAACCCCTATCCTGTTAAGAACCTACTATTCTGGACCCGTAACATATTTTAATGTGTTGGACAAAACGTTCACACTTTTTTATGTTATTTTTTAAAAAAAATAAAATGCCCTCTTTCCCAAAGGTCTTTACTCATTTCTTATTATCGCTGGTAATTATTTCGACCAAAAATACTTTGACAATAGAGAGGGGTGCCAGAACGAAATAAATTCGTAACTTAACTTTACGCGGCGTTACCTAGCTTTTGATTCACTGAAAATTCATTGAATATGGTGAAAGCAAAGAAAAGTTTAAAATAAGGCCGTTCGATTTTGAGCCAAAGTTCCATCTCCATTTAAGTTGATGTTCGTCCCTTTCTAATTGATATGCTCGTTTACTCATCCACTAAGGCTTTTGGTGAACAACGCTTTATTCGTTTCATAAACACTGTGTTTTCGTTCGCCTCAGCATTACATTTTAATGAAGTTGCCTTGAACGTTACTGTATTAGTGTATTTTCCATACTAATTATTCTGAGAGAGCGGTAGCTCTCATAGATAAGACTTCATACTGCTCTTAATGTATAAGGAGGGTTTTTGTTTGGATGTAGTTTTTTTGTATTGCATTAACTGTTTTGAGAGATCCATTAATTAGTTAATTTTATAAAAAATAAAGTTGCTAAGGGTGGTTTTCATTTCCAAAAAATTCATCACACCTTTTGTTGAAAAACAGGAATTTTTCCCATCCCTAACATGGGAAATTTTTGGAAAAAAACATTCCGGTTAATCCGATTTTAGAAAAACTATACGTTTGTTAGACTTGAAAACGGTTTTAAATGGAAGGTACAACACCTAACATTCCGCTAAGCAATTTTCATTGACTATAACTAAGTCTAAGTATGTTTAAATTAAAATTTTCAAAACCATTCCAATCTGCGATATTTAAGCAGTGTAAAGAGTCAGTTTATGATGTTAGCACTTTTAAAGCTATTTGGTTCATATTTCGTGGTGGTTAAAAAACAAGGGGACCTAGCTTTGTGTGAGCTAACAAGTTAAGTTGGAAAAGGTCCCCCACACTAATAAATTATGTAACCAACTGCCTTTGGTAATTGTGGGTACTTGTAGGTACTAGTGGGTGCTTGTAGGTACTAGTGGGTGCTTGTAGGTACTAGTGGGTGCTTGTAGGTACTAGTGGGTGCTTGTAGGTACTAGTGGGTGCTTGTAGGTACTAGTGGGTGCTTGTAGGTACTAGTGGGTGCTTGTAGGTACTAGTGGGTGCTTGTAGGTACTAGTGGGTGCTTGTAGGTACTTGTGGGTGCTTGTAGGTACTTGTGGGTGCTTGTAGGTACTTGTGGGTGCTTGTAGGTACTTGTGGGTGCTTGTAGGTACTTGTGGGTGCTTGTAGGTACTTGTGGGTGCTTGTAGGTACTTGTGGGTGCTTGTAGGTAATTGTGGGTGCTTGTAGGTACTTGTGGGTGCTTGTAGGTACTTGTGGGTGCTTGTAGGTACTTGTGGGTGCTTGTAGGTACTTGTGGGTGCTTGTAGGTACTTGTGGGTGCTTGTAGGTACTTGTGGGTGATTGTGGGTACTTGTGGGTGCTTGTGGGTACTTGTTGGTGCTTGTGGGTACTTGTAGGTACTTGTGGGTGCTTGTAGGTACTTGTGGGTACTTGTGGGTACTTGTGGGTGCTTGTGGGTACTTATGGGTGCTTGTGGGTGCTTGTGGGTGCTTGTGGGTGCTTGTGGGTACTTGTGGGTACTTGTAGGTACTTGTGGGTGCTTGTAGGTACTTGTGGGTGCTTGTGGGTACTTGTGGGTGCTTGTGGGTACTTGTGGGTGCTTGTGGGTGCTTGTGGGTACTTGTGGGTGCTTGTGGGTGCTTGTGGGTACTTGTGGGTGCTTGTGGGTACTTGTGGGTGCTTGTGGGTACTTGTGGGTGCTTGTGGGTACTTGTGGGTGCTTGTGGGTACTTGTGGGTGCTTGTGGGTACTTGTGGGTGCTTGTGGGTACTTGTGGGTGCTTGTGGGTACTTGTGGGTGCTTGTGGGTGCTTGTGGGTGCTTGTGGGTACTTGTGGGTGCTTGTGGGTACTTGTGGGTGCTTGTGGGTACTTGTGGGTGCTTGTGGGTGCTTGTAGGTACAAATTCTATAGATTTGTGCACAAACATGAGTCATATACCTGTACACAAAAATATTCCACGGACTTTTGCACAAAAACATTCCATATACCTGTACACAAAAATATTCCATGGACCTCTGCACAAAAACATTCCATATCCCTATGCTAAAAAATTTTCCTTACCCATTTGCACAATAATATCACGTTCACCTGTGCACAAAAATATCACGTACACCTGTACACAAAAATATTCGGTATCCATTTTCACAAAAATATTCCGTACACCTGTGCACAAAAATATTCCAAATCCATTTTCACCATAATATTTCGCACACCTATGCACAAAAATATTCCGTACACTTGTGAACAAAAACAGTTCGTACACCTGTGCACAAAAATATTCCGAAAACCTGTGCACAAAAATATTCCGAAAACCTGTGCACAAAAATATTCCGTACACCTTTGCATAAAAATATTTCGTACACTTGTGCACAAATAGAAATCACAGGCTTGTGCACAAAGAAATGTCGTAGACTCGCGCAAAAAGAGATGTTATAGACATGTGCACATCAGATTCCATAGAGTTATGCACAAACATTTTCAATACCCCTATGCTCAAACAGATTTCAAACCCTAATGCTCCAAAAGATTGCAAACCCATTTGCACAAAAATAATCCGTAGACCCGTGCTCAAAAATATTCCGTAGACCCTAGCTCAGACAGAAGTCACTCGCGTGTGCACAAACAGATGCCATAGACTTGTGAATAAACAGATGTCATAGACTTGTGAATAAACAGATGTCATAGACTTGTGAATAAACAGTAGTCATAGACTCGTGAATAAACAGTAGTCATAGACTCGTGAATAAACAGATGTTATAGACTCGTGCACAAAGAGATGTTATAGACTTGTTCACACACAGGTGTTATAGACTTGTTCACTCACAGGTGTTATAGACTTGTTCACTCACAGGTGTTATAGACTTGTTCACTCACAGGTGTTATAGACTTGTTCACTCACAGGTGTTATAGACTTGTTCACAAGCAGGTGTTATAGAATTGCTCACAAACAGGTGTTATAGAATTGCTCACAAACAGGTGCTATACAATTGCTCACAAACAGGTGTTATACAATTGCTCACAAACAGGTGTTA
Organism: Phalangium opilio; assembly: GCF_054372755.1. Lineage (NCBI taxonomy): Eukaryota > Metazoa > Arthropoda > Arachnida > Opiliones > Phalangiidae > Phalangium > Phalangium opilio. The sequence goes on from NW_028324165.1 coordinate 2,004,201, forward strand.
TACAATTGCTCACAAACAGGTGTTATAGACTTGTTCACAAACAGATGATTTAGACTTGTGCACAAACAGATGATTTAGACTTGTGCATAAACAAATGTTATTCACTTGTGCATAAACAAATGTTATTCACTTGCGCAAAAAGAGATGTCATAGAAATGAGCAAATCAGATTCCATAGACCTGTGCACAAACAGAAGTCGTAGACCTGTGCACAAACAGAAGTCGTAGACCTGTGCACAAACAGAAGTCGTAGACCTGTGCACAAACAGAAGTCGTAGACCTGTGCACAAACAGAAGTCGTAGACCTGTGCACAAACAGAAGTCGTAGACCTGTGCACAAACAGAAGTCGTAGACCTGTGCACAAACAGAAGTCGTAGACCTGTGCACAAACAGAAGTCGTAGACCTGTGCACAAACAGAAGTCGTAGACCTGTGCACAAACAGAAGTCGTAGACCTGTGCACAAACAGAAGTCGTAGACCTGTGCACAAACAGAAGTCGTAGACCTGTGCACAAACAGAAGTCGTAGACCTGTGCACAAACAGAAGTCGTAGACATGTGCACAAACAGAAGTCGTAGACCTGTACAAATAAAGATTTTTCACTTGGGCACATAAAGATTTTTCACTTGGGCACATAAAGATTCTTCAGACTTGTGTGCACGTAAAGATTCTTCAGACTTGTGTGCACGTAAAGATTCTTCAGACTTGTGTGCACGTAAAGATTCTTCAGACTTGTGTGCACGTAAAGATTCTTCAGACTTGTGTGCACGTAAAGATTCTTCAGACTTGTGTGCACGTAAAGATTCTTCAGACTTGTGTGCACGTAAAGATTCTTCAGACTTGTGTGCACGTAAAGATTCTTCAGACTTGTGTGCACGTAAAGATTATTCAGACTTGTGTGCACGTAAAGATTATTCAGACTTGTGCACATAAATATACCATAGACCCATGAACAAAAAATTCCATAGACCTGTGCACAGAAGATTCCATACTCCTATACTCAAAAGGATTCCATGCAGATTTGCACAAAAACATTCCGTAGACCTGTGTAAAACAATATACCATAGGCCTGTGTAAAACAATATTTCATAGGCCTGTGCACGAAAAGATTTCATAGACCTGGAAACAAAAATATGCCACTGACTTGTGCACAAAAAGATTGCATAGGCCTCTGCACAAAGAGATTTTATACCCCTTTGCACAAAAATATTCTGTAGGTCTGCGCTTAAACAGATTCCGTAGACTTGTACACAAACAGATGTTATAGTTTAGACTCGCGAAAACTGTCTATAACTGGTAATTATCTTTAATTGCTTATTTTGTTTAATTATATTTAATTAGAGATGGGCCGATACCGATGCCATATCGGTATCGGTACCGATATTTGGCCTTAACCGATATATCGGTATCGGTTAAAAATGAACCGATATTTCTACCCGATGTTTTTTGAAGACAAGTTGGGAAAGCCAAAATATTACCTCTCCGAGTGGAGATGACTATCACTACCCCCTAAACAACCTAAATATATGCATATATCGCTTTTTTTAATTCTTTGCAAGTGCAGGAATTCAATTTTAAAATAGTCAATTGTTCAAGCCTTTTCAATATCTCTCAATTGCTGTGGAAACTCTACTCTCTCGCTATACCTCAACCGTATTCTTAGTCTACCAGTATGACTTGTAACATTTGTCCATATCAAAGCTGAATCATACATCGCCACACAAAAAGCAAATGTCCCCAAAACATGGAAGCCACAACCCAATCACACATAAGCTAGGCTCGTACTTGTTCATCGCTTTCGATGATTTCACTAATATTAGCATTAACATTTTGTACATTATTGGGTTCCTTATTAATAGATATGCATACGCCTACAGTACTTTCAATAGAACATTTATTTAATGCATTTATCTTTCGTACGATCATGGCCAACTGGCCTCGTGGTAGGACCAACATTTTGCGTGCTAGAACCTGTTCCAGAAACAGCCTTTTTTTCCGCGGCTAACGCTCTTCTCCTTTCATTTTCTCGTTTCCTAAATTCAGGATCTGACCTTTTTGCCCTCATTCTTTCCCTTGCCTTTCGTTTTCTGATTTCCTCTTTACTTAAATTATTATCTTCCTCCATTTACTTATTAATCAGTTAAATACTCACAAAGGTTGGCAAAATCAATCTCCTTAAATACTCACACAGGTTGGCAAAATCAATCTCCTTCAGTAATACGTAAGGCTTAGTTATATTATTTGCCGAACAAAATTAATCGAGCAAATTTAACACTTAACTTCTTCCTTCGAAATTCTATCAAAGAATGAATCAACTATTTAAAAAAAGGTTTTTTTCGCGAATAGGGCGCTATCATACCAACAGCAATTCCGTCATATTTAAAAAATATACATTGCCAACATTTTTTTCAAATAAAGAATGATAAAAGTGCGTAAAAAAAGGTCTTTCACAAATAGGCCTAGGGGGCGTATAAACTAAACAGCAACAACGCTCTACAGCTACACTAATCTTACACAAACAAGGAGTACTATAAACCCACTACTGGAAGCGGTATTTTTATTCAAACGTAAAACAATTTCGCTTAAGCTTAACATCTCTAGACATCGGTAAAAATGTCTCTATCACTCCTAGACATTATAACTCAAATTCATCTGATTATGTTTTAACAAGGTTAAATCTAACTGGGAGTAAGATGAAAGGAGTAGAAGCTTATCTGTCTAAGGAAATATGAAATTTTATCTTAACAGTTCGTTAAATCATAAGTTTATAACGAAAAAACGCGGAAGGGGAAAACGAGCAGACAACAGCGATTTTTGGGGGTAGAAGGTTAAGAGCGCCATCTGTCGTCCGTGCCAAAGTTGAACTTCCACTCGAAACGCAATGAGAAAGTGGATAAAATAATGCCATCAGCTATTTAACTGCGTCGATATAGTTAACGACTTGACCCATGACATGCCCATAACACTGGCTTCTATGAATCCTATTTATTCTTGGATGCTAGGAAACTTGGTAGACGTAACAGTCTGTACCAAGTACCCAAGCATCCTTCAATAAACGCCTGGCAACATTGTGGTACGCATGGTACAACTAAAAAATAGGATGTGTATCTATCTTTCCAGTCACTCCAAGTCGTTAAGCCCTCATTACAGAGGATTTGAAACACTATCGTAATTCCAAGTGTCTCGAATCTCTACGTTCCTGTCCATTATGAACAGTGCTGAGAGAAAGATACATCAGAAAGAGCCATTCAAATCGAATTGCCGAAAATATTATCCATATTTTCATTTCATATAACAGAGAAAACAAATTATTATGGTTCTGAGAGGAGCTTCCCATTTTGGTTGTTGTTCTCAAAAATATATCGCAATGCACGGGCCTAGATAGATACAGGAGGCAATGTAGGAAATATAACGCAATGCACGGGCCTAAAAAGATATAAGAGACAATGTACGAAATATAACGCAAAGCACGGGCCTTGATAGATATAGGAGGCAATGATTTAACGACTTCGGTACTTGGGTTTATCTTTAATATTTAAATAAATATAATTATTTTTAATTATTTTAATCGCCAGTAAATAACTTTAAAAATAGTTAAATCGTTTAAAATAAAGTTGTTCCTATTATCTTTCGAAACTTTGCTAATATTGACGTTTAAAGTGAAGGGTACCCCTCTTGCCCGCTTTTTTCAAATTTTGGGGTATATATACGTTTCGATTCCATTATAATAATAGATAAAAACGCATTCGCGTGAACCTTTGGTGGAAGCCCTGCCATTGGGAGGCTAGACGTTTCTCGTAACCCTAGCCGATCGCCGCGTATATCTTAAAACCAAATAATAGATAAAAACGCATTTGCGTGAACCGATGGTGGAAGCCCTGCCATTGGGAGGCTAGACGTTTCTCGTAACCCTAGCCGATCGCCGCGTATATCTTGAAACCAAACGATGACGGAGGAATAGAAGCCAGAATGTACTGACTGGCGTCCATGTGGAATGGACAAAAGACCTGAAGATGGTGGTGCATTGAAGCTGGTGTCAATGTGGAATTGACGAAGAACAGAAGATGGTGGTGCATAGAAGCTGGTGGCAATGTGGAATTGACGAAGAACAGAAGATGGTGGTGCATAGAAGCTGATGTCAGTGTGGAATTGACGAAGAACAGAAGATGGTAGTGTATAGAAGCTGGTGTCAATGTGGAATTGACGAAGAACAGAAGTTGGTGGTGCTTGGAAGCAAGCACGTACAGATTAGTGTCCATGTGGGATGGACAAAGACTAGCAGATTGTGGTCCTTAGATGAATGACCAAATTTCCGTGAACCGCGAACGCGTTCCGGAAATCGGGTATTTGTTTGCTCCGATTTGTAAACTGCGAACGCGGTCACGTGGGGTCTGACAGACAGACACACACACACAGACAGACACGGCCGGTGTAATACCTCTCACGTGACATACGTCACTCGGAGAGGTAAAAATTAATACTTATGTTGAGAGTAGATGGCGCCATAAGACCTAAACTCTGAGACAGCACAGTTTTTCATCTATTTTTGGATAACGTAACTAGTGTCTAAAATGGGTTTTTCGTATGATAAGCCAGTTTTATAGTTTCAAGTACCGAAATTGGATCGAGAATCATCAATAGAGATGGGCCGATACCGATACCATATCGGTATCGGTTTGATATCGGTTTAATCGAAGGATCGGGTAAAATATCGGTATCGGTACGTATCGGTTTCCCAAGTATCGGATCATATCGGTATCGGTTTAAACTGGTATCGGCCCATCTCTATATTTAATTGCATATTTTGTTTAATTCAGTTTAATCTGTACTTCGCAACTAAATTATTTGGACGCGCAATAGTTATAATGACAATAGCCCTTTTCGCATGTCGGAGGGTAAAAGTGGGGGAAAATGCGAGGTGCATGCGTGTTAGTAACAACGTGGATAAAATAGCAGACTACGGTCTTAGCCTCCGCGTATTTCCTCATCATTTTAGAGGCATCAACTTTGCCATTAAATCTCATCATTTTCGATACATCTTCTTGATTTTTTTTCTTAGAAATTTGGAAAAAAGTGTAATAAAATTCATTTAAGCCAGTGGTTTTTTAGTTAGTTCAATTTTGTAGTATTGTTCAATTATTTTTTTTCATATGATTCTTAAGCCTTTGCACTATGCCTGGATGCTGTGTTATGGTAGTGGGTGGGATGTAAGAATCAGTCGTATAAAGTAAAGAGGGTTGGTAAAACAGTGGAAATTAAATTTCACAGAATTGTTGCGAAAAGGAGAACGAGTTATAAATCGAAAATGTTGGAACTCCAAAGACTGGGATATGTAACATGCATTTCGTTAGTGGGTATCGGACCCTGGTCGGGAATCGGCGGCCCTCGCGGGGAAAGCGCTCTTTTTTGAGGGGTTGCTCTCGTGGTTTTGCCCGGCTCTGCTTGGATACCGACATTATTTATGAAGCCGACACTAAGCCTTGGTTATTAAGGGATATATTTTCGATATTATAATTTTTTAAAGCTTCAAGGTGCATGTGTTTTCTCCAGTAGGATTTAAATATAATTCCCATATTTTTTTACTAACGTCTTTAAATTCCAATATTTTTAGTTTATCATAGTTTAGATTCAAACTTACTCCGTTATCTACAATCCCAGCTATTTCTCCGTAGGCCGAGGGCGTCGTCTGCTATTTTATCCACGACGCACGACAAGCGCATGCGCGCATAAATTTGCGAAAAGGTCTATTAAGCTAGCTAATTGCCCTACCAATTTGATTATCCGTAGTAAAACGACGTAAGTCCTAGAATGACTTTCTTTATTACTTAACCCAAGCAAAAAAGTCTTAAGTTCCACAGTTTAAAGGTAAACCACGTAATTCGGAGCAGGTACTTAAAACTATTAAAAACAATACTTAAACTTTGTTTTTCTTAATGAAACAAAAATTGGCGCCCACTTTAAAAATGGGGCTTTCATTTAAGACCGTTTTCAAATCTATCAAACGTATAGTTATTTTTGTATGGGTAGTTACAAAATGGGTAAGTTTGGAAAATTTCCCATGTTATTTCTATGGAGATTCTCTAGTTTTTCGCCAAAATCTGTGATTAATTTTATGGAAATGAAAACCACCCTTAGCAACTTTATGCTTTATAAAATAAACTATTAGGTGGATCATCTTGAAATTTTTACCACATATTAAGGGCCCGGATTTTAGTTCAGTAGAAAAATTTCGAAACAATAAACTTAATACGAAAAAAGTAAAAACCAATCCAAAAACCTTCCTTATACATTAAAGCCGTCATCAGGCCTTATCTAAGGGAGCGGTAGCTCCCTTAGAATATCGTCCAAACTAGAAAGTTGTTCGTGGGTCATAGCAAGCCCAACCAACTTGTCGTTTTTGCAGTTCCAAATGACTTTAGCTGTAACTTTGACTTCATCGAAAATAAGTAGTCCATCACGTTAGGGTTCCAATTTCCCATTAGCCACTTCTTCTTTGATGAAATCCTAGTAACAACTTTTCGCTCTTTCAAGTAATCAAAATTGATACCAGGTCCATCCAGATGTTTTGACATTTTTCTTTGCACGCTTCTCCAACTAGGTAATTGAATAATTCCAAAACTTTGTATAGCTTCGTAGGCTGCATGGCTCCAAGCTATGGCAAGGGCTAGAAAATATTTTGGCAATTATTACCTAGTGTCACTCATGTTGTTTGCCATGAACATTGCTTTAGGTGAAAGCTCCCATCGGGAAGTTATAAAATTATTCAGAGCATAAGGTAAATTTGTCAAATTTTAACTTTTCTACTATCCACACGTGCGTTTCTCGCAGAGCTCCGCCCCACTGGCTTCTCGCCTCAACGCGACGTGAATTACGAAATGATTTTTATAACTTCCTAGCCCTAGCCCCACTACAGGTCAAATATGCCTCAATGACCAACAACAGTCAACGTGGCTATTTACCTATGCGGTATGTTATGGTGCTCCACTTGTTTCCTTTTAATCCCTTTTCTTAGTAAATAGTATAAAAAAACAATTAAAGAAATGTAATTTTGTAGTGCTGCAGGATTAAGGATGGCTTACCATTCCTCAGTTGATCTTCTTGAAATTGCTGTTTATCTTGCTCTATATGTATAGCACAATCTTTCTCCCAAATGTCTTTTAATGTTCCACTTCTTTCTGGATTTTGATTGAGTAGTTCATTCAACTCGTTTGAAAAATCTTTGTTTATTTTCGTCACATTTGATAATTCCCTGCTGAGGATAGAGTAAGTTCATATTCATTGCATTTAGCTTTCAGTTTTTTATTGGATTCAAAAAGCCTGTGCCTTCGGACTCTTAGGTGAGATTGACGCTTGCTTTTACTTCTCGGAGATAAGAATTTAAAGGGACACTTCGATGATGGTGAAGCATAAACACGATTTCCTAGAGTCTTGATGTGTTTTGAAAGGTTTCGACATGGATTACAATGATTTTTAGAATCCTTATATTTATCCGGAGTATATTTAGAAGGTTTAAACCAAACTGAACAAAGCTGTGACGATATTCTTGGTGCAGGAGAAACATATTTCACTATGTGTTTTGGAGTAAACTTTATCTCGGATATCTTTTGTACAGCTTCATTCGTAACACCAGGACAGAGTACGTAACCTTCACCAAAAACTCCCTTAAGAAATGCAAATGCTTTTTCGTCCAAAAATAAATCCTCATCAAAGATACATTCCCTTGAACATTTACCTCGAAAGGCTACAATCATTGAGGCTTCTCCCTTCTCGTCAATTAGGAACTTTATGGGCTTATCACCAAGGTTAAGAACGAAAATATCCGATCTTGTTATTTCCAAGTAATGCTGCAGCGAAATATTATTTTAAATCTTTAGTAAAGTTCTCTACATACGATATTAATTATGTCTTACATCATTAGAATTAAGAGCTACTATCTCATTGCACGTAACAAACTGGCTTATTTTTCCAGCGTTTTTCAAACCTTTTAGCCAGTCAATTACTTTAGTCAGTTTTGATGCTTGTTGTATCGGTATGGAAGTATCCTACTTAGATTAAAGATGAGATATTAAGCAATCAAATCAGAGGTATTATCAACTTATAAGCACACGGCTTAAAAAACCACAAGCGAACAAGGTTAAGAATTGAGAAGCTAGCCAAGGCTTACCAAATCATCAAGTTTTCTCTTCTTATTAGTGCTTTCATCACTTTCGTCAATATTATTTTCTTTTGTTGAACAATTGGCTTTACGATCATTAAATTTAACTTGGCACGATTTATTACCTAACAATTTCGCGTAAAAATTACATTGCGTTTCTTTGTCGCTCTTCAACTTAAACATCGTCATTGACTCCATTTTAAGTAAGCAACAAACCAGAGGACGTTCCCCCCCCTCCCCGGACACCTCGTGATCTTGTACTATTTTTTTTTTCAAGATTACGTCATGCTTTACGTCAGTACTAAGTCAACCAATCAGATGCGGGATGGGGAGAGCGGGGTAGGGTAGCCTGGTAAGAATGACGTTACATACATAATGCATTACGGGTATATACTGTGGCAACCTTCTCTTAATCATTCGCTTCTGCTATTAGTAATAGCTTGAGCGCACCAAGGATGATGGGGGGTGGATACGAATTCTGAGAGAAATACGCGCCGTGACTTCGGACGCGATTGGGTCTGGTGGGACGCTAAAAGTGGGGGAGGAATTTATTATTTCCTTTTCGGCTAGTATTCCACTAATTGACCCATCCACTTGCCTTTCGTCTATACCACTCAGACACCGATGTATACTTATTAGCTTCTAACAACCGCACCTTGTACTAGTCTTTTGTCTATACTACATAGACACAAATCTTTGTCTCCTTGGTGGCACAATTGATAGCATCCATGGAAAACTGCATTAGAATAATGTTTACGTATAACGAGATGATAGTGTTTGCACGCCAACCGTGTTGTGAATAGAACTTTGTATAAGATTGAATAATACAGAATTTTAATATAAACGCCTGCAGTTGCTTATTAACAAAGAGCAAGAGAAAAAAATTTCATATTGAGGTAAATAAGTGGGTAGTCTGCGAGAGGTCGGGCATTCATGAAATCCCGTACGCTACCCTCGAAATCCAGCTTGAGAAATCCGAAATCAATGCTGATTTCGAAATCCCATAAAAAATCCGAAATCACTAACGAAATCACAAAATCAGTAAAGAAATCATAAAATCAGTAAAAAAATCACAAAATTAACAAACAAATCACGAAATCAACAAAGAAATCACGAAATCAGAAGCGAAATCACAAAATCTGGAACAAAATCAGAAAAATTACAAAATTCTCGAACTCCAAAATCAAAAGAAATCACAAAAATCTGACGAAATCACGGGAAAAATTTCAAAATCCGAGGAAATCAAGGGAAATTCATTGGATTTTATCAAATTTTGAAATGAATAAAAATCCGACGAAATCCAACGAAATCAAATTGGAACCTTAGGGGAATCCATCTCATTTCCTACCACCGCTCGTCAACTTTTATACAGCGCTCGGAATCTTTTGGGGAATTTGATATACCAAAAAAATTAAGCCTCTCATATATGTCCCACCCTCGTGAGAAGCTTTAAACTGTGCTTAGAAAGTTAACATAGCCTTGATATTCTAATATACCTTTCTTCGTGTATACCGCGATTTCGTATCAACAAATTGAACAATTTCCGTTTTTTCTGTACGATTTATAAATTCCGTGGCTAGTCGCTTTCCCTCTTGAACTAGCGAATTATGCCACTGACTATTGACTGATTTAATTAAAATAATCAACCATTTTAATTAGTTAAGCAAAACCGTATCGGATAACCAAATGATGAAAACTTGATAATTTTTCTGAAAACTTTTTCACAGACCTTAATCGTAATCAGATGAATTTAAATTTATTAATTATTTAATATCAAAACCTAACGTAACCCTATAGTAGTAATACACATGAATCGCTCTGTTATCCTTGGTTTTTATCTAAGATATACACAAAACCAGCGAGAATATAAAGTTTCCAATATTGGCCTAATTTGAACGTATCATCTCTGAGGGGATTGTCGTTACTCAATAATCTTACGTGTGTGGTCTGATTCGTCGAACCTCCGGGTACTCCAAAGCGTCTATCACCCTCTATCGATCCATGTGCCTACCTGTCCTAGAGTACGCTACTCCGGTGTGGAACCCTTACTTAAAGAAGGACATTGCTTCTCTTGAGGGTGTCCAGCGCCGTTTCACGAGTTTCTACTTGAAGTCGCCCAGACCGGGCAAACCAAATCACATCCCTTATGCTAGGCGTCTACAGGATCTACTTCTCTTACCGTTAACGACTCGCCGCGACGTATCTGACTTAGTGACGTTTCTTAGACTCGCGCGCTCTCCGTACTTTGATCTAGATGATTTAGTCCGACTTAGCTCGAGGCATTCTGTCCCCACCTACTTCATCCCATACGCAAGATGTCTGGCCTTAAAGAACTCGTATTTTTACCGGATAGTACGATTGTGGAATAGCCTGCCTTGCGACATTCGTCAAAATTGTACTCTTTCAATACCACAATTTCGGTCTCTAGTGTCTAATTTTGTCTTCAATATTTGGTTACGTGAAAATTTGTAATTTTGTTAATATTTTTTTTTTATTTTTTTAAATTTTCGTTTTCTGTATGGTTCTCTTTATTGTTGTCAAGTGTTGTCCCGGTAACCACCACATATAGGCTTGCCTCTGTGGTTGCCAGCGAATTATTTTTGCGAAATAAATATTATTATTATTATTATTATTATTATTATTATTATTATTATTATTATTAGTATTAGTATAGACAACTAAAACAACATTTCACTTCTAATGTTGATTTTTATGGGCTTATCATTCATGAATACCTTTTAGAATAATTATGCGAAAATGAAAATAACATTCCACTCGAAATCATAATCGATAGTTTCAATGGCATAATAGCGTGTTTTACAAGCACCAGGCGCTAGAATGAGTGTTTACAGTTTAACCGAGAAAGTGATGACACACTTTTTACTAGGTCCACTCAGGTAGAGTCAGCTATGGAAATATAGAAACTGGTATTGAGAGTTCCCACTTTCAACTTTTCGGTATTTCCTTGCTTTTGTATTCGAGGACGAACTTTCCGATTTTAAAGGCTAAGATCCAGGGAATACCGATCACTTGTGATGGTGTCGTAGTTTATGGTTGTCAAATTTTCATGGGTTCTAGGCGATTTGAAGATAACTAATAGAGCATCCGTTATATTTTTGATCCTTATCTCACGTCAATCCCACCTTTCACGGTTTTCACTTATGGTAAAAACCCTACGTTTTGCGTCAAGAAGGTCCAATTTAAAACTCGAAACATAAATAATATTTGGACGATCTTTATTGTAGTTACCAGCCAAGCAATTCAGCGTTGTTCGTTAGTCTGATACTTTTCGCTTCTACCATTTTCAAAGGTGGTGGCGTGTTCAATCAAATTGTCACAAAGCCATGTCTAACTGGTAAACAAAATACATAAGTTTATAAGTGACGTTCTATAAGTATGGCACTAACTATACTACGTAATGCTAGAGACTTACTGAGAATTGACTTCACTTGGTTTTGCCGTCCATCTTAATATTTAGTCTGTATTAAGCCTCTGACAGTGCCTCTCCAGGCGTCACTCTACGAGAAACTATGACCTACGTCACTTCATGGCAAGCTCTCAGTAACCAATGACAAACTTGTGGAACATATCTTATGAACTTATGTATGAACTATGTATTTATATTAATGATATCGGTTGCATCGAACGGATGTGATTTGGCAGGGCGTTGATTACCAGTCGGTAATATATAATACCGAACTGACTATTCGGTTAAAGTTCGACTACCATAAAATTAGGTCCTTGGCACTAGAGAGACCAACCTTATTTTAAAAATATCATCCCAATTTTATTTGTCTCCCATCAAAAACTACCAGCAAGTGCCTAGGAAAATGAGGAGAGTTATTTTGAAATTTAGGAGCTTCGAAATGATTTTCCCCTTGCTTTGCATTAACTATTCGCGAATATTAGGGTTACTACCCGATTTACCACGAATAGTTAAGCCTAGTACTCGCGAGAATTAGGGTTAACTATTGGCGAATACTAGGCTTAACTATTCGCGATTAATTAGTTAGTAAAAAAATTACCAATTTGTATTCGATTTGGAATAAACTATTCGATTCCGGAAAATTTTTTGCTATTCGGTTACCGGTTCGATACCCAAAAAGTGCTATTCGCACAACCCTACCCATAACCATGCGCGTTTGAGACATGCCCCCCCCCCTTCGTTAGACGATTGCTTTTTAGGTGGGCTAGCGTTTTTTTGTTGGATCTCAGCCTTTAAAGTTCAATTACCTCTGTTTATTTATTAATATGAAGAAAATGGAATTTTAACCTAGTTGTCTAGCGATGTTTTTATGGAAGTTTAACAAAACCAGTTTTTATATAAACACCATATGATTTATTATAAAGATTTAAGCACCATTGAGAAGATCAACAGTATTCCTTCAATCATTTCACAAAAATTGCAGTTTGAATGAAAGCTTTCAGAAATAACACCGTAACATATTTTCTTACAAAGCAATCTGGTTTATAGACTATTCCATAATAACAATAGCAGTACTTCAAAAGTAAAATCTAGAAAAATATACTGAAAACAAAATGTATTTTACAAAAATAAGTTTAGTAAATGTTTTTCAAACAAGGTATTACAATGTCTTTTGTAAAAGAATTAACCCATAACCGATATTTACAATCGAGAAGTCCCGAAAATACAAAAGAGGTATGAAAATACTGTAATTTCAATGTAGGAGGTACAAATATCCATAAGTTCATGTTAATTAAGTATGACACTTCCCATTGTAGTAATGGGGCTTGATTGCAAACAGAATTGGTGAAACTTTTGATAAGTGACAAGTTTGGTTGCGTAAATCATGTTTTACTCTGAAAGACTTCTGCATAAGCCTAATTTTATCGAATCCTGAATTTTTGTCGTATATCAAGGTCAATTAAGCCTTGTTAAAAGGTACTTAAGCCGTGGGAGTTAAACGAGACGCATTCTTCTAGGCTCACTGTCCTCGATTCGCAAAAATATTACTTCTTTTCTGGTCCAGGAGTTGGAAATGTTTTTCTAAGATAAAATTGGAGTTGGGTGGCAGTGGAAGTTTTCGTGTGCGGAGTTGGGAGGCAATGGGAATAATGATAATTATAATTGCGGAGTTGGGTGGCAATGGAAAATTATCTTAAAACATGGAAATCTACGGAGTTGGAAAACTTAAGTGTGGTAAGTGGTAGGACTCCAATTTAAAAGCGTCATAAGTGGATCAGAAGCTTCGTACGAAATTCTTTTTTCACCCGTAACCCCACGTGACACGTCCCCTCAGTGAGTCTCTCACACAATGTAGCCATGGGCGCTTTCCTTTTCTCTTAAACCCATTGACAAGAGTCTCCTTTCTAGCTTTGAGGCATATTAAAGTAAGTCAGTAGGCATATTGGCAGGCACAACTAATAACAGAATGGACTCTAGTGTTAGTATGTCTTGATTCGTGAAGTTCGTGGCCTTGTCCTTCAAAATGGCATTTGCGAAGCGAATCAGTCCGATTTTAATTAAATAGCTAATTTAAGAAACTAAGCGTAAAATATGACTCAACATCAACGCGTAGCGCCTTTTTCCCCCAAATCTTAAGTTTTAATGTCTATATAGAAGAATTTTACGTATAAATATTATTCCTTACTTGAAAATCATAATTTATAAGCACTCGTGAATCAATCTTATGTCAAATTTGAAAGAAAACTAATGAGCTACACTTTTTACTTAAACTTTCTATTTTTCCAATTAGAAACTAGAAAGGTTTCAATGGACGAAGTTAGAAGGAGTTTAAGAAATTTTACTTTTCATGGAAGGAGTTGGGAGGAGTTTAAGAAATTTTAATTTTCATGGAAGGAGTTGGGAGGAGTTTAAGAAATTTTAACTTTCATGGAAGGAGTTGGGAGGAGTTTAAGAAATTTTAATTTTCACGGAAGGAGTTGGGAGGAGTTTAAGAAATTTTAACTTTCATGGAAGGAGTTGGGAGGAGTTTAAGAAATTTTAATTTTCATGGAAGGAGTTGGGAGGAGTTTGACATTTCGCTGGGCGGAGTTCTGCGGAGTTGAAACTTTTGATTATGGCATTGGGAGGCATTGGAGTCATTGTTGTGTATTGCCTTGGAGTTGGTAGGAGTTGGAGGTTAAAATTTGCGTTTTGCAGCTCTCTACTAGTGAACAAATTTGACGATTTTATGCCGCTTCCATCGCGCCTACACTGGAGAGAAAAAAAATTGGTCGAGTTCCAAAAAATTTCCTGCTCCCTTTCCCTCAACCTAAAGCCGCGGAACAAGGACGCTTGAATCTAGTTCGGCCGTTTACCACAGCGAGTGTCTCACGTTTTGGATGGAAAATTCAGAAACCGCTACCAACCTTTGGTGTGTTATCAAGAATATTCATTTTCTCCAAGTGAAGAATTTGATTACCTAAATACTTCTAGTCCCTTATCCTACTTCTGCTCCTACTTATTTAATTCACTGAAAAATATTTCTCTATATTTCGAAGTTAGCTACATTTTGCAATTCTCTACAAAGATGAAACTGAACGAATCAATATAATTTTTGATGCTTGCATATATTAGTATCGTATTTTCAGGGGCTAAGAGAAATATTTTGGCAGGATTTACGAATCATTTCGAGGGGGCTATCAGGCGCGTAGGAACGTTTCGAATTTAGGGGGGTACAGTCTAAACATGGATTTTGGCGCCCCTCCCCAAAGACAAGAAAAATGTCGAAAAATACATTGAACAAGGTTGAAACATTGTACTTTAATTACAGTGAAATGGTGAATTATTATGATTTTCCAAAATTCGGTGTCCGATAGGTGTTGGTTGTGGAAATATTTCTGCACATGAAATTTTAATCAATCTTATGAATCCACTCTGGATATGTTTAGACAACTGCTAAGTGATTTAGTTGTTTTCAAGTCATTGTTGTTCGTAAGTCAGGGCACCAACACTTGAGACAATTTTTAATATGAAAAATATGATTCGCTTTGTAAGACCAGGATTTCATAATAACTCCCCTGATAGGACTCATAAATGATAAGACCTGTAGTGTGGATAATTCTATTTTAGTGTGAATGTGAGATTCATGAAAGTGCGTTAGATCGCACCTTGATCTAATTAAATACTGAAGGGTTCACGCAGAAGGCGAAAAGGCTAATAATTAAAAAACCATAAGCAAAAAAAGACTTAAATGTGACTGAAAATTAACAAATCAAGCTATTTAAAAGGGTCGGGTAGGGAGAGAGGTTTTTTTAGTGAAAACCGATTTTTATAATTAAAGATATTTAAAGGTCTGTGAACTTAATCTGCGAGCTTTGACATTTCAGATCTCAGGCGAAATTAAATTGAAGTGCAGCTCAGAATTCGAAGTAATTGCTATTTTTTCAAATAAAATCTTCAATATTTCTTTAAATTTAATTATGCGAAATTCTCCTGAGCTAGGGAAGCGAGCTCCGAGACTTTTTATCTGAAAAAATGAGATGTCGTTAATTCTACGTTTCAAGCGTCATATTGCTGGGATTATAAATAATTTCTCCAAAATCCCAAAAATATAAGAACATTAGTGAAATTATGGGATAAAATAGGATAATTTCTAAAATATTCTCACTTCAGTATCATTTTGGCGCCCTTTGAATATACATTTGGCGCCCTTTCTGACCTATTTAGGCGCCCTAGTAAAATTTTAGGGGGGTACAATGTACCCTTGTACCCCCCCGTTCCTACGCCACTGGGGGCTATGTTTGAAATTTGGAGGGGCTCCAGCGCCCCCCCCTCCAAAAAAACCGGCCTAGAGACGCCAATGGGCGTAAGACATATCAGCCTTCAATAGTCTTCAATCTATGAACCTTATTGAACCTTTATCTAGCAGAAGTGTATGGACTATTAAATGGGTAGAAGTGTGCCTAGGCTGGTTAAGTCAAGCTAATTACTCAAATGTATTATTAACATTTCCTGGTGTTAGGGACCAATCAATATCTGACAGCCCATATTTCCTCTGTAACTAAATGTTGTAGACCCCATGCGCGTTCTTGGACACTTTCCAATAAGTTTGGTACGAAGATCACACACTTTAATTTACAGCAGACCAATCAGAAACAGCCTGTATATAATAATCTTTCAGCAAAAATTAAGGCAAGATGAAAGCGTATTTTTTGTTTTTTCCCCTTCAAGCGAACCCCAAAGTTTCATAATACATCAACTTTCACAATTAAATTCAAAATTTTATGTCAGAAAAACATATTAATCACAAGGAAAAGACGGGACAATAAGCACTAGTACATCGTTCAGTCACCGTCTTTCACGTGTAGTAAACACGACTAGTGTACCATAGAAAAGAGTGCGCGATACGATTTTAAATTAAAAACGTAATGTCAAACTATATGAAACATGACATTCAACATTAACGATAAATCCTTCAAAATTCCCTAGAAACTTCGTAATTACAGCTAGAGGAAAAGAAAGAGTGAGAGATAAGTTTTTAAATTAAAAATGTAATGTCAAAACATATCAAATTTCGCCTTCAAAATGAACGAAAAATCCATTAAAACCGAGACTCTGGAAGCTTCGTAATTACAGTTGGTATCTCTGATTCGACCGAATATCATCATGCGATTCGAGATTTTCGCGCTGTTTTTCGCAGCGGTAATGCTATCAACGCCAATAGGGACTAACGGAGTAATAATTAAACACTGTGAGAAAAGCGATGGTTCCTCTTACGACTTCGATACCATATCTATGGTGTCAAAAGAGAATTATAAGAAAATTTGCGAAAAAAACAGTAAGTTTTTAGATAACAACTGTAAATGAAGAAAATGTTTTATAAATATTCCAAATAATTAAAATCCCCCTTTTTCCGTAGAATTATGTTTCGATGCAATGAAAACTATAGTACTCAGGGTAAGAAACATCTCATTCAAGTTAACAGCAAGTAAAAAGTTAACAAAATCTATTTAAAAAATTGCAGAGACCGCAATACGCAACCAATTACACTTGCTTGGACAATTTTAATCTCGAACGAGATTTTGAAGGAAGGTGCCCTTTACAGTATGAAGAGATCAAAAATGGAGAGAGAGTAGCGAGCTTACGATTAAATATCTCATTATTGAAAATTAATCCTCATTTCTAATAACACTTGTTTTTTTTCGTACAGCGTAAAGAAATTTTGGCGGAGTTAAGTAAAAAAAAAAGAAATCGATTTAGTAGGTAAGGACTCGGTTAATATTTACTTCAGTCCGACTCATAGCCGAGCATAGAGCCCCCCCTCCAACACGTAACGAAAAGTTGAAATTATATTATTGGCTCACTTAAACTACGTTCTGATGACGTTGCTGACGGAGGCAGCGAAAAATACGTAATTCTTCCTTTTAAGCCACATCGTATATATACGATGAGGCTATTAGTTTGTCCCGCGAGCCAGTGGTGGTTGTAGTTTTTCACTATTTGGAATGTGGTCAGAGTTACCCAAAGAAATGGTTATGTCAGAGCTAACCGAAGAAATGGTTATTTTATGCCTTTGGCAGTATAAAATTTTTCGTTCGTCATTGAAGGGAGGGAGAGTGAATGTGAGAGAATTGTGGTCAGGTGATATTTTTCGTTCGTGTAGTTTAAAAGGATGGGGATTATAATAGTATGTTTAAGCATTGCATTCAATTGTACAGGTAAGGTTAAGCTTTGTGAATTGTGATTTCCTCGATATATTTAAAGCTAGAGAGAGAGAATTTTAGTATTGCCTTAATCTAAATGGAAGGTTTAATACTCCCTTTAAAATTCCGGTCACCCGTGGACAATAAGGGTTTCACTCCATCAATCATCCCGCTCCCCGATTTCAAAATTCAAAGAAATGGAGGGGAATTTTTAAGAAGCAAAAGCAAGTAAATACCGACGTTATATATAGAATGGTGTTTATTATTAGAATTTACGTGTATTTCTCCTCAAATCGAGAAGAATTTTAAAAGAAAGTCCGAGAGGGCGAGAATTCTAGAAGCGCGCTTTGGAAATTTTTTAGTTTCTTCTTAGCTTCAAGGTATCGATGGGACTAATAGTTTTACCTGAGTAGTAGTGGTAGTAGTAGTAGTAGTATTTGTAATTTTGTAACGGGCGTTGGCGATATTTGATTCTCTTTGCCAAGCAGCCATTGAAAAATTATTCCCTCTGACCGGTGTATTAGGAGATATTTCACTAGAAGTATATTTATTGTAGTAGGGATAGCGAGAGTACGTAAACGATGTGGCTTAATTATGGGCTAACCCATCTTGTTACCTCTGCTCTGTCGCTATGACCCGCCTTTTCTTTCATATGACTCGCCTCTTCTCTCATACCACCCCCCCCCCGTCGTGCGCCCAGATTACTCTGCTCTCCATTCCTACTTCTAAAATTAAGTCAATCCCTGATAGTGCAAAGATATTACAACTGAGTCAAATAGCCTGCTGTATAACTGAGGTAATATCCGGTATACCCAAAAATGAACGACAAAGCTTCATAAATGACGTTCATTATGTAAGTAAAACCAAACATTGTGAAATAGGGAAAATAGTTTTTTGAAACTGTATCATTATTTTAGCGATGCCACAGCGGGAAACGTTAAGTTTTAATCAAAAGTTCATAGATAAAAAGAAAAAGTATACTTTATTGTAGCGTGCTCGCGCCTTGTAATATAAGAAACCCCCCCTTTAAGTTTCAGAATAGTCTCAACCCACCTCTGCGTATGATTACCTTCACGTATGTAGTAGCAGATGCTAGTAATAGAACCGAGAATAGAAGTTTGGATCGCCATAAACCTTTGACCTTGAAAAAAGAACTCTGATATTATCTAGGGCCGTCGAGAGAGATTGCGGGACCCGGGGAAACTGACCAGATGGCCCCCTCTCTTGACGGCCTTCTTATATTTTGGTTCGTGTAGGGGTTGAGAGGAGGGTCATGTCCTTCCCATTTTACATGGCGTCTACAGCCAGAGGTTGGGAACTGTCAACGAAGTATACTTTTTGTTATTATCAATGAACTTTTGCTTTAATGTATGACTTGGAATTAAAATAAAATATTTTGAAAAAGTCATGAATTCCGTTTCATGTTTTATGATAAATATAAGGCCTTAACACAAATCTCAAAAACCTGGAGATTCCATGATCTCAGCCTCAGGCCACCCTTGTTTCTCTACATCCCTTTGCCATTGGGGACTTCTTTTTTGTTGTTCAGTCAACACTTTGAAATTCCTTTTTTCTTCTCCTCAAAATCTGAACTTGTTTAGAAAGAGAGAGAGAAAGAAGCGGCAGAAAAAGTCAATAAAATATAAAAGGATTGTAAAAATTCTTCAGTTCCTCCAACGTCTATTTTTAACATCAAAAGGATTTTGAGAGAAGTCATCGGGCGCAAACTTGGAATCCCCTTCTCATTCGTGAATTCTATAAGATAAGACGCGAAACGAAGTTTAAATTGGGGTTTTTTTTTTTAAATTTAACTATTTCTCGTTCAGTATACCGGTTTTTGGTAATGTGACATAAGGGGTATAATAATAATAGAGGGTGTTTCTGAGAAGTCTGCCACAAATTAAAGGGGTGCTTTCCTAAGGTTAACCTGAGTGAAAAGGGTCAAGAACATGGATGGGATCTGCAATGTTTTTTAGCCCCTGAAAATAGGGAAATAGTCACAATAACATGTGAAGTAAGTCATATCCAGCTAGCTTTCAATAGTCTTCAATCGAAGAACGTTATTGAACCTTAATCTAGCAAAAGCGTACGTACGCGTAATGTTTTGCTTTTCCCTTCAACGTTTCATTATACATCAACGTTCACAATTATATTCAAAATTTTATGTCAGAAAAACTTATTAATCACGACGAAAAGACGGGACAATAAGCATTAGTATATCGTTCAATCTACATCTTTCTTGTGGGGAAAACACGATTAGTGTACCATAGAAAAGAGCGCGCGATACGCTTTTAAATTAAAAATGTAATGTCGAAACATATCAAATCCCACATTCGAAATTTACGAACAATTCTTTAAAACCGAGTTTCTGGAAGCCTCGTAGTTTACAGTTAGAGTCTCTGATTCATCATGCGATTCGACATTTTCGCGCTGTTTTTCGCAGGCATTATGCTATCAACTTGCCAATTCGGCAAATCAATACCGTCATTATGTAATATGTAAGAAAATAGACGGTTCCTCTTACGAGAAAGTGAAATTTCAATATGCGTATGGTTATAACACTTATTGTCACAGGATTAAAAATGAACCAGATAAATACGGTAAATGAAGATGATTTTTTATAAATATTTCAAATAATTTTAAGTCCCACTTTTTTCTTCCTTAGTATTATGTTTCGATGTAGTTAAAAAAATACTACTCGAGGCAAAAGTAAATAGGTATCAAAAAGTTAATAGCTTTAAGTCAATCATACCTTCCCGCCTGCATGCTATGTAAAATGAGTATCGAGTATCACGTGGCTTGCTTGTAACCAATAGGATGCTCGCATGACGTCATAGAAGCGACAAGAGATATTGGAAAGCAGTACAAATTACTGAGCATCATGGGAGTAGATTTAGGGCAATATCATTGGTAGCCGTAGTAGTGCGGGTAATTGCTGAATTATGGTAAATTATATTAAAATACTAAAGTCTAAAACTGTAATTAGTTTCATAATGCCGCGTAATAAACGATTTTAGTTTCGCCTTCGGTATCGACCCAGTGCAATTTTTATCTGAAACCTACTAATAATACCACCATAATA
This sequence comes from Phalangium opilio, assembly GCF_054372755.1. Taxonomy (NCBI): domain Eukaryota; kingdom Metazoa; phylum Arthropoda; class Arachnida; order Opiliones; family Phalangiidae; genus Phalangium; species Phalangium opilio. Next base: position 2,025,046 of record NW_028324165.1, read on the forward strand.
CCGCATACTCTTCCATCATGTTGCAAACAAAAGTTTTCAAACGTCCTTGGCTCTCCCAACATTGTAGTATTGTTTTACGTTCATCTTTTTTATTTCACGAATTCGTCATAATCATATTCCTTATCCATTTTTCATTTTACTATTTTATCACATTCATAGGCAATCACATGTAGTCTTCACAGATTTTGTACTAGGCCTAGGCTATACTGTTATAGTCTCACAGCAGACAGCTGATTGAAATTACCTTTAGAACGCATGCGCGTCGATTAAACCTTCAACAACCCGCACTACTTTGTCTGAGCGGCGCGACACTAGATACGTTAGGTACATGTCAAGTGGTTCGCTAGGTGCTACGCCATTTGTGCGCTGCCGCGGAATAGGAGCGGGAATCTCAACTTTCATAACGCGCCCATGCCGGGGAGATATTAACTTCTTGTTTATAATCTATTTACTTCTGCTCGAGGTAAGAAATATCGCCTTCAATTTAACAGCTTTTAAAATGTTAACAAAATTTATTTATTAAATTTCAGAAACAGCAATACGGAACCAAATACACTTGCTTGGACAATTTTAATCTCGAACGAGAATTTCAAGGAAAGTGCCCTAAACTTTATGTTATTGACGAAGAGGTAGCGAACTAATGAATAAATTTCTCATTAATGAAAATAAATCCTCATTGCTAATATCACTTGCATTTTTTGTACAGCTTAGAGCAAAGAGAGTGCATCCAGTAGGCTGCTGTTTAATTGAGGTAATGTCCGGCATACCATCAGAGTACGATTGACACTCGACATTAGAACGGTAAGTCAAACCAAAACATTATGAATTTGAAAAATAGTTTTTTGAAACTGTATCATTATTTTAGCGATGCCCACGTTATTATTAGTAAACTTTTGCTTTAATGTATAACTTGGAATTAAAATAAAACATTTTGAAAAAGTCATAAATTCCGTTTCATGTTTTATGATAAATATAAGAATGACATACTTAATATATTGGACATGGGTTTATGATTAATTTTGATATATGGGTTTTTAAACATTGCTTTTAAAACCCATACATTCTTCAAGCGGCTTAGTTTCGAAATTTCATGTAAAAAAGATAGTAACTTCGGTATCTCATTAACGATTAATTATTGCGGTAGAATAACCTAACTGAAGTAATATAAGTTTGTTACAATTGGGAAATTTACAGAATCGACTTCGACTTCAAGGGGGATTTTCTAGCTCATTTCCCACGGGGTCCTTTTTGAAATTAAACTATTTCTTGTCCAGTACCCGTTTACGTAATGTAACTTGAAGGGGTATAATAATAATAATATTGAAAATGGTACAGGTTGTTTCTGATAAGTGTGCCACAAATTAAAGTGGTGTGTTCTTAGGTTCAAGAACATGGGATCTACAACATTTAGTTACCGGAGATACAGACACCCAAACATTGATGGGCCCCCAAAATAAGGATATCATAGTAACAAGCATTGTTGTGTAAGCAGTAACGTCGCTGGGGTTTGAAATTCTGGGGCTAATCTTGTCAAACTATTTGAAATTTGTTATAAGAAATTAATAACAAAATTTGGTACAATTGGTTCATGGGAATATGTGTAGACTTTTATAACTACCCCAAAAATTCACCCGTGATCTTTTACAAGGTTAGCAGCAACTGCGTTAGTAGAAGCACCCAAATTCTCATTTTAATTGGAACCATTTATATCCGATTCTTAGAAGTCTTAATGCTTTTTTATAATCACAAACTTATCCATGATGGCAAAACGAACAAGTTGCCAATATTCTTCTCGGTATCCTCATTGTATTCTATAACGAGTGGGAGTACAGAGTTTGTAAGTAAATTGGGCTGTTTTTACTTTTAGTCACCACCCGTGAAACCAAGTCTGCGTCTGTTGAATAGTCTGCTCCATTTGTTTCGCATTCATTCGGGGATGCTACGCTAGAGGGATATTCTTTTCTTCAAAATTATACTGTTTGATATTGAAATTCATATATAAATAAATCATTGGGTAGCGGAAAAATATTTGACAACAAAACCGGGTCAGTCATTTTAATTATTAATTATTAGCTAACGTATGCATTTTTAATTTCAGAGTGAAGCATTTTCCTTCAGGCAACACCTCTTCAAGAAAACGGACCAAAAAGCGGAAGGTCACCGACGACATTGAAAACGTTTCAAGTTGTTCTCTGATCCGATCTAGGCTAATTAAATTCGAGTTGAGCAAAAGTTTGCGACCGGGTAAATTGAGCAATAGAGACTTAACGCAAAACATATTGTTATTTTACCTTGAAATAAATATTGGTATTCGCTTTATATTCTATTGACGTAACTGTTTCTTCAAAAACTAGATTAACAATGTATTTATTTGTTTACTATAATTAAAATATCTATTTTATAAATATGTTATTAATCCTTTATTAAATTGAATTATTGTTTTAAACTTATATTAAACAAGTTGGGAAAACCAAAATATTACCTCTCCGTGTCGAGAAGATTATATAAACAAAATTATCCAATGAAAACACTTTTTCCCTCATCCTTTATATATATAGGAGGCAATGAATGAAATATATCACAATGCACGGGCCTTGATAGATACAGGAGGCAATGAAGGAAATATATCGCATGCACGGGCCTTGGTAGATATAGGAGGCAATGAAGGAAATATATCGCATGCACGGGCCTTGGTTGATACAGGAGGCAGTGATAATCTCTCTTTGTACGAGAGGTTTATCTTTAATATTTAAATAAATATAATTATTTTTAATTATTTTAATCTTCAATAATTAACATTAATAATAGTTAAATCGTTTAAAATAAAGTTATACCTATTATCTTCTCAAACTTTGCTAATATTGACGTTTAAAGTGAAGGGTACCCCTCTTCCCGCTTTCTTCAAATTTTGGGGTATATATACGATTCGATTCCATTATAACAGTAAGGAAAAAGCGCAATTGCGAAAACCTTTGGTGGCCGATCCCACCTTAGGGAGGCTAGACGTTTCTCGTAACCCTAGCTGATCGCCGCGTATATCCTAAAACCAAACGATGATAATGGAGTAGAAGCCAATGATACAGATTGGTGTCTATGTGGAATAGACGGAAGACCAGTGGATGGTGGTGATTAGAAGCCAGTGTAAGTGCAGACTGGTGTCAATGTGGGATTGACAAAGAACAGAAGATGATGGTGTTGGAAGCCAGATAAGTACCAGGCTGGTGTTCATGTGGGATGGACAAAGATCAGAAGATGGTGGTGTGAGAACTCAAGTAGAGGAGCCATTTCCGTGACTGTGAAAGCAGTTCGGAAATGGCGAACACGTTTGCTCCGATACGCAAACTGCGAACGCGGTCACGTGGGTGTAACAACGGACAGACAGACAGACACACACACAGACAGACAGACAGACACACACACAGACAGACAGACAGACACGGCCGTTACAGAACCTCTCCTGGACTACGTCACACGGAGAGGTAATTATAGCGAGAACCTTTTACCTCTCTCATTTACTATAACTTCAGGGAGAGATATTACACTGGATGTCTCTGTGTGTCTGTCTATCATCGCGTCCACAGTTGGTAAATCGGAACAAATGTGTTCGCAATAGTGCGTTACGTCACATCTTGATCTCATCAAATATTAAAGGACTCACACAGAACACACATTCAGATTTACTTGGAAAAGTGACTAATACCTAAAAAACAATAAGCAAAACAAGAATTCAAAGTGACTGAAAATTACCAAATCAAGCTATTTAAAAGGGTCAGGTAGGAAGAGATGTTTTTAATCGAAAACTAATTATAAATATTTTTTATAATTTGAGATAATTTAAAAGTCTGTGCTATAATTGAGCTTAATCTGTGAACTTGGACATTTTAGATGAAAGGTCTTAGGCGAAATACAATTGGAACGCAGCTCAGAATGCAAAATAATTGGTATACTTTAAAAATTATTAGAATTCAATTATGGGAACATTTAAGGCAAAAATATCTTGAGCGAGCGAAGCGAGCTCCGCGATTTTTTTATCTGACCAAATGAGGTCTCGCTAATTCTACGTTTAAAACGTCATGCAACTGGGATTATAAATAATTACTTCAAAATCCCAAAAATATAGGACTTTAAAGGACAATTTGTGAAATAGTAGAGTAAAATAGGATAATTTCTAAAAGATGGGATTTTATTGGAATTATAGGACATCTGAGTGTAAGTGCGTTCAGGGCCGGAAATAAGACAAAATTCTTAATAGGACATATAATAGGACATATATCCAGTGACTTCCTGTTTGACTGAAAAATTTGCAGGACATTGTGCACTGCAGTGTGCAAAAATAGTGTCTCATCTCCATAGTCAAGCTATCAAAACTTTATTGGTCAAACTGTCCAGTGACCCCTTAGTTTTTAAAAAAAATATGGGACATAATAAAATTTTATTGAACAACGTCCAGTGTCCTGTGCTTGTTTCCGGCCCTGAGTACGTTTTTAAAAGCTTCGACATAGAGAAACTTCTTTTGCTGAAGCGTAAGTGGCAGGCGGACGATTAAGATACAAACTTCCAGAAAAAGACTGGGTTTTGTCGCGCTATTTGCCATTGCCTTTAAAACAAGTTTTCTCCGTGTCCGCTTTATTTTCACAATAGGTCATTTCAGTATTCATCTCTGCGCAGGCGCGAACGGTCTTCAGAGCTCCAAATTTGCGGAGCTGTCTTTGATAAGCTGAATAAGCTCTCTACCTTTTTTGCCTTACCTAATACCAAAATGGTCTATGTACCTCTTTTTACTTCAGTATCATTTTGGCGCCCTTTCTGATCTATTTAGGCGCCCTAGTAAAATTTTAGGGGGTACAATGTACCCCTGTACCCCCCGTTCCTACGCCACTGCACAAATATGGAGATTTATTTAAAATACTTGTATTTGTACTTTTATATCCTGGTTCATGATTTAAATACTCAATTAAATTACCCCAAATTACAAAAATATTTACAAGTGCTTGTGCTTGTACTTGTAGTTATATATACTGGTTCATGATTTAACTAGTGGTCGGCCTTTGGACAAGATAATCCCCAGAATTCTGGTTAATTAGTTATTCATGAATAATAATCAGATAATTATTCGTGATTACATTGCATTAATCATAGACTTCCCGTGGATAAATTCAAATTATGAATAAAGATAAAACAAACATATTATCCTATCCAAATGCCGACCACTAGATTTAACTACTAAGTTAAATTATCATTATTGTGGTAAAATCTTGATTTTCAAGGCCCCCGAAATTTTAACCTTCGTGAAAATATCACAAAAGCTTCTCAATATGTGCAATCAAGTAGGGTATAACTCGTTGAAGGTAAATTGTCTATTCATGTCTCGATTCAATTACCACAAGTTGGTAAAAAACTTTTTCAAGTGCTTTTAATTGCACTTTTATATCCTGTTTCAAGATTTAACTACTCAATCAAATTTACACAAATTCGGAAATTTATTTACAAATGCCTACCAATGGTGAATTAAGTTACCATTCGCCTACCAATGGTGAATTAAGTTACCACTCGCCTACCAATGGTATTAAGTTACCAACCGCATACGAATGGTGAATTAAGTTACCTACTGCCTACCAATGAAAAATTAAGTTGCTAACCACCTATTAATGGTGAATTTAGTTACCACCCGCCTACCAATGGAGAATTTAGTTACCAACTGCCTCCCAATTGAGAATTAAGTTTCCAACCTGCTACCAATGGTGAACTAATTTACCACTCGCCTACCATTGGTGAATTAAGTTTCCACCGGCCTACCAATAGTAAATTTAGTTTCCACCGGCCTACCAATGGTGAATTCAGTTACAACCCGCCTACCAATGTTGAATTGAGTTACAACCCGCCTACCAATGTTGAATTGAGTTACCACCCGCTTACCAATGATGAATTGAATTTCCACCCTGTTACCAATGGTGAACAATTTTACCACTCGCCCACCAATGGTGAAAAAACTTTCCACCCGCCTACCAAAGGTGAATTGAGTTACCACCGATCACCAATTTTGAAGTGAGTTACCACCCGCTTACCAATTTTGAATTGAGTTACCACCCGCTTACCAATGTTGAATTCAGTTTGCACCCTACTACCAATGGTGAACTAATTTACCACTCGCCCGGCAATGGTGAAAGTTTCCGTCCGTCTACCAATGATGATATAAGTTAAAAACCACCTACCAATGGTGAATTAAGTTATCACTCGACTACCAAATTATTTAAACTTTCCCATAAAATAATGACAGGCACTCGGTTAGATTATTACAAATTAAGCCTGAAGGAACAGATATTATATAAAAAAGACTTGGTTTGCCCAAGCCTAAAAAACAATCGTGGATATTTAATTTATTCTATTGAATTTTAAAGACAATCCGTATTTTACTACTCTTTAGAATTTAATTCAATCTCCTGATTTTACTGGTAATGGATTTATTTCCTATAAATTAATTGAAATAAAACATTAGTTTTCTCAGATTTTTAAACAACAATTACATTTTCCTAAACCATTTTATCATGAAATTTATTTTTTTCAAGGGATATCGTGTTAGCTTGCGCAAAAAGCGTGATGCCCGTTGTTTAAGTTACCAAGTATAAATAAAACGTTATTCAGACTAACATTTGTTCAAAATTTAAATATAATGCCATAATATTTTTCAGTAAACTGGAACGAGGATGCCCATTTCCGCACATTTTTCGAGAATCATAGCCCAATTCCGCACACTTTTTACGGCCCATTTCCGCACTCTTTTCACATTGAAATTTTAATTCACCATTTTTTACCATAACCCATTTCCGCACAGCTTGCAAATAAAACATTTTTATTTTCTTTTTAATTAGGTTAGGGTCGGTTCGGTTCGTTTAGGGTTAGGTTCGGTTCGGTTCGTTTAGGGTTAGGTTCGGTTCGGTTCGTTTAGGGTTAGGTTCGGTAGGTTAGTTTTGGTTATGCTACAATAGGGGCATGCTTTTAAACTTTTGATTTGGCCATTGCAATTTCACTATAGATATAGTTTAGGGTTAGGTTAGGTTCCGTTGGGGTTAGGTCAGGTTTGGTTAGGTTCGGTTAGGTTAGATGAGGCTCGGTTAGGTTAGGTTAGTTTATGCGACAATAGGGGCATGCCATTCTACCTGTGATTTGAACATGGCAATATCACTATCGATATAGAAAAGTATATTGATAGACGTAAGCATTAAACCAAGTGTGATTTTGTTATAAATAGAAGTAAAAGGAGCATTAAAAATAAATCTGTCGTTAAATAGCATCGAAAATTTTACAGTCATAAAACCTCACATTTTGGCTCTTTTCGGATCAATGGGCAAGCAGCATAAGTTTAAGTTTTTTAAAATGTAATCAACTAGAAATATATTTTTTTTTATTTTTGCAAACTGGGCGGAAATGGGTTATGAAAAAGTGTGCGGAAACGGGCTATAGGTTTATAAGATGTGAAAAATAAAACTGTGCGGAAATGGGCGACCACCCTCGTTTTAATAGATTCCTATTTTTTAATTATTCCTAGTGCTTCTAGCGGCCTCTAGTTCTCCTACGGAACCTAATTAGATGCACGGGGGGCAAGGGACTAGTTTCCCCAATGTTAATATCCCCCAGTTTTTCCGTACGGAAAAAAGGGGGCGCCACGGTCCCGTTCCGAAAATCGGGTACTATAGCCAAAGCTAGAGTCGGCTATCCTTGTTTCATCCATGATTTATATACTACCAAAATCACAATCCTCTTAGCCTTATCACAGCTAACGGAGTTTAGAGACAGACAAAATTGCCAACATAATAATACCACCAAGAAAATATACAGTACGTCACTGGTTACTAGCAGCGCACGTCACTGGTTACTAGCTGTACGATTTCGAAAGTTTCTCTCTTTAATTCGGCGAATGCGCCCCCGTTGGGCTCGGACATCCATTATTGTTTCTGAACTTGTTTCGTTTGCCTTTGTGTCTTTTTAAGCCTAATAATAAGTTATATCAATTGCCTTTGAACAGTGAGATGTTTGTGACGCTACGTGTATGATATCATATGAGGGTTTAATCTATTTCCTTTCTGTAGGAAAATCCAAGAAAAAATGTTCAACTCGATACAAATGTTCACCTGAATATGAAAGGGATCTTGAACTTGACATTCGAAAGGATGCCAAAGAACAACGCTTCAAATGTGATCAGGGTGACTATGCAAGTACGCAGAAGGTTCATTTGATCAGACATCAACGCATTCACAGTGGCGAAAAACCCTTCAAATGTGATCAGTGTGACTTTGCAAGTACGCGGAAGACTGATTTGATCAGACATCAATGCATTCACAGTGGTGAAAAAACCTTCAAATGTGATCAGTGTGACTATGGATCCACACAGAAGGTTCATTTGATCAGACATCAACGCATTCACAGTGGGGAAAAACCCTTCAAATGTGATCAGTGTGACTATGCAAGTACGCAGAAGAATCATTTGATCACACATCAACGCATTCACAGTGCTGAAAAACCCTTCAAATGTGATCAGTGTGATTATGCATGTGCATGGAAGACTAAAGTCTGTCAAACGAAAGAAGAGCCCTGAGAAATTTGTCCAAATTGGTGTCGCCACCATCGACCCCATAGTACTTTATCAACTTGTTTTGTTTTTATCAATAGTCGTCTGTAATATAGTCTGCTATAAACAGATAGGCTTAATCGCAATAGAACCAATAAATTTTGCTATATATATTTAATATGTTTATGTTTCATGATTTTTTACGATCATCGAGTATTAAAGAATAAAAAACAAAATTAACGACAAGACACCAGTTTTATCTTTGTTGAACTAGCATTGCAATATATTTTAATGACATAAGTTAAAATACTTTTCCATAAGTAGTTCAGCATCAAAGCGTCTTCAGTCCACGTCTTTATCAGAGTCTTCGCTGTCTTCTTGCATATTAATTTTAAGCGGTTCAATTGTGGTTTCGATGATGGGATCTTTTTCCCAATACTCATGCATTATATTCTCGACGTGGTCTATTGCCTTACGCCAATTCTCTGGTGTCACACGTTCAATGGCCCTCAATGTTGCATCTTTGACCGTCGAGAGTTTGAAACCAGAATTCTGCTTCGCAACGTCATTCTTCACTTGTGCCCATATTAGTTCAATCGGGTTAAACTGGCAATGGTACGGTGGAATCCTCACTACCGTGTGACCTCTACTTTTAGCAACCTCGTCAATTTCGTACGTCAGGGTTCTGGACTTGTGACGCTTTATTATTTCATAAAGTTCACGTCGAGAATATAATGCATGAGTATTGGGAAAAAGATCCCATCATCGAAACCACAATTGAACCTCTTAAAATTAATATGCAAGAAGACAGCGAAGACTCTGATGAAGACGTGGACTGAAGACGCTTTGATGCTGAACTACTTAAACTTATGGACGAGTACTTTAACTTATGTCATTAAAATATAATGCAATGCTAGTTCAACAAAGATAAAACTGGTGTCTTGTCGTTAATTTTGTTTTATATTCTTTAATACTCGATGATCGTAAAAAACCATGAAACATAAACGTCTTAAATATATATTGCAAAATGTATTGGTTCTATTGCGATTAAGCCTATCTGTTTATAGCAGACTATATTACAGACGACTATTGACAAAACAAAACAAGTCGATAAAGTACTATGGGGTCGATGGTGGCGACATCAATTTGGACAAATTTCTCAGGGCTCTTCTTTCGTTTGACAGACTATAGGGTTCGAAAATTACGGTAGTTTTGGAAAATGGTATAAGGTAAAAGGTAATTTACCAAAATTTGATTTGATTTGATTGATAGTTCCGAGTGCGCTGGTAACAGAAATGAAAATGGTTCGAAAGAAGAAAAGCTAAAACGTTTGGAACAATTCGAAAAGCGTGCCTGGATTATTTTAACATCCTCTGTGTGAATTTTGTTACATTTAATATAAAATTACTTCTGAAAATGGAGTTGCTAAAACAGGGTAGAGTATTTTCTCCGAAATATGTATTGATACATACACAGTTTCTGCCCATTAATTACAGAAGACGAACAAATATGGTTTTGGTCCAACACATCCATCTATTCATACATGTGTCTTCTACGTTTATGTCTGATCAAATGAGTCTTCTGCGTACATCCATAGTCACACTGATCACATTTCAAGGGTTTTTGATCACTGTGAATGCGTTCGCGTCTGTTCAAATTACTCTTGAGCGTACATTTATAGTCACACTGATCACATTTGAAGTGTTTTTCACCACTGTGAATATGTTCATGTCTGATCAAAGAACCTTTGCCCATGCTGGCATATTCGCACTGTTCGCATTCAAGGGTTTTTCACGACTGTGAATACGTCTGTGTTTGATCAAAGCACCCTTGTCCGAGCTGGTATATTCGCACTGTTCGCATTTAAAGGGTTTTTCACCACTATGAATGCGTTGATGTCTGACCAATCACTCTTCCACGTACTTGCATAATCACACTGAACACATTTGAAGGGTTTATCACGACTGTGAATACGTCTGTATTTGATCAAAGCACCCTTGTCCGAGCTGGAAACATGCACTCAAATTTCTATAATAATATGTCCACCACTTTTGCCCAATTTTTGATTCAGAATATCTTATTTTGTATTTGTGTTAAAGTCAACAAAATTTAGACACATTAAATAGAGATAATCTCCATATCTTGTCATTATTATTCATGAGTATTTTCGGCGCAAATTGATCAATATTTTACAAAAAATGCGACTTATATTACGTCATTTATATTCATTGTAAAATCTTATAAATTTTCGTGCATACTAACCAACTACTATAAAACATATCAAAATTTCGTAACTAAATTACTAATAGTTTTGACACAAATTGACAAGAATTGTAACGCAATTGATCATTTAATATCTGCGCTTTTATTTGTAATAAAATTTTGTTACTCTCAAGTTACGTTGATTTTTCTTTGTTTACAAATTAGAATTAGCTTATAAAAGTCCTAATTAAGCGAATTTAACCTGGTTTTTTTTGTTTTAAGTTATGTAATGAAGCCTGGCGCATTGAACGGTGCATAAAATTAAATCGCAATTCGCAATACATTACTCATAATTTGTCATCTTCAAAGCTAATCATTGTGCGATGTCGAAAATATTTTTATCGAAAGGCCCGTTCTCGTAATAGTCGGAAAAGACAACTTTAATGTCAATTACAGTTGAATATAACTGTTTAAAAACCCAAAAACCACGAAATTATCAGACGAAAATTTAAACTTTGAAACGTATGAAGGTTCTATGCTTAGAAGACTATTTCAACGGATGCCCATAAAATATTTTATCGGTTTCGTGTTTTGTTAATTATATGGCTTATAATTGTTTAATTATAATGCTAATTTTAACTAAATAGACTGCAAAAACCCGGGGAATCCGATAAACTCGCTTTTATCTTCGTGTGAATAACAGTTAATTAGCTATTAACTGAAATACAGTAAAATCTTCCGAAATTACGCCTAATTGTCATTAAATTTAATTTTAATTTTTAAGTAATGAACATAATGATGTAGTTTAAATGTCGTCGAATATTTTGAACCAGGCTTAAAGTTTTTATCTTTAATTGTTAATGAGATATTAATTTTCGAAGTTAAAACGTGTGAAAAAAGGCTCCTGGAGGAATAAACCAGTTTACCTTAAAAGCGTGAGGGAAATTAGACAGCTGCATTCGATTGACCGTGGCTTTGTGACAAGTTAATATGACGCATAGACACGTAGAAAAAAATATAATTAAGGCTAAATAAGGCCTAATTAAGCAATTAAAACCAAATATTTTTGCCGACTTTTATAGAAATAAGTGTGGCGCGTCGAATGAAATAAGAACCGAGGCAAAATTCGTACTAAAAGTGGGTTACGTCTATTTATGCAAATTTTTTAATTGCCTGCCTAATTATGTAATTTAATTTTGTACAAAAAGGTGTAGTTAGATCAAAAACGGCTGAACATACGATGTCGCGTGTGAGTTCGTTGGATTCCCCGCCCTGAAATTATTCAGAAAAGTTAGTTTAAATGTCAATTAAAGTTGATCAAAGGCCTCACTTTAATAAAAAGTCAGGCCTAAAAAACGCTGGAATTTTCTATTTTCATGAGAGGTTCATTTGGCGCGAAGAAAAGTAGGCGATACAATTTCTAGGTTGGTGTCCGCTTTTACTGTTTTCTCAAGGTGCAAAAAATTGACATTCTATATCCATAGAAAATAGAACATAAGGGAATGGAAAGTGAGGTGGCGGGTTGAGATGGGTCATCTTTATCTCCCGGCCCATAAACTGTGACTGGAACAGGATGTGTCTCCTGCCTTCTACCAAAAGTATCTACTTTTGCTTCTACCCTTTCCACGTAAAAACTAGCTCGGTAATATCGGAAATCAATATTTTTGATAAAATATAAAATCGGCAATAATCTAAAACTACTGCTACCAAGGCTGCTACTCTTTTTACCTCCCCGAGTGACGTATGTCACGGAGAGGTTCAGTAACGATCGTGTGTGTGTGTCTGTCTGTTTGTGTGTGTGTGTGTCTGTTGTTACACCCACGTGACCGCGTTCGCAGTTTCCAAATCGGAGCAAACGTGTTCGCCAGTTCCGAACTGCTTTCACAGTCACGGAAATGGCTCCTCTACTTGAGTTCTCACACCACCATCTTCTGGTCTTTGTCCATCTCACACGGACACCAGTCTGTACTTACTAGCTTCTAATCACCACCATCTTCTGGTCTTCGTCCATTCCACTTGGACACAATTCTGTACATACTGGCTTCTAATCACCACCATCCGTCTATTCCACATAGACACCAATCTGTCTCATTGGCTTCTAACTCTATCGTCATCGTTTGGTTTAAGACATTCGCGGCGATCAGCTAGGGTTACGAGAAACGTCTAGCCTCCCTAGGGTGGGTTGTCCACCAAAGGTTTTCGCAATTGCCGTTGTTCTTGCCTTTAATTGTAGATCGACACCCTTATATACTACCTATTTGAGTAAGGCGAGTCAACTGGCGTATGCTTCATTTCAAACGCCAATATTAGTCAAGTCTCTCAAGAATGTTTAATTGTTCTTTATCAAAACGATGTAACGCTCAATTAGGCGAATAACTAACGAAGAAAATATTTAATATTAATTGTATTTATTTTAATATTTAAGATAATCTTGTTTCTCAACTCAAAATTAATACGGAAAGAGTTAAAAAGCAGTCTATGTTTTTGTCTGTGTATGTCCGTCCATTGTTACACTAGTGCGTCGCGTTAGCAGTTAGCCTTGTGTTGATGTGTTAAGAAATCATACAGAACCTTAATATTCCCTTTTTCCATAATATAAAGTGAATATGTGGAAGTATTTTTCGTAATTACCATGCATTTAGTACTTCAGCAGCTTTAAAGCTCTGTTTCATTTTGATATTCCTAGGGCATTCTTTAATATTGTTATTTGAAATGGCTGTTTATATATTACTTAAGCTATACTACATCCGTATATAGAATAATCCTTGGTTTAGTGAAAACTAAGACCTAGACTCCGGCGGGAATATCAACTATTATCCGCAATAGGCTAAGAAAAAAAAAGATGTTATAATTGAGGCCTGAGGTGAAGTAAACTTTGGGTTTTGATTTTCGCGTCTGAAATGAAGAGACGTCAACGGTTCAGAGTGAGCCGAAAGTTAAATACTCTCTTAAATAATCAGGTTAAGATTTTATAATAGAAGAAAAGATCATGGTGGCAATTAGAATAGTAAAAGGGCTATTGGTAAACGGGTAGTAGCTACAGATTTATTATTCTACTTATGGTGCGCATTGACTATTAGTGCGTCTGGCTACAATTTAGCTTTGGTGTTATTTAACGTTAACATACATGTTGGCAAACTAAGAATATTGTTGAGGTGAGAAAAGACGATAGTGTTTACACTGCTTACCAGTTGTGAATGTAGCTATCAGAATATAGGGTAAACAGCTGAAGCGTAGACTTCATTTCCTGTTCTTTTCTCCATTGACTGATTTCCATGTGTCCAAGATTTATCCTTATTGGATGTAAAATGTCGTCTGCTTTACTGTATATTCGCTATGCATGGATTAACTAACCCTAGGGATAGTTCGTTCCCCCAAAAAGATAAAGCATGCATGTTCCAAACGCCAGCAGCTACTATCCCTAACAGGAAGTTAAAAGAAAATTGGACCAAATATCACGTGTCCTATGACGTCAAAATTGAAATACTGCCTAAATTGGGCAAAAACGATTTATTTTGCCAAGAGATGGCGCTATATCTACATCCGTTTTGGTCCAATAAATTGGGGGAATGAAGAGGGGAATCAAGGAATAATTCGGAACATGTAGTTGGCGATAGCATTACATGGGAAACACGGTTTGTGAACAATCCCTAGTTAATCCATGCGCTATGTTTGGAAGACCTAGAGAGCCACTGGCACTGGTAACGTTTTTGAAAGGGGGGCTGGCGGAGAATTTGGCCTCTCCGACTCTCCTCTATTTTTGTGCTCACTGGTTTTGGATACTTGCCGAACATTCACTATTTCACCACAAACTTTTGAATTTCGCGCTTTTTGAAAGGCTCGGCATATTTTTTCATTTTGGCTACGTTCAGTAACTGGAAATCGGAAAAAGCCGTTACCGCTACCGATGTGTTTTTTTCCGAACGCTACGTCAGAGTGACGTCAGACGTCACTGAACGTTTTCTTTCTCTCCCTGTTGCGTTTGATGATACTTTCCATGATGGCGTCTGCTAGAGATTCTGGATTGAGGAGAAAACTGTTATTTTTTGTTATTAAATGAACTATCTAACGATGATAAATCGGAAATAACCTTAATTCCAGTTCATTTGCAAAGATCTATAAAAGAAAAATGTGTTATCGTTTCGCTAGTGGCTTTGGACTGGATTGCTTGCCGTGTTGAACTTCAATTAACGACGTCATAAATCCGATTTGCATCGAAAAAACCTGCTCTTCCAGCCGCTGCGATCGGTGTCCCATCGATGCGTAGCGTGACGTAGAAACCGGAAGTGCGAAAAACCGTACAGTAAAAAATCGGTCTCCGATGCGCGAAGCGCTGCGTACGCTAGCAGTTACTGAACGTAGCCTTTACCCCATATTATTTTGCTGAAAAATGCCGAATAGTCACTATTTTACCCCAAAACTTTCAAATTTCACTACTGTTAGTGTATTTTAATGATTATAGAGTGCTGTCAGTTGTGACGTCAGATCCAAGGTTAAATGTCACGAGTCTGCCTTTAGCAATGGGCGGCCATGACAGTTACCGTTTTTTCTTTATGGGAAAACAGCATGGGTGACGTCACACCGGCACTTCTGACAGCACTCTATTTAGATTAATTTAAACGTAAAATAGTAAAATGAGATTGGGCGAACAATTTGTGTATAAATTAAATTAGCTAAGTGTGAAATAGGAAATAAGGGGGCTTGACCAACGTACGGCTCGTTTTCAAATCTTAATTAAGTTGTATAATTGAGATTATTATAATTTTTATCCAAAAGTGTATATATTTGGTCTAATTTCTCGTTAATTATTCTTAAGTAAGTGGAAATTAACTTTGGATTGTGCTTCGGCAGAGTAGATTTACCTTACAAAATGAGTTTAATAAACAAATCACTTTAATTGCAATGTTCAATGGAATGATTCTTGCCGAATATTCACTATTTTACCCCTTTGAATTTCGCGCCTTTTCATGTACTTCGATGATCATAAGTGAATTTAAGCTTTAATACGAAACATGGGGTTTTAATCTTAATTAATTAGTTTAATCGCTTATGGTTTAATTAAGAGTAATTAGAGTTTTTATCCAAAAAAATTATATTTTTGGTCTAATTTCATGTTAATTATACTTAATTCATTTGACATATACTCGAAGCGTGTTAAATAGTGTTCATTTTGCGTATAAAACGAGTTGAAATCAATAATTTTCTTTAAATGCAATCATGTTCTAATAGATTCATGCAGTTTCGTGTTAATTGATATCTTGGTTCTCACGTGAAAAATGCCTGTTTTTGGGTTAATTTCAGTTTTTTTGTAACTAAATTTAATTTGTAAGGAGGGACGGTAGATTAGTTAGGTTTGTTTAGTTTCTGAAACAGATTTAAATAACCTACTTTAATTACGACGTTTATTGGAGTTTTCGCATTTTTAAATTTAACCCCACAAAATGTTCTGCCGAAACCCGAAACTCACTCTATTTTACCCTTAAAGGCCGAAGCCAAAAGTCATTAAAATGTTTTAGCAGACGACGCATAGGAGGATTTCTACTATTTTAGAATTTGGGGTAATTCAGTAAAAATTGGTCAAAAGTAAATTTAAAAGTAAATAGTATTTCCCGGAAAAGTGTTCATATTAATTTCATATCATCCCTGACTGGTAAGTGATAATGTACATTAGTGACCCTAAGTGTTTGTTTATGTACATATTTTTATTATTATTAAAATGTTTCGTATGTTATCGTAACAGGGAAACTGTGCAAAGAGTGATGGAATTTGTCAAAGAATGTCGTGTTATGGTCGAACGTTTAAGCTGGTAAGTGATGAATATAATCGATATAATGCAACTTAGATGTCAACATTGCATAAAACGGATCCAAACTTATTGAAAAATTCCCTCCTTTTACAAAATATTACTAAAGTCGGTATATATGTTTTGACCCCTGAGTAACATGACCTTTTTCAAATTATTGCTGATTAGCATGTTTGGCAAAATTGAAGAATAGCCCCTGCTCGTGTTTTTTTTTTGTTTTTGTTTTTCCGATGTAGTTTGATGTGAGAAAAAATATGGTGGCAAAATGTTTCGGCGCAAATAAAGGGAAGTTTAAAAAAATTGATTTTTAGAGTCGGAGTTTCAAAAATACGAACCTAACCAAACCAAACCTAACCTAATCTAACCTAGACAACGAAATAAATAAGGCAAATTTCTGGAAAAGGAGGTAGTTTATGGTTTTCTTGGTTGAAAACCATTTTCACATGTTTTTGTTATTTCCTTTTCCAAAAAAACCATATGCAATTAAGCCAAAATTTCGGCCATTCAAAACTTGTCCCTATATATCAAGGTTTTTTTATTTAACCCTCCATTCAATAAAGCCGTGCCTTCGACAAGGCTAAATAAATATTATTAATTATTCGCATTAATTATTGTTTGCGCAACTTATAATGATATGCAATGGATAGAGGAAGACGTAAACTTTCTTTTGCTATATGATTTATTAAGTTTGGAAGAGCAGGGGCTATTCTTCAATTTAGCCGCATGTTTATTGCCTCCTTTTCAACAATATTTTTAAATTAGTTTCATTCTACCCCACAAAAGAGGCGCACATTTAGCCACTGGTGTAACTTGTAAGATGTCCTAGCTATAGGGCGTTTAGTTAAGCATGTGAGATCTACCATAGATATGAGATGTACCGTCATTGCTGAATATTGAACAGAAAAACCATACGAAATCGTGACCACTCAATATCTGAATTATGCCTCATAAGTAGTCAATATGCATCTATCCATAGTATTTTCTCCATCATCGGACATCGGTATAGCTTTTAGGAATGAAGCCTTTTCAATTGCTGTATTCATAAAATGGGGTTGAGGAATAGAACTATCTCAATTGTGACGTCAGTGCCTTGGTAAAGGGTCACATGATTGTGACGATTGACTTTGGCAGTGGGCGGCCATGTTTGGTACTTCTTAGATTTTATGGGCAAATAGCTTGGGCGACGTCACACTAAGGTTTCTGAGATAACTCTTGAACAAAATTGCAGTGTTAATTATTACAATCTTTAGAACTAATTAAGCTTTGCCATGTTTTCTTAGCTTTTATTAAAATTTCTTGCTATTTGTTCTTTTTTGATTTACCCTCAGTTTGAAAAATTATTTTATTTTAGGGAAAATTTACAGTTTCACAAACACTCTTTACAAAATTCCGAAATGAGTTTAGTAAATCTTCAAAGAGTCGCGATTAAAGAGGTATTTGCGAAATTATTGCAATATTCCTTGTTTTAGGCAATCTGGACGTTATTGAAACTTGTTTTTAGGAAATGGACTACGAGGAAAATTGTAACTATGATCACTTAAGCAAAGATGATCTAATCAATGAAGTAAAGGCTAGAGATGATCGAATTAGGACACTGGAAGCCGAGGTATTTTTCAAAGCATAGGGGGAGCACAAAAATATGAGACCCTTTTGGGATCATAGCCAATTTTATATGCACAGGATAAGTTGTCGAATCTGTTGTCTCTTAATTAAAGGCTAATTAATCCAAGGGGATTGGTAACATGTCCGTCGTTATTAAAGAGAACCTTTGTTACTGATCCCCCTTCTTGTGTGTCATTGGTTTCCCCTTTTTCTTGCTTGCCCCTTCAAAATACGTTCAGCCAAAGAAAGTCCGAAGATTGTTTTGTAATGGAATCTCATTTTGTTTAGTGTAATGTCTTAATTTCAAACCTGGAAAAAGAGAGAGTGAAAACTACGTTAACGATAAATAAGCAAAGAGACGAAATTGAAAGACTCAATAGGGTCATTAAAGACTTGGAATGGAGAATCAAAGATCTGATGGTATGCAAGATCCTTCACTTTCATACTCGATTGGAAAGGGAATTACTTTAAGAATGAAAGTTATTGTTAATTGTTTAAACAATAGGAGAAAAGTGGA
This sequence comes from Phalangium opilio, assembly GCF_054372755.1. Lineage (NCBI taxonomy): Eukaryota > Metazoa > Arthropoda > Arachnida > Opiliones > Phalangiidae > Phalangium > Phalangium opilio. Next base: position 2,043,736 of record NW_028324165.1, read on the forward strand.
ATACATCAATTAGCTAATGATGAATACGTGAAAACTGAACCTGTTGAAATTGATTGTGCAATAAATGCACAAGAGTTATCCCTTCCAATTGTGGTGCACAGTGTCCAAGGCATTCTGGATAAAGAAGATATTATTCAAGAATCACTTGTTTTTGAACCTCAATATGTGGCGGAGGTTTACAATACAAACGCAGAAATTGAAATTACCTCTAAAAAATATGAAAATATGGGGTGTATAACGCGAAATACGAATCCGTGTGTCCCTAAACCGATTTACAGTGACAGTTTGCCTCTATGTGCGCCTTCACCAAAAATTATGGTCGAAAACCAATTCGAAATGACTCCTGACACGAAGACGGAAAGCGATTCGCCACGAGAGCCTCTTGAAAACAATATTACTATTAACGACTCTCTTCTTAAATCACAAAGTGTCTCGACAGAGAGGAACACTGGGGATATTACGACTCAATCGAAGAAATTTCGTGTTCCTGAATTGAATGTTGAAACCGAGAAACATTTGGATCTTTCTCTTGATGCAAATGTCGAAGGCGATTCACTAGAAAGAGTCCTAGAAAACGATCTTGATGATAACCAATCCAAAATCGCCTTGACAGATGCGAAGGAAAGTGATAGACAAAATCAAAGTGTGGAACTGTTTGTCGATCCGAGCTCATTGTGTGTGCCAGTGTGTGTTCCTAAACTAGAACGGAACCCAAATGAATTATCCGAATTGGCCTCCGTCTCTATGGAAAGCGATTTACCCGAAGTTCCAATCGCAGTTGAAAATAATAGTTCGGTGTCCAATTCGGAGACATTTGAAGAAGTCGCTCCAAATATTCCAGAAGGTAAAACCTCATCGCCTCGCTCGGAAATTGCAGGTAAGTCATAAAATCTTTTTATAGTCTTGAGTACCTAGATTGAGAAGTCATATTTCTAAGCAACTATTTCCGACTTCTGGGTATAAAGTCTAATAGCGTATTCCATTTGAATGCTCTGAGATCGCTCTCGATTTGCTTAATAAAATCCGAATGTATTTTTTTATCATCTTTCAAAAATCGCGAATGTGGGAGACACGAACTGCCTGCCGGAAAATCAGTGTTCAGTTTAAGGATCTAATTCTGCTTTAAACTTAGATGAAAACTAATCTTGGGTTATATTAATTCAAAATCTAAAACTTAACATTAAAACGCGAACCAGGAAAAAAATCTTCAACTGTTATTAGTGTTTCTTTGCAAGCTCACTGAAAATTAATTTGGTCAAACAACAAGCCATTAACAAATGGGGGGGACCTTTGTTCGTGAAGAATGTGCCTTAGGAAGAACGCTCTAGACTTGGAAAAAGCATAGGCGAATACTATGGATTTGAAGGCTACAGAGTCGAGTAAAATGTCATTTATATCCTATATGGAACATATTTAAATGTGTTGGACAAAACCTTCACACTTTAATGTTATTTTTAAAATTCTACATAACATTTATTGAATTGAATAATGAAACTTTCCCAAGGGTCTTCACTCTTTTCTTATCATCGCTGGTACTTATTTCGACCAAAATACTTAACTTGTCATCATGCAGCGTCACCTAGCATTTGATTCCCTAAAAATCCTTTAAATATTTTGAGAGTAACGAAAAGTTTGAAATACGACCGTTCGACAATATACGTCGTTTTTTATATATTTTCTGTGGGGAAAGTCAAGAAGGAACGTACAACGGGGTTCTAAAGTTCAAATATTGAACTGGTTATAATAGGGGTGTACAACGTCATATTTCAAAGGGTAACGAAGAATATTATCAGCGCGAATATAGATTCAGGCGCAAGTGTCATTTAATCGCACATAAACACGTTCATAGTGCTGAAAAACCGTTCAAATATGATCTGTGTGACTATGGGTGTTTATTAACTTTTTACCTCGGTAAACATTATTAATCAACGCTACTATTTACCTCTCCAAGTGACATATGTCATTGCAGGGGGTACTGTTTGGGACGTTTCTGTGTATGTCTGTCTTTTATTACACTAGAGCTCGTTCGCATATTGCTTATGGATGTAGAAGTGTTCACGTTTTCCGATGGTCGATAAAAATTGTATTTCACCATGTTAATTTTTCTACTTGAGTACCAATCCACACCGAATCTGTTGCATTGGCTTCTGAATCCACCACCTTCTGGCGTCCATCTACTTCGTATATTTGAGATAAGCTTCTACTTCACCATCGTTAGGGGTACTAGGAACGTCTAGCCTCCGAGGGGCGGGGCTTACGCAAAATGTTCACGGGATTTCGCTATTCATCATCAAATGATTGCCTGCAAGTCTGCAACTCCATAATAATCGTTACGCATAAGATCACGGGAACTGTCCAACCTCCACATGGCACATCTGTCTTAGCCTCCTCTTTAATGATTCATAAGAATTATGAAATGTTTGCACATCTGTTCTAGTCCTGCTCTTTAGCGATTCATAACAATTATGAACCTCGGATTTTTGTTATTAAATCAGTCTTACATACTTACACATACAGTTTCATCTTGCAATAAGTTCTAATGAACCTGTCTTACAACGATTGAATGAAAATTAATTTGAGAATTTGAGAGCAAAGAAAAGTTAAAAGTACAACCTTTCGGGTTTCTAGCCAAGGTTTCTCCTCCAGTTAAGTTGATCTTCAACCTCTTTTTGTTGATATGCTCGTTTATTCCTCCACTAACGCCTTTGATCAACTCACTTTTTTAATCTGTAACACTGCGTTTTCGTACGCACTACCTATTTTTATGAAGTTCGCATGAATTTTATTGTATTTTTGGTACTAAATTATAAATGATGTTTGTGATTTTATATTTTCTGTAGGGAAATTGAAGAAGAAACATACAACCGGGTTCAAATATTCAACTGAATATAGAAAGGGCCTACAACGTCGCATTAGAAAGGGTAAAGAAGGAAAAGGCTTCAAATATCATCAGTGTGACTTCGCAAGTACGCGGAAGAGTGATTTGATCAGGCACGATCGCATTCACAGTGGTGAAAAACCCTTCAAATGTGATCAGTGTGACCATGGATTCACACAGAAGAGTTCATTGGACATTCATAAACGTATTCACAGTGGTGAAAAACCCTTCAAATGTGATCGGTGTGACCATGGATTCACACAGAAGAGTTCGTTTGACATTCATAAACGTATTCACAGTGGTGAAAAACCCTTTAAATGCGAACAGTGCGAATATGCCAGCTCGGACAAGGGTGCTTTGATCAAACACAGACGTATTCACAGTCGTGATAAACCCTTCAAATGTGATCAGTGTGACTATGCCAGCTCGGACAAGAGTACTTTGATCAAACATCAACGCATTCACAGTGGTGAAAAACCCTTCAAATGTGATCAGTGTGAATATAGATGCAGTCGGAAGAGTCATTTGGAACCACATCGACGCCTTCACAGTGGTGAAAAACCGTTCAAATGTGATCAGTGTGGCTATGCAAGTACGTGGAAGAATGCTTTGTACGCTCATCAACTCATTCACAGTGGGGTAAAACCCCACAAGTGTGATCAGTGCAAATATGCCAGCACTAACAAGAATAGTTTAATCATACATCAACGAAGGCATAGCGGTGAAAAACCCTTTATATGTGATCAGTGTGACTATGCGTGCGCGCGGAAGTATCCTTTGACCTTACATAAACGTAAAAGACACGTGTATGAATAGATGGATTTACATTTTAAATATGTTGGACAATAACCACATTTGATCCTCTGAATGGGCCGAAACTGTGTATGTAACAATCCATTAAATTTCTCCATTCTAAATTGCATTAACGGAAGCGCCGCTCATTTTCGGAGAAAATACTCTTGGGGTACTATATGCCTTTGTACAACCGCATAATTTACTATTTTCCTAAATTACCGCAATTTTCTCACCCTATAGTCCTGGATCTTCATTTGCGTCTTTCATTACTTTAACTTCGTCATCGGCTTTAAACAACAGAGATAGGGAAAGGTCGAATTCAAACTTGTTGTTTTCCAGTACTTAGGCCTATTTTTAACTAGAATTTTAAGGTAAGGTTACTTTTAATTTTACTAGAAATATTAGAGTAATTCAAGTTAAATTTTAGAATTTAAGGACGCTTTGTGAACATATATAAAAGAGGATTTCCAATTTTGTTATATTACACTATTATATTTGTTATATTACACTATTAGTGTCAAAATAGTTATAGTTCACAATAAAGATTTATGCTCATTAAAGGGTTAGTGTCGAAATTGTTATAGTTCACAAGAAATATTTATGTTCAATAAAGGGGTAGTGCCAAAATAGTTGTATTTCACTGTAAATATTTATGTTCATTAAAGGGTTAGTGCCAAAATTGTTATATTACACTGTAAATATTTATGTTCAATAAAGGGTGTAACCGTCCACACCAAGCACCTCCTTCCCGGGGAAAAACCGCGTCGTCTGCTTTGTTCATTTTTAATTTTTTACATTTATTTGTGTATAATGTTAATTGTCCCGAAGTGGCGCCTTAAGCGCCACTGCTGTCAATGTATAAAAAACATTTATCGCGGGAATAAAAACCCCCGCCTCCGTCTGTAACGGAGGCAGTTGTCAGTGGCTCGCTCTCCTGTTCGGACGCGTTTTTTGTCTAATAAAATACAAATTATTATTTCTACCACGAACTGCGTTTCTTTTCTACAATGGATCACTTGGTAATTATAGTTAGTCATGGACAATAAATCCTTTAAACTGGAACCTGGGAACTTCTTAGTTTCTCTATAGTTTTAATTTAAATTCTTTGTGAGCCGTGAAATTAGGCCCCCTTTCCTACATTCTAATTTTACGGTTACAAGGGTTAGTGCCAAAATAGTTGTATTACACTGTAAATATTTATGTTCAATAAAGGGTTAGTGCCAAAATAGTTATATTACACTGTAAATATCTATGTTTAATAAAGGGGTAATATCATTGCTAAAATGATTACCCGTAAGACCATTCTAAAAACAACAATTCTAAAATGATTACACACAAGTAACCCATAATATCAGAACAGAAAATTTTAGTGATTACCCATACGATGATCGAGTTACCTTTAACGGTACTAAAATTATAACGTACTTAACGCTCAATTAATACACGTACAGAAAGTTTTAGTTTACAACATTGACTTATGCCGTCGTACACTTTTCGTATCTTATAAATTTCTAGCGTGAACTTATGGCCAGAAGCGCTTGAAAGAGAAAGAATTCGGTAAAACACCCAATAATTGTCATATCCCAGTGCCTTAAGACCATTTTAAATTTTTACCCTCGATTTCTTTGAATGTAGAAATACGGGTTAGGGGAGCGTGATTGAAAGGTGTAAAATCCTTATTGTCGACGGGTGACAGATAATTTAAAGGGAGTGGGAAACCTCCCATTTAAATTAAGGCAATCAAATAATGCTCTCTCTCTCTCTCGCTTTAAATACATCGAGCAAACGTAAAACTCAATTCACAATTAAATGCTATGCTTATACTAACTATTAAAATCCCCTTCCTCCTAAAATACACGAAACGAAAATATCACCTCACCACAATTCTCTCCCATTCACTCTCCCTTCACTGACGAACGAAAACTTTTATACTGCCTAATGCGGTACTCTTTCACGACGACACCACCCACCACCACCGACAACAACAACAAAAACAGTTCATCATACGATGTGGCTAAAAATATAGATTTGGATCAATGATGACGAGATTCCAAAAACAGAATGAGTGTTAATTGTGTCCTTGAATATAACGTGGACAATACTAAGTATTAAATTGAAAAACTACGATTACAGGGTAAAGACCCTAGGAAGCTTGTTTCTGATAGAATGCATGGGCTGTAAAATACACTAATTTACATATGTTTGTTATACTGGATTGTTCAATTTTGTTTGTGCTCATCACTCTTCATATAGTCAATGATTTATCACCACTGTTTTATCTATGCATATTCCTAGACATTTTAAACTCTACCTGATTATCCGTGTTTTGCGATTGATAATTTACTAAAATATTGTTTAGTGACAGTTAATCAAACTCAAATCTTAATTGTATAATTATCACCTATATGTTAAAGTGTGGTTTCAAAAATCGTTGATTTTGAGAGTTAATAGAAGATTATTTCGGTAATGACAACGGCTACTGTTCCTGACAACAACATGAGAAGCAAATAGAAAGGAACGCTGACGCTACTCAGGTCCAAAGCTTCAGTGCTTTTCAATGGCCTCTTCCACATGATCTGTTCAATAGAGTACTCTAACTCTAGTTCCTGATGCTTGAAAACTTGCTTTTCGATCATCGGTTCCACCCTGTAATATTACAGGCCATAAGGCTTAAATCGTTTTATGGTGAAATTGTTACTGACATCAGTTGGGCATTCAATTGAGGTATGCTTCTGATCCAAGAGGTGTTGAAAATGAAGTGTATGTAGTCGAATTTAAGAGCTTGTTGCGAAAAGTATAAACCTCCTTTTGCAACGATGAGCTCTTTCACTTCGGGATAATACTTGAGGAATATCAAGATCCAATCATGGAGTCGGAGTCTATGATCAGAGCTCTTTCTCCCGTTGAAATAATATTAAGAGCATCATCCAAAGAACCTTTGGCCAACTTGAGCATTTTTTCCTCATCGAATGCGTCGATCCATTCCTTAACAACTGGGTCTCCTGCCGCCTGATACCAACCAATGACGTCAGAAGAATAGAGAACTTAGCACGAAGAACAATATTCACCCAATCTTTAATATAATTGAAAACATCTTGTCGCATAAATGCAGGCGCAATTCCCGATTTGATCAAGTCCGAGAGAGAGTCGATGCAGTTGTAGCTTTCCGTCGAGAAGTCCGTTCGCATGTAACAACCCTAGAAGTACAGAACGAAAGTCACTCCGATTAGCCACGACGAAGCGAGCAGACGACAAGTAATGTGAGGCAGAACAGCAGGAATCGCTACAAAACAAAATTATCCTATTCACTGTACGTCTGACTAAAACGTCGGCCTACTTTCGTAATTAAGAGGGTTAATTGTACCTCCTTTACGAAGTTCAATTATTTTTAAACGTTGTTGATGAAATAATTGCTTACGTTCGGCGCATAAGAGCGAGGCGTTTTCCCACAAAGTTTCAAAGCTTTCTTTGGCCATTTTCTTAGCAACTTTCTTGGTGGGCCCCGATTTGTATTTGTTGGTTACGATGGAGTGAATGACGAGTAAAATTGACAGAAGGACCAAAGTTAACACTAATAAAATCAGCACCTGGATGAAACAAGAACGAAATTCAATTGGCTATCAAGTATATTGTGATTGAAAAACATTGTACACTCTAAGAAATTGGGGTGTGCTTTAACACCTTTAAAAGTAGTTTATATGGGTCCAAATTTGACACCGTTACAGGTGTTCATTAACACCCCTGAAAGGGTTTAATAACACTTATTTGAGCAATTGGTGGCAAAGATAAGTATAAAATTGTGCAACAGAGGTGCAGTTTAACACCTTTTTAACTCTTATATCGCACTAAAAGTGACCTTTTACTCTCATATTAGTGTTGTGCAACTCCTTAAAGAGTGCGGCATAGCACCTTTCAGAGTGTCGATTCACACCTTTAAGAGTGGGAGATCTTTTGTTAGGATAGTAGTAGAAATTCTAATACTTTTCCTAGACTTAAGTGCAAAACCGATGACGTAAAAAACACTATAGTAGCTACATTTTGACCACTCATGAGGCATAACTCAAATATCGAGTATGGTTTTCCTGTTTAATTAAATTTTGATTATCCGCCATTCCGCAGTATTATTACCAATTAATGCTATATTCATAGCATTGAGAGAACTTCATCACCTAGGAAAGTTCTCACATGCAGAACTATACCTCGTTAAGCGAGGGTTGTTGCTTATAAAGTCATTATTACGGGTATATAAACTTCTGAAAAAGGCAGAAAGTTTTTAATTGGTACAAATGCATAGGGTATTAAATTAGTTTTGGAGGCTATAATATTCAAGCAGTAGATATAGACGTTCTTGTTAAATTTAATAATCTCTTTTCACTAAGAGTTTTTCGAGCACCAGAAACACGTTTAATCTAATTTGCACTACAGATTTTACAACAAGTTGGGAAAACCAAAATATTACCTCTCCGTGTCGAGAAGATTATATAACCTTAAGTATCCAATGAAAACGTCGACCTTTTTGCCCTCATCCTTTCCCGCGCTTTGCGCTTCCGCATTTCATCCTTACTCTCAACATTATCTTCCTCCATTTTACATATAAAAATCAAATACTCACAAAAAGAAGTGGCAAAAACCTGCTGGCTCTTTACAACCACCTAATTTGACTTAATATCCAATTTCCAACAACAATAATATACCGGTAGTTTAATTGACAACCTACTAGCATCGAAATTCTCATTAAGAATGGCTCCCGCGGATAAAAAAGGGCAATTTTCAACTAGGTGGGCGTTATCTCATTAGATTTGAAAAATATCATTTCTCTTTTTTACCAATGCCTAACCGTTTGGATTTTTTTAAAGCAATCTTAGCACCAAAAAATATTTTTTGATACAAAATAAATGTTTTATATTCTTATTAAGAATAGAACAAGAGGATAAAAAAGGTCTGTCCTCTCGTAATTTTTTAAGCTTTTATCATGATTACTCTATACAACAGTAACAAGGAGTATAAACCCATTAGTGGAAGCAGTAATTTTTTTCCGAAACAATCTCGCTTATGTTTATCCTCTCTAGACTTCGCTAAAAACGTATTACTCCTACGTAAAATATTAATAAACAGGCAAGGGTTCATACCATTAAAGGAGCGCAATATTATCCATATTTTCATTTCATATACAGAGAAAAGAAATTATTATGTTTCTGAGAGGAGCTTCCCATTTTTGTTGTTGTTTTGAAAAATATATCGCAATGCACGGGCCTTGATATTTATAGGAGGCAATGAATGAAATATATCACAATGCACGTGCCTTGATAGATATAGGAGGCAATGAATGAAATATATCACAATGCACGGGCCTTGATAGATATAGGAGGCAATGAAGGAAATATATCGCATGCACGGGCCTTGGTAGATATAGGAGGCAATGATAATCTCTCTTTGCACGAGAGGTTTATCTTTAATATTTAAATAAATATAATTATTTTTAATTATTTTAATCTTAAATAATTAACATTAATAATAGTTAAATCGTTTAAAATAAAGTTATACCTATTATCTTCTCAAACTTTGCTAATATTGACGTTTAAAGTGAAGGGTACCCCTCTTCCCGCTTTCTTCAAATTTTGGGGTATATATACGATTCGTTTCCATTATAATAGTAAGGAAAAAGCGCAATTGCGAAAACCTTCGGTGGTCGATCCCACCTTAGGGAGGCTAGACGTTTCTCGTAACCCTAGCTGAACGCCGCGTATATCCTAAAACCAAACGATGATAATGGAGTAGAAGCCAATGATACAGATTGGTGTCTATGTGGAATAGACGGAAGACCAGTGGATGGTGGTGTTAGAAGCCAGTGTAAGTGCAGACGGGTGTCAATGTGGGATTGACAAAGAACAGAAGATGGTGGTGATTAGAAGCCAGTATGTACAGACTGGTGTCCACGTGGAATGGACGAAGACCAGAAGATGGTGGTGTGAGAACTCAAGTAGAGGAGCCATTTCCGTGACTGTGAAAGCAGTTCGGAAATGGCGAACACGTTTGCTCCGATACGCAAACTGCGAACGCGGTCACGTGGGTGTAACAACGGACAGACAGACACACAGACAGACACACAGACACACACACAGACAGACAGACACGGCCGTTACAGAACCTCTCCTGGACTACGTCACACGGAGAGGTAAAAAAAATACATTTAGTACTCTAATTTTCTCAAAATAATGATAAAACATGTCACAAAAGCAAGTGCCCCACTTTGGCTTCTCAAGCTGGCCCTACTGTGAGGCCAGTACCTAACCTAGTCTCGTTTTTTAAGAGTATCGCTTAACACCTGTAAGAGTGTCGCCTAACACGTTTAGCATAGTTTTATGAAGGTACAACACCGCCAGATTAGCAATTTCTTTGTTAATTTTATTTAAAGGATAAAACTGTTTTCTTTCATGAATATCATCTTTAAAAAAGGTTCAACAATTACGTTTTTCAACAATTTTTTACTGTTTGTATTGACTTTAATATTAAAACATTAATGAAAATGAAAGACCTTATTTAAGAAACCCGCAGTATTATATTTTTTCATGTTTAATTTTGAACGGTGTTTTAATAGTGTTATTTTACACCGAATTTACACTTTAAATTGGCCCCTAAAACGTCAAGGTAATAAAACTCTCTCTTGGGTGTTTTTACGGTGTTTACACCGTTTTAACACGTTTTTAACACTTCCATTTCTTAGAGTGTACTTCGGTGTCCATATTGAAGAAGGACCAAGAATTGGACGTGACTATCACTTTAGGGAAGGAGACGATAATCATATTGCTCATTAAGACGGGCGAAGAGGGATTGAAATGATCCAATCGACTTTGAAAAAATGAGCTTCGCTCTTCCCACGCCATAACATGAGATTTCTAAAATCGTTGAAAGGGTTTATTACTTTGTACTCCGCAGAGTGTTTTAGCGGTAAAATCGCATACCTTGAAAAAATTTGGCGTTTCATAAAGGCCATCCAATTCAATATCGTCCCCTTCGAAATCCAGCCTAAATGTCGTCGAGAACATTTAATTGCAACATAATGTTAACATTGGCTTATAACAGTCCGGAAGCTGAGATTCGTTTCTGCTAGTTTTTTAACATTGCGTAGTAAACGTTCAAATGAGCCTTTGATATAAAACAATAAAGTTGGCGGGTGTGGGGGTGCGAATAGTTGGTTTTGACTTTTTTGGAGATCCCCATTATAAACAAAACTCAATTACTTTGCCACGATTAATCTATTCAAAATTAGCTTAATTTGTTTAAAGAACAATCCATGTGATTGAAAGACCAGTACTAGAAATTACCAAAAAAATAGTTTTGCCATATTTTCTGGGTTACTTTTCTGCTCTCGAATATTTTATAGATATTCAAAAACGAATCCTTAAAAATCTGAATTTATACCAAGAAGAAATGTACCTATAAGAAGGCTTAAATTCGCCAGACTTAGACTGCCACTCTTACGATGGTGTGAGGGAACAAGCAAGACCAACCCCACTTATGTCCGACGTAACCCCAAAAACCGGAGTAAAGAGAAAAGATTTTAATTTGAAATGCTTTCCAATAAATCGGCTTCGATACAGCCGTCCATCAATTTAACCTTAAACTTGATGGTTCCCGCAATCTCGCCGCGGTGAATTCTTTGACAATGCCAATCTTATTTCTTTCCCAATACTTCCAAGAGCCGGAAGAGGATCTTTTCTGAACAAGGGTGCAGACAACTTGTTTTAACTCATAGTATAGAAATAACGCAGTTCCTTGTGCAATTCTTTCACATTACGAGCTCTAAGGTGGTATGTGGATCTTAACTTAGTCAGTATTATCCACGCTTGTTTTTCGTGTGTCCGGGGCCACACACACACACCCCACCCCACACCATTGCAATGCTATGTCTGGTGACATAAAAACACCTAGCAAAATTTGGATTTTCCAAAATTTCGCAATCCTATTTACTCGAAGGAGACAGCGAGGTATTGGGCATTTAGTCTAATTAATAGTCAAATTAAATTTCAACTGTGAAATTTACCTCATGTTGAGGAATCGTTTTAAATATTCTGCCATGAACTTCATCTGTTCCGGGAGATCTATCGTATTCTGATGAAAATTTAAAGTTTAATTGTCATCAAAATGCAATCCTAATTCCGAGACAATGAAGACTCGCTTCAACAACAACAACTCCAGTTCACCTCAAAATTCTTATTTTTCTAGCAATTAATAATAGCAAAAGCGCATAGATAACCAGAAAGTGAAGAACGAGAAGCTTAAACCGCAACGTGAAAAATGAGTTCCCCCATAGTCGATTCAAGATTTCCGTCCCCCTTACAGAGCGACGGGAAGAGTTGGTCTTATGCCGCCGCGGAGAGTTACTTTCGCGTAGTTTTACAAAAGGTACATGCGTAAGTTGGTTCGAAAAAATAGTGCACTTATTTCCTTATCTTCATGTCGTCTGCTATAGTTTAATTCCAAGGCTCAATATAATCTAGTCATTTAGATAGTCGGGAATCGGCACAGTTGTCAAAATGTCAGATTTGAATTTAGCAAACATTTTAGAAAGTTACGAAAAGGATGACTTTTTCCTGATTGATAAAGACGGAAAACTTAAAGGTGCAATAGAATGCATGAAAAACAATGGCAGTTTAAAAGAAATATTCGAAGATATGTGTAGCCAGTATGATTTGTTGAAATCAAAATACAAAAAAGAACAATGTGGGTATTCCTCGTTTTTGTTTGCTTGGAACAACTGGGTACATGATATATTGTTCCAAAATGATAAGCCTCACCCAGTTATTGTGTGCCACGAAGAATTTGAATCAGAACTTTCCAAGGTAATCCATTGGTTTGCCTGGAAAGTACTAGATGCCAAAGCTAAGGTTTCTAGAGAAACTGATATTGAAATGAGCCTAAAAGTTGATAATCAGCAAAAGTTCGAAAGAAGTTACGATTTAAACATACCAAACTCTCCAGCCAAAAAATGTAAAATCAGACACCTTCAAACTGATAGGCTATACTCAATGAATAGACTGGTTGGGGGTGCCATGGGTGAAATATGGTCCATAAATAAAGCTGGCATGAAAATTACTAGGAGGCTGAAAAAAAGGAAAAAACTTTTAACTGCAAAACAAAGGGATGAGGCCCACACTTTATATCAAATCAGCCTTTCACTGCGCAACCGTGATCTCTTTAAAGAAGACATCCCACCAGCCATAGATGCGATAAACAAAGGTGGTTTATTTGTCGCTGATGTGAGTCTAATTCCTTACGTCAACAAGATATGCAAAATCGTGGTTGACGAATACCGAAAGTGGAGGCTCAGCGCTTATCCATCTAGAGTTATAAGTAATTTTTTCTTAACCACAGCGCTTTATTTTTGTCTATTTGGACTTAATCCTATAATTTTTACAGATGAAATAACAGCAATTGTCAAAAATAACCAATCGTTAAAGCAACAATTTCATTCTGCTGTCTCAAATATACCAGAAATTATTGAGCATGAATTTCAAAATGCCGATTTGGAAAAATACAGGGTTATTTTCCAAAGAAAAATAACTCATGCCAAAGTTGCGGATTTAATTAGAGCCGCAGCAAGAAGAAGAAATGAATTAAAAGGGAGACGAGGAGTTGGAGGACAAACATTACGTTGTATGCTGTATGGAATGAAATCGGGAAAAATAAAAGCAGCTAAAACCAAAGCTAAAACAGATAAATTTCTAAAATCCTTGAACGAAACCCAGAAGAGGCAATTGCAGCAGGCTAATATCGCAGTTCCACAATCAGAAATTCGTGAACAGGATCCATCAACATCAGCTCATAACCCACTTCCACAATTGGCAACGTCACCTATTCAAGTTTCAAAACGAGGCAGACAAATCCGAAAAAAAATTTGCGACGATTTTCAATACGATTAGAGGACGGTATGATTTTGACGATCACAAGTTTACAACTAATTCAAACATGAAGAAATTGGTTAATGATATTTCCTGTTTTGTGATAACAAGTTCCTATATTAAAACAAGACTGATTATTTCAAATTAAAATGAATTTGTTCAAATTGTTACGAAGTTCCTATATGTGATATCTCATAACAAAACTGTGATTATTTCAAATTTAAATTCGTCAATATTAGATTTCATTTGTTAAAAGTTTAATTAAGTTCTTATCTGAAAACAAATCTGTCAAAACTGTGATTATTTCAAATTTAAATTCGTCAATATTAGATTTCATTTGTTAAAAGTTTAATTAAGTTCTTATCTGAAAACAAATCTGTCAAAACTGTGATTATTTCAAATTTAAATTCGTCAATATTAGATTTCATTTGTTAAAAGTTTAAGTAAGTTCTTATCTGAAAACAAATCTGTCAAAACTGTGATTATTTGAAATTGTAAATGGTCAATATTAAATGTTTTTGTTTCAATTCGTAACTTTTATTGATTTTATTTATACGCTAAATTTATTCATTGCAAATATCTAATCCTACTTTACGATACGATGCCTCGGCATTCTGGAATGTCTTTGTACACCCTTTAATCAACAGAGATCTTCTGGCGCTACTATAATTTATGCTTGTGAGTTTTCCAGCGGCTACGTACTTCATTTGGCTGAACAATGTCTCCACTGCAGAGCCACTGATCCGAACTGGGTAAACATAACGTCCTGGGTGAGTAGTGGTAAAGTCTTCAATGTAGTCTATAAATCCATAAACTGCAACTCGAAGAAGCTCCCAAGTTTGCCAAGCCAGAAATTTGGGATTCTTCGTCATCGATACATTTGTATCTTCCTTAATTCTTTCAGTGGCCCAATCTTCAAAGATCTTCATGCCCATTATCATGGATTTTACAGGATCCGAATTTACGCCATAAACAGGCTTATGGGAAAGTAAACCCTCTTCAAAGATGTTATGGCAGGCTTTTAGGTAGTTGTTACTTCCGGTCGATCAACAGGCGGTGCTTCATACATAGGGTTTGCATAGTTGTAAAGTTCTCCCAAAACTGGCATTTGCTGCATTATAGTGGCTGGAGTCACGTTCAATTTAGTCCAGGAATCTCGATCGATGTGTGATTGCAAAAGACCTTTCACTTGAACCAGTTCATAGGAATCAGCACGATGATCTTCCCGTTTTTTCATGTCTTTTATTTGTTGCCAACCAAAGCGAATACCATTTTTTGTGAAGTCTCTAGTCCCATCAACTTGCGAGTTATGCATAGCATTGATCATATTCTTAAGTTGATGGGTGGGACATACAACCCAGTAAATCCAGGCATCTCTGACGCAAGGATTTTTAAATTTCGGACTAAACCGGAAATCAAGCGATCCATCAGCGTTCACCGATGGTTGTTGGGCTCTGGTCATATTAAGGCTTTTCCTCATAGATGTCATATTACTGCTCCCTCCATCACAGACCAAGACTCCGACTTCGAAGCCTACACTATGAAACGCGAAAATGGACTTTAGGGTGTAGCTTGAAATTGCCGAGTGCGACACTGGCTTTTCAAACAAAAAGTATGGGCCAATGACATCAAACTTTGTCGCCGTACAACGCCACAAAAATTGCAGTGCATACTCTGCTTCAAGAAGTTCTGAAGCAGTTTTGAATTTGAAGAGATCTTCTAGAGAAGCACAATTGGTTGAATCCACCGCGCACCCCATAAACTCTCCATTTTTTGAGTTCCATATCATTTTACCAATAACCTTTACTTCGTCAAAGATTAGTGCTCCCTCCTTTGGTGGATTATGATAAACGGGATTGTTTGTTATAAATTCATCGAATCTCTCCGATTCTTTTTGAAGGTGAACATAGTCAATGCCAGATTTACTTGGAATTTCTCTAATTTTATCGCGTAAAGTATGAGCGCTGGGTAACTTCAGAATGTCAAATGAAGCTAGGGCTTCATAGGCAGCGGGTGACCGAGAATATACAGCTAATGCTATTCTGTAAGCTAGGAGCATGAATAGGAAGGAGACGCCGACTAACGTTAAGAAATAGGCGCGTTTTCTCTCGTTTTGCGGGTCTCAGACGAGGAGAGTGACTGAGCTTTAACGCGCAGGCGCGTGATCTCGCCAGATCTCGCGATTCTGTAGTCTGCTTAACCTCGAATTTGTTTCACTAAGCCTTAGCCTTATCGGACTGGGGAAGTGGTTCCGAGTTTCTTTCCGACAGTAACGCGTTTTGCCGATTCTATAGTTAAAATTATTACCATAACAATGCCTAAGTATAAAAATTGCTATTATAAAGATTGCCTGAATAATAGTCTGGCAGTTGGGAAAGAATATATGGAAGGAATATTTTTTATTCCTTTTCCAAAACCAAAAACTCAGTTAGCAAAATGCAAGTGTTGGATTAATTCTTGTGGTAGACCAGATTTCTTAAGTGTGGATAGAATTAAAAGGCATCACTTTATATGTTCAGAACATTTCGTGGGTAGTAAAGGACCCACAACTGAATTCCCAGATCCTATGGTCTATCACCCAAAAAAATATATGATTGTAAGTATAAATAACTATAAACCGTCCTATTGTAAACATATATTTAGTTCATATATTAAATATTAAATATTAGGATCCAAGAGAAGCGTCGCCTGGAGATTCATTTAGCCAAATGACCTCTAGTTTTGTTAATTCTACAATACAAGACTTTGAGTGTGTCACTGTAGCCAGTTTTGATGAAAATGAACCTGTATTTATTACTCCTGACATCGAAGCGGTTAATGTACCATTGGATGAAACTGTTTGTACCGTAGTGGAAGATATAACTATGCCCTTGGAAGAAACTGTTACCACACCTAATTTAGATGTAACAGAAGCTAGTTTAACCACAGATGAAGATACAATTATACAACAAATGGAAGGGGAAAAGAATGACACGCTTAACCAATTTGATAGAGTTTTTGCATCATTAGAAGATTTGCATTCTACATTTTTGCAATTCCAATTGGATAACAAGGAGCAGATCTTATTTTGGATGGTTTCACGAAAGCCAAATTTTCGAGAATTGGTAGCATTTAGCACCGCTACTTTTGACGAAACTGGTTTTAGTATTACAATTAATGACCTCTTCCAGTTTCAAGTATATATCTACAGAAAAAACATTAATAGTAGTTTTCAAGAACAGCTTTATGAACATTTTGGAACTCTTGATACTTTCAAAAAACTATTTTGTTTTTTAAAATTTTTGGATACGCATAAACCATGTTGCGGAAACCACGAACAACCATTTGTTGATTTTTCAAAAACAAAACTAAATTGTAAATTTTTAAATCATTACTCTAACGCTTTACATTCACCAAATTGCCAAGGCGTTGTTAGTGGTGATATTATAAGCAATTTATGTCAAAACTGTGCACAGTTAAGAGTTTTGCTAAGAAAGAGAATGTCAAGAGAAAAGAAATACTCAAAAAACCATAAAACCCAAGAAAAATTGCTCAAATTTAGAAAGGAAAAACGAGCTTTAAGAAACAGAATTAAGAAACTTGAAAGAAAAGTTGAAAAACTAATGCGCAAAGAAAATGTAGAACCATTTGGCAGCCTGTTTTCAGGAATATCTGAGGATAAGCCGTTCTTAAGTAAATTAAACTTTTTGAAAATATTGATGAAACAACAGTTGGAATTAATGCAAAAGAACCATAAAAGACCCAAAAAGTGGCACCCTGCGATCATAAGTTGGTGTTCGTATGTGAAAAGCAAATCAACCTCAGCCTATGAAGCTTTCAGAGAAGTTATTCCATTGCCATCGCCTAGGACTTTATACACATATACGTCTGTATTATCTTGTAAAAGTGGATTTACCGAAGATGCAGTCATTGAAATGAAAGCTAAAATAGATTTAGAAAATATGGATGAACATCAAAAATATTTTTCACTTGTGGTTGATGAAATGAAGATTAAAGAAGATCTGGTTTACAAAGTTAACACTGGAGAAATTGTTGGGTTTACGCATTTAAACGCCGCTGGTGACAAACTTAAGTCGGAAGAGATAAAGAAAACTGGTGAAATAACATCCGATTTACCAGTGGCATCTCATGCGATGGTTATTATGGTCAGAGGTCTTACGACCAATTTCAAACACATTTTGGCCTACTTTCCATGCCATGAAATGAAAAGCGAGGAGTTATACTCTATAATGCACGAAGCTATAGAAATTTGTGAAAATAGCGGCTTTAAAATATTAACGGTGGTGTGTGATAAATCTGCGGTGAACCAAAAATTTGTCAGAATGAGCACTGATATTGACGAGGAAAAGGGTGTCGCTTATAAATCGAGGAATCCGTATGCCTCAAGGATTAACCCTCGTGAAATATTCTATATTTCTGATCCGCCACATCTAATCAAAACCGTTAGAAATTGCTTATTCCACAGTGGGTTTAAGAAAACGCGTTATATGAAAAAACAAGGAAAACATTTATTGTGGTCTCATATAGAGGAAATGTTTAAAAAAGACTCATCGTCGCAATTAAGATTGTGCCCTAAATTAACTTTAGACCATATCACACTTGGCCCTTTTCGTGCCATGAAAGTTAACCTAGCAACACAAGTTTTAAGTGATACTGTTGCAGCTGCTATAGAACAGTTAGTTGGTCCTGAAGCGTCTGAAACTGTAAAATTTATAAGATGCTTTAATAAGTTTTTTGATATTTTAAACACACGCAACTTGGGTCAAGGTAGACGCAAGCGAAACCCAAATTTAGACGCCTTTAAATCTGAAACGGATGATCGGTTAAAGGTACTTAATTTAATATATATTTTATATTTCAAATAAAATTTAAATTATAGATTTTCTTATTGACAGTGGTTAGAAGAGGACTTCATAAACTACCTGAAAGAGTGGAAAGAAGAAGCTGAAAGCCTAGATGTTCCAGCAGCAGGAAAAGCAAAAATGCAGCTTAGCCGAGAAACGTTGGAAGGCTTACATATAACAGGTTAACTAATTAAAAACATGTCGTTAACTTAAATTAACCTTAATTGTTTCTTAGTATTTTCAATCGTCGGGGCCATAAAATTTCTGCTCTCAAGAGGAGCCCCGTTTGTATTGACTGACAAATTTAATCAAGACCCACTGGAAAGGCACTTTGGCAAACACCGACGATCAACGGGTTGTAATGAAAATCCTGATTTATTAAATTTTGGATATAGTGAAAGGAAATTTAAGATAATGCAGCCTATTATAAACCAGAGCAAAGTAGGGAACACAACCAAGTGTAAAAAATGTTAACTATTATTAAGTAATAAACACTTTAATCAATGTTTCTGTACTTGTAATAACATCACAGAGTTAGCTGACTATTATCACAAATTTAAAACAATGCTCAATATCCATTAGTTTCCTAAAACATACTGTCAAAAATAGGAACTTACATAACCTTAAATAAAAAATATTCATACAAGAAAATCAAAGTTTTCCTAATTTGCAATAGCAAATGCTATTTTCTTTCAGTGATTTTCTTAATCCTTTTTTCTTAGCTAAAGAAGCTCTTTGGGCTTCACTCATTTTTAATTTCGTATAGTTTTGCAACGCTTTTCCTCGACAATTAATGTAGGTATCAAACAGAATGCCTTTTGCTTTATCCCTACTACAGAAATTTTCTCCACCCCAAAGCTTGTTAAATTCTTCGTTAACATTACTTTTATTTAAAAGTACGTCCTTTAATTTATTCTTCTTGTTGACATTTTCAGAAAGTACCGAACTTTCAAAATACGGTTTCGCAATTTGGTCCATTATTTTGATAAAATTAAACCCTTGGCTTGTCAGCTGTATTAGACCACCCCTGCTCAGAATCTCTGTCCACGTTGCGCAACTACTTGAAGGTTCACCTTCTTTGGAAATACATTTTTCAAAAAGAGGCATTAATTCTTTTTCTTGATATCGTTTTGAGATTTTTTTCATAATGTATCCTCCGATATGATGAAGGACTTGATCCTCTTTTTCCTTTAGTTCTTTTAAAGAACAAAAACGTTTAGAAACGAGATGGGCATCGGGCTCTTTTGAAATACAGTCTGGCTTTAAAGAAACCCACTTTTGGAGAGTTTCTCCAAAAAAGCTTCTTATCCAATTAGGAAGTAATGAGTCCAGTTCATCTTCCGTTAGGTGACTAAACGAATCCATCCTTTGAAAAATGCGATGCAACTCAACAAGAAGCTGACAATCATTTCCTAAAAGCCGAGCTTGTACCATGAACGAGGCTTTATCTTTTATATGCCTTTCGTTGAGGACAGATAGTTTTTTAATGAGAGCATCGCTTAATTCAATTGAAGGTAAAGCTTCTTGAAATACACTGCGTAACTTAAGAGGCAAAGAAAAAGACTTGTGCATATTTTCACGTGTTTTTTCGACCAATTCTTTCCCGTTCATTTTAAAAAATTGTTCATCAAAATCTAGTAAATATTTTGTTTATTTTAACACCAATTCAATCCTATTTTTTTCAACCAGGTTTCTTACCTTCTGACCCAAAATTCTTGGCAAAATAGAGTTTAGGCCGTTCAACCTTTTTCTGGGCTACTGGTAATTCAACAGGCGATTTTTTTAGCGATAGATCTATCGGGTGGCTGAGTGACTTTTCATCATTACACTAAACATACACAAACTATATTAATACATTATACCTTGCCCTATTTAAAGATATAGTTTCTTACCATCCAGTCGATAACACCATAATTTGCCAAAGGTACTAATCCGCCGTTAAAATGACACGAACATACATAATGTCGTTTAGAAATATTCTCGGGAGTTAAATCCGTCCTTCCAGTGGCAACTATCCATTTCTCACAAAGATCTAACTTAGTTTTAGGTTTTGGAAAAGGATGGAATATGACATTGGTCATTTCCAATCGATCCTTAAATTTAGTACTGTTTTGGCAATTTAAATAGGAACATTTCTTCACGTACACCATAATAATTTGCAGAACTAACCTTAAAAGCCAGCTGGTTGCTAAGCCTAGGCTACTTTTGGAGAGTCTCTGTCTAGACTACAAACTCGGCCGAGTTCCGCATTTGCGCCGTAGAGATCTTACTAGCTCACCTCTCATTTTTTCCCCTCACCCCCAAGGACTTGAATTTGGAAACCCCCCAGCATACTGTTTTCCTCTCCTTCCTATTCATGCTCCTAGCTGTAAGTTAGCGGGCTCCACCTATTTCCGTTCGAACCCTGGACGCATTTTTCTTGATCTTTCAGAAAGTCATTGATTGGTTCTCTCTTACTGTTCATCTCCCACGCCGCTTTCAAAGCCAATCCCACAGTTTTGTTTTTTTTTCATTGCTACTTCAAAAATATGTTCAAGATCGTCATGTCCCTTCAGGTTAATTTCATTGACAACTTCCCTCATTTTCTTGTCTTGATTTTCGCTCAGTTGAAGACTCGTTTGTCTTAGTTTGTTTTCAAGCAGTTTAATTTTCTTTGTTAGTTTAAACCTATTTTGTCTGTTTTGAAGGAGTCGCCTTTTCTTGGACTTCGGAGTAAGGACGCTCATCCGACATTTAGAATTAACAGCTTGCCTTCTCAGCTTAGTTTTCGGGGTCACTTGTTGCTTCTTCTTATTACGATCTTTTATATACCTTTAGGGTTAATCAATAAGTAAATAAATACATATATGTTCTTTTTGATTACTATATATATAGTTTACGGACTAGGAGGATTGATACCACTTACACACGGAGGCCAGGTTTCAGGTGATACACGAGGAGGCATGACTCACTGGGTGAGTCTAAAGCCAGGCCTCCTTGTGTAAATGGTATGAATCCTCATAGAACGGCATTGGTGACATTGATACGTCATGTTTAGAAGCTTCTCTTTTGATGTGTTAGCTGGAGGTGTAAACCAAACCAAACAACCCTTAGATTGGAAACGTTCAAATGGGTACACAATCTTCTCAAGGTTTTTGGTTTCGTGTATAATCCCCAATTCATCCTACGGATTAAGCTAAAACATATTTTAATCCTTATTTTTACTAAAAAAAGGCCAGTTTATAAGGGTACCTTTGATATTCCTGGGCAAAAAGCATAGTCTTTGCCTAACATGACCCTTACAAAAATCTTCTTAAGAACTCTTAAGAAAATTCCTTGGGAAATTTCTTTGGAAATCCTTAAGGCGTTCTTTAGGAAATTGGGGAATATTGGCCTCTTTTTCTTTGGAAATTGCTTTGGAAATATCTTTGGAATTTTCTTGGGAAATATCTTTGGAATTTTCTTGGGAAATATCTTTGGAATTTTCTTGGGAAATATCTTTGGAATTTTCTTGGGAAATATCTTTGGAATTTTCTTGGGAAATATCTTTGGAATTTTCTTGGGAAATATCTTTGGAATTTTCTTGGGAAATATCTTTGGAATTTTCTTGGGAAATATCTTTGGAATTTTCTTGGGAAATATCTTTGGAATTTTCTTCGGAAATGTCTTTGGAATTTTCTTGAGAAATGTCTTTGGAATTTTCTTGAGAAATGTCTTTGGAAATTACTTGGGAAATGTCTTTGGAAATTACTTGGAAAATGTCTTTGGAAATTACTTTGGAAATACCTTTGGAATTTTCTTGGGAAATGTCTTTGGAATTTACTCTGGAAATGTCTTTGGAATTAATTTACTTGGGAAATGTCTTTGGAATTTACATGGGAAATATCTTTGGAATTTTCTTGAGAAATGTCTTTGGAATTTTCTTGGGAAATATCTTGAGAAGTGGGTAAAATAATTTAGCCACTTGAAACGAGGATAGTTCTTACACGCAGAACCATATCCCAATACAGGGAGTGTAGTGAACAGTGAACTACACCCCATATAGCGAAGGAAGTTCTCGCATGCAGTGTGAAATTGCTTATAAAGTCAGACATTTAATCGACTAAAAACATCCGTAAACGGCAGAAAGTTTTAACCTTGTGCAATTGTATGGGGTACTATGTGGGTTTTGGAGGCTTTAACGGCCAAGCAGTAGATACAAACGTTGTTGTTAACTTTAATAATGTATATTCTCTGAGTTTTTCAAGTATCAGAAACACGTTTAACCTAATTTTCTCTACAATGTTTTTTTAAAAATATTTATTTTGGACTCTAATTACGCTCGAAATAAAGATAAAACATGCCATAAGAGAATTAAGCAAAAATTCCAACTGACAGCTTAGATTCCCTGTAAATCTAAACATAACGATTTTAATTATATACTCTTATTTTACTTTTAAAGAATTAGTGCCAGCCGGGAGTGTGGCGCACTCCTGTAAGCCATGCTTCTGGGCGGCAAAGTTTGAGGGAATAAGACACATGTCGGCGATCCTACACTACAGGTGCCGACTGACCCGTGTCCGCCGGAGGTGACTTGACCCCCACACCCCTTCCGTCACCTCCCATGTAACCCTCATTTCCTTCCCTGCTTAAACACATACTGAACATTGACTAATCGCATCCTTGTCGCGGACGTATGTGCCCTACTTACATTGAAACCTCCACAATAGAAAAAAAAAGAGTTAGTGCCATAATTTTCCTCATCCACAAACTTAAAATGTGAAAAACTTTGGAAAATAAACCCTAAACCTTCTTTGGAAATTGATCTCAAGAATTCCTAAAGAATTTCGTTGGAAAATATTCCCTAGACGTTCTTTGGAAATTTATCTCAAGAATTTCTTTGGAAAACAACCCCTAGGCCTACTTTGGAAATTTATCTCTTGAAATCCTAAAGAATTTCTTTAGAAAATAATCCCAAGAAATTCTTTGGAAATTTATCTCTAAAATTCCTAAAGAATTTCTTTAGAAAATAATCCCTAGACCTTCTTTGGAAATTTATCTCTAGAATTCCTAAAGAATTTCTTTAGAAAATAATCCTAAGAAATTCTTTGGAAATTTATCTCTAGAATTCCTAAAGAATTTTTTCAGAAAATAATCCAAAGAAATTCTTTGGAAATTTATCTCTAGAATTCCCAAAGAATTTCTTTAGAAAATAATCCAAAGACATTCTTTGGAAATTTATCTCTAGAATTCCTAAAGAATTTCTTTAGAAAATAATCCCAAGACATTCTTTGGAAATTTATCTCAAGAATTCTTTAGGAAATTCCAAGGAAGTCTTTGGAAATTGTTTCTTTAGAAAATTATCCCAAGGGCTCCGTAGGGTTCCAAATAAATTCCTTTAGAACTCTTAAGAAGTTTTTTGTAAGGGGAGCAGAGCCATTTTAACCACATCCAAGTTTAGAATGTTTTTATCATGGTCAAAATATTCAAGCTCGGTAGCAACTTTGAATAAAATCAATATTGTAACTTTTCCGTTTGAGGAAAATATTAACTTAATAGGAGAGTCATGGTACGTTGACACTGCAATCATTCCATTCATTCTTGTTGCTTCAATATCTTCTGATTCCCCGTTGTAACTACTTCTTCTTTTTAAGCATATATATTAGCTTTATATGAAAAACGAAAGAAAAGAAAAATGTTTAAGGTTAATTTAACAAATTAATTGAGAAATTAAAATTAAAACCGCGATATTATTAGTTATGTCTTTTTCATTGGAAAATGTTTCAAAATATTTACTTAGTTCGAGCGTATGGATGCAAAACTCTAGAGCTGATAATGCCGAAGCCGAGTCTTGATGTTGAAAAGTTGTTAATATTCTCGGTGAAAATTCGTCAGGGCGGGTAGAATTTTGGGTCTCCGAAATACACGAAAAACTTGAGGCTACCCCTTCTGATATAACCATTATTTTTCGAAAATCATCATCAGTAGCTGTTTGTTTGTTAACGAGCTTTCTTTTCCGTGTCTGCACTCGTGACTGATTAATTACAAACTTGTTTAGCTCATCCCATTTCTCAGGTGATACAAAATTTCCAAATATCTCAGATTGAGTTTCCGAAGTTTTCACATACATTTCTGTTTGAGTTTCAACACTATTTACAGAACTGTGTGATTCAGTTTGAACCCTGACATCGCAATAAACGCACTTTTCAGTTCCGACGCTAATGTCAGTTTTCATTACAAAAGTGTCAAACTGGACTGACACATCATTAGAATTTGTTTTAGCGTTGGAAAATTCTAAATCCATTGTTGTTTGCAAACCAACATTGTGGCCAAGTTTGGCGTAGAAATTATATTGGGTACTTTGGTTTTTCGGCTTTTGCGCTGAAAGCGCTAACTGTTCTGGTGTTTTCTTTCGAGGCATTTCAATAATAAAAGCAAAAACAAAGTCTCGGAAACAATATCAAAATTCAACTTAACGAAACTTGAAAATTCCACGACGATTGAAACGAAAGAGCGCTAAAGAACAACCGTTAAGCCTAGTTAAGCAGACGATTTTTCAATAGTATTCCAAACTATCCCCATGAGCCGCTACCATCGCGAACTACTTTCCGCTTGTCACGTGACATTAACGATGACCTAATATATCTCTGATTCGATTGGTAGTTGAAAACGAGGCTCACCAACCACCCATTTGTGTCCCCCCTTGCTTCTCATTTTACACGAATACCGTTGCTAAAGGCTGGAAAGGTTTAATGTTCTTCACTTTCTGATCTATGCGCTTTTGGTCATACAGACGCAAATGACGTATTCCGACTAGAGAAAAAATACCTCTAGAAAAGAAAACAGAAAATGGAGGGTGCCCGCGGTGCTGAAACGGTTCGCGAATGGTTTTTAATTGCCATTAACAAGTTAGTTAACTTGATGGATTTTGAATATCGTTCGTTCTTCAATTGTTTCTATATTGAATCAAGTGCACTATACTTTTGCGAGTTCCAAAAACCAAACCAAGGCTTAAGGAAAAGGTAAAGGAGATAGATTGTGGAAAACAAAGAGTATGATAAAAGATTAAGTCCCGCCTCCGTTTCTGCAGAATGAAGGGGGATTGTCGGCTATCGACACGCGAGCACCGGATGCTTTTTAGGCCTTATAGTAAATTCCTTCTTGGTTTAGGCTAGTTTACTATAATTGGGCGTAATCGAAGCTTTTCAATTGATAAGTTGCATTTGAATGTTATTGACTTTTAAGGTCTATTCATTAAGGTTATGTCAAAAACCATCCTCTTACTTGGAAGTTTCTCAAACCTATGTATAAGCAATAATAATTGTACAGAATTATGATAAAATTTGATACTGACCTTTCATTTCAATTTTTATTCTAGTGTTCCTGGAATTGTGAAGCACAGTCATAGAAAATAAATTTATTTTCTATGGCACAATTACCCCTTACGGACATTGGGTAACGCGTCTTTACGCACCCCGTGAACTGCGCTTTCTGTTAACCACTCTCTGCTTTCTGAAACTATACCGTGTGTTTATAAGTAAAATGGAGCAATATAAAGAAATCATGAAGCTTGACGCAATTACAGAAATTAAATGAAATTCCGTAATTATTATTTAGCGGCGACTTAACCCGGAGAATCTGATCAATAATTTTGCTAACTAACATTAGAAGAGTTAGTCACGCAATAGTTTAACAAGGAAAAAAATGGGTTTTCTACGAGAATTTTTACCCATTCTGAGGTTGAATTCTACTATAGTTAACCTCATATTATAAAGACCATACGTTTGGGTCGTTGTTAAGTAGAAGTTTGTTTAGCTTAAGGTAATTGTTCTCGTAATAATAGTTAAAACGGCATGCCTAATAATAGAGTTGCAAATAATCTTTTAAGCATTTCTAACCAAACTTTGCGAAAAAAAATTTGATATCAGAAACCAAAACTTGCTTCGGTCACATGCTTCAATTTAGGGTTCTAGGAAACAAATTTGGCTGTTTCTCATTTAAATCTATACTTTTTCTTTTAAAATAGTTAAAATGTACCGATGAAATCTTTTCGCCTGGGTCTTTCAGCCAAAATCAAGGAAGTTCATTTATAGCTTTTAGTATTGCCGGTTATGCATGGTTGGTCCTTAGTCAGGAGCAATGTTAAGGCTCGTTTACACAAGCGCTAGAATATGAAGCTTAAAGATGAGAGATGAAGCTGACCCATGTTTCTGTTTCTCGCGTAACCGTTCACATGCTCGCGAGAATATCACTTGAACGAGCTTTTGCCTAGAGGCGAAGCTGATTTTCCGAATAAGCTCGCGATCTGCCAAGGTAGATTTTCTCGCACGAGTTCAGCTTAATCGGAATGTCATGTGAATTTTGCTATCCAATGACAAGCATTTGTTTAGTCGGCACATGGTCGGTGGCTATTTTGTCTTTGTCTGCATTCACGCTTGATTTTGAGAGTAAAATGGGAAGCCATTGCCAGGGAAATGAAAATGACAGGCAATTAATATTATATTAAATGATGACGTCGTTACTAGTCCCGCCGCCATTTTGCATGTTTACCTTTACGGCTAAAACAATAAACCTCGGCTTCTCGCAAGAGTACCCAAAAGCGCGCTAACTTGAAGGGCCTATGTGAACGATAGGCCTCGCGTAGAGAACAAGCTTACGTCGAAACAGATTTTTTGCGCGAGATGCGACATCATACTTCCGAACCTACTTTCCGCTTCAGCTAGAGAACCCTATAATCGGTAATCTAGCTTAATTACCTATAATCGGTAATCTAGCTTAATTACCTATAATCGTTAATCTAGCTTAATTACCTATAATCGTTAATCTAGCTTAATTACCTATAATCGTTAATCTAGCTTAATTACCTATAATCGTTAATCTAGCTTAATTACCTATAATCGGTAATCTAGCTTAATTACCTATAATCGGTAAACTAGCTTAATTACCTATAATCGGTAATCTAGCTTAATTACCTATAATCGGTAATCTAGCTTAATTACCTGCCATCGGTAATCTAGCTTAATTACCTGCCACCGGTAATCTAGCTTAATTACCTGCCATCGGTAATCTAGCTTAATTACCTGCCACCGGTAATCTAGCTTAATTACCTGCCACCGGTAATCTAGCTTAATTACCTGCCACCGGTAATCTAGCTTAATTACCTGCCACCGGTAATCTAGCTTAATTACCTGTCATCGGTAATCTAGCTTAATTACCTGCCATCGGTAATCTAGCTTAATTACCTGCCATCGGTAATCTAGCTTAATTACCTGCCATCGGTAATCTAGCTTAATTACCTGCCATCGGTAATCTAGCTTAATTACCTGCCATCGGTAATTTAGCTTAATTACCTGCCATCGGTAATTTAGCTTAATTACCTGCCATCGGTAATTTAGCTTAATTACCTGCCATCGGTAATTTAGCTTAATTACCTGCCATCGTTAATCTAGCTTAATTACCTGCCATCGTTAATCTAGCTTAATTACCTGCCATTTATAATCTAGCTTAATTACCTGCCATCGTTAATCTAGCTTAATTACCTGCCATCGTTAATCTAGCTTAATTACCTGCCATCGTTAATCTAGCTTAATTACCTGCCATCGGTAATCTAGCTTGACTACCTGCCATCGGTAATCTAGCTTAATTACCTGCCATCGGTAATCTAGCTTAATTACCTGCCATCGGTAATCTAGCTCAATTACCTGCCATCAGTAATCTAGGTCAATTACCTGCCATCGGTAATCTAGCTCAATTACCTGCCATCGGTAATCTAGCTTAATTACCTGCCATCGGTAATCTAGCTTAATTACCTGCCATCGGTAATCTAGCTTAATTACCTGCCATCGGTAATCTAGCTTAATTACCTATAATCGTTAATCTAGCTTAATTACCTATAATCGGTAATCTAGCTTAATTACCTATAATCGGTAAACTAGCTTAATTACCTATAATCGGTAATCTAGCTTAATTACCTATAATCGGTAATCTAGCTTAATTACCTGCCATCGGTAATCTAGCTTAATTACCTGCCACCGGTAATCTAGCTTAATTACCTGCCATCGGTAATCTAGCTTAATTACCTGCCACCGGTAATCTAGCTTAATTACCTGCCACCGGTAATCTAGCTTAATTACCTGCCACCGGTAATCTAGCTTAATTACCTGCCATCGGTAATCTAGCTTAATTACCTGTCATCGGTAATCTAGCTTAATTACCTGCCATCGGTAATCTAGCTTAATTACCTGCCATCGGTAATCTAGCTTAATTACCTGCCATCGGTAATCTAGCTTAATTACCTGCCATCGGTAATCTAGCTTAATTACCTGCCATCGGTAATTTAGCTTAATTACCTGCCATCGGTAATTTAGCTTAATTACCTGCCATCGTTAATCTAGCTTAATTACCTGCCATCGTTAATCTAGCTTAATTACCTGCCATTTATAATCTAGCTTAATTACCTGCCATCGTTAATCTAGCTTAATTACCTGCCATCGTTAATCTAGCTTAATTACCTGCCATCGTTAATCTAGCTTAATTACCTGCCATCGGTAATCTAGCTTGACTACCTGCCATCGGTAATCTAGCTTAATTACCTGCCATCGGTAATCTAGCTTAATTACCTGCCATCGGTAATCTAGCTCAATTACCTGCCATCAGTAATCTAGGTCAATTACCTGCCATCGGTAATCTAGCTCAATTACCTGCCATCGGTAATCTAGCTTAATTACCTGCCATCGGTAATCTAGCTTAATTACCTGCCATCGGTAATCTAGCTTAATTACCTGCCATCGGTAATCTAGCTTAATTACCTATAATCGTTAATCTAGCTTAATTACCTATAATCGGTAATCTAGCTTAATTACCTATAATCGGTAAACTAGCTTAATTACCTATAATCGGTAATCTAGCTTAATTACCTATAATCGGTAATCTAGCTTAATTACCTGCCATCGGTAATCTAGCTTAATTACCTGCCACCGGTAATCTAGCTTAATTACCTGCCATCGGTAATCTAGCTTAATTACCTGCCACCGGTAATCTAGCTTAATTACCTGCCACCGGTAATCTAGCTTAATTACCTGCCACCGGTAATCTAGCTTAATTACCTGCCATCGGTAATCTAGCTTAATTACCTGTCATCGGTAATCTAGCTTAATTACCTGCCATCGGTAATCTAGCTTAATTACCTGCCATCGGTAATCTAGCTTAATTACCTGCCATCGGTAATCTAGCTTAATTACCTGCCATCGGTAATCTAGCTTAATTACCTGCCATCGGTAATTTAGCTTAATTACCTGCCATCGGTAATTTAGCTTAATTACCTGCCATCGGTAATTTAGCTTAATTACCTGCCATCGTTAATCTAGCTTAATTACCTGCCATCGTTAATCTAGCTTAATTACCTGCCATTTATAATCTAGCTTAATTACCTGCCATCGTTAATCTAGCTTAATTACCTGCCATCGTTAATCTAGCTTAATTACCTGCCATCGTTAATCTAGCTTAATTACCTGCCATCGGTAATCTAGCTTGACTACCTGCCATCGGTAATCTAGCTTAATTACCTGCCATCGGTAATCTAGCTTAATTACCTGCCATCGGTAATCTAGCTTAATTACCTGCCATCGGTAATCTAGCTTAATTACCTGTCATTTGTAATCTAGCTTAATTAACTGCCATCGGTAATCTAGCTTAATTAACTGCAATCGTTAATCTAGCTTAATTAACTGCAATCGTTAATCTAGCTTAATTAACTGCAATCGTTAATCTAGCTTAATTACCTGAAATCGTTAATCTAGCTTAATTAACTGCAATCGTTAATCTAGCTTAATTACCTGCCATCGGTAATCTAGCTTAATTACCTGCAATCGTTAATCTAGCTTAATTACCTGCCATCGGTAATCTAGCTTAATTACCTGCCATCGGTAATCTAGCTTAATTACCTGCCATCGGTAATCTAGCTTAATTACCTGCCATCGGTAATCTAGCTTAATTACCAACCATCGGTAGTCTAGCTTAACTACCTGCCATCGGTAATCTAGCTTAATTACCTATAATCGGTAATCTAGCTTAATTACCTGCCAACGGCAATTTAGCTTAATTACCTGCCAACGGCAATTTAGCTTAATTACCTGCCATCGGTAATCTAGCTTAATTACCTGCCATCGGTAATTTAGCTTAATTACCTGCCATCGGTAATTTAGCTTAATTACCTGCCATCGGTAATTTAGCTCAATTACCTGCCATCGTTAATCTAGCTTAATTACCTGCCATCGTTAATCTAGCTTAATTACCTGCCATCGTTAATCTAGCTTAATTACCTGCCATTTATAATCTAGCTTAATTACCTGCCATCGTTAATCTAGCTTAATTACCTGCCATGGTTAATCTAGCTTAATTACCTGCCATCGTTAATCTAGCTTAATTACCTGCCATCGGTAATCTAGCTTGACTACCTGCCATCGGTAATCTAGCTTAATTACCTGCCATCGGTAATCTAGCTTAATTACCTGCCATCGGTAATCTAGCTCAATTACATGCCATCAGTAATCTAGCTCAATTACCTGCCATCGGTAATCTAGCTTAATTACCTGCCATCGGTAATCTAGCTTAATTACCTGCCATCGGTAATCTAGCTTAATTACCTGCCATCGGTAATCTAGCTTAATTACCTGCCATCGGTAATTTAGCTTAATTACCTGCCATCGGTAATTTAGCTTAATTACCTGCCATCGGTAATTTAGCTTAATTACCTGCCATCGTTAATCTAGCTTAATTACCTGCCATCGTTAATCTAGCTTAATTACCTGCCATTTATAATCTAGCTTAATTACCTGCCATCGTTAATCTAGCTTAATTACCTGCCATCGTTAATCTAGCTTAATTACCTGCCATCGTTAATCTAGCTTAATTACCTGCCATCGGTAATCTAGCTTGACTACCTGCCATCGGTAATCTAGCTTAATTACCTGCCATCGGTAATCTAGCTTAATTACCTGCCATCGGTAATCTAGCTCAATTACCTGCCATCAGTAATCTAGGTCAATTACCTGCCATCGGTAATCTAGCTCAATTACCTGCCATCGGTAATCTAGCTTAATTACCTGCCATCGGTAATCTAGCTTAATTACCTGCCATCGGTAATCTAGCTTAATTACCTGCCATCGGTAATCTAGCTTAATTACCTATAATCGTTAATCTAGCTTAATTACCTATAATCGGTAATCTAGCTTAATTACCTATAATCGGTAAACTAGCTTAATTACCTATAATCGGTAATCTAGCTTAATTACCTATAATCGGTAATCTAGCTTAATTACCTGCCATCGGTAATCTAGCTTAATTACCTGCCACCGGTAATCTAGCTTAATTACCTGCCATCGGTAATCTAGCTTAATTACCTGCCACCGGTAATCTAGCTTAATTACCTGCCACCGGTAATCTAGCTTAATTACCTGCCACCGGTAATCTAGCTTAATTACCTGCCACCGGTAATCTAGCTTAATTACCTGTCATCGGTAATCTAGCTTAATTACCTGCCATCGGTAATCTAGCTTAATTACCTGCCATCGGTAATCTAGCTTAATTACCTGCCATCGGTAATCTAGCTTAATTACCTGCCATCGGTAATTTAGCTTAATTACCTGCCATCGGTAATTTAGCTTAATTACCTGCCATCGGTAATTTAGCTTAATTACCTGCCATCGTTAATCTAGCTTAATTACCTGCCATCGTTAATCTAGCTTAATTACCTGCCATTTATAATCTAGCTTAATTACCTGCCATCGTTAATCTAGCTTAATTACCTGCCATCGTTAATCTAGCTTAATTACCTGCCATCGTTAATCTAGCTTAATTACCTGCCATCGGTAATCTAGCTTGACTACCTGCCATCGGTAATCTAGCTTAATTACCTGCCATCGGTAATCTAGCTTAATTACCTGCCATCGGTAATCTAGCTCAATTACCTGCCATCAGTAATCTAGGTCAATTACCTGCCATCGGTAATCTAGCTCAATTACCTGCCATCGGTAATCTAGCTTAATTACCTGCCATCGGTAATCTAGCTTAATTACCTGCCATCGGTAATCTAGCTTAATTACCTGCCATCGGTAATCTAGCTTAATTACCTGCCATCGGTAATCTAGCTTAATTACCTGCCATCGGTAATCTAGCTTAATTACCTGCCATCGGTAATCTAGCTTAATTACCTGCCATCGGTAATCTAGCTTAATTACCTGCCATCGGTAATCTAGCTTAATTACCTGCCATCGGTAATCTAGCTTAATTACCTGCCATCGGTAATCTAGCTTAATTACCTGCCATCGGTAATCTAGCTTAATTACCTGCCATCGGTAATCTAGCTTAATTACCTGTCATTTGTAATCTAGCTTAATTAACTGCCATCGGTAATCTAGCTTAATTAACTGCAATCGTTAATCTAGCTTAATTAACTGCAATCGTTAATCTAGCTTAATTAACTGCAATCGTTAATCTAGCTTAATTACCTGAAATCGTTAATCTAGCTTAATTAACTGCAATCGTTAATCAAGCTTAATTACCTGCCATCGGTAATCTAGCTTAATTACCTGCAATCGTTAATCTAGCTTAATTACCTGCCATCGGTAATCTAGCTTAATTACCTGCCATCGGTAATCTAGCTTAATTACCTGCCATCGGTAATCTAGCTTAATTACCTGCCATCGGTAATCTAGCTTAATTACCAACCATCGGTAGTCTAGCTTAACTACCTGCCATCGGTAATCTAGCTTAATTACCTATAATCGGTAATCTAGCTTAATTACCTGCCAACGGCAATTTAGCTTAATTACCTGCCAACGGCAATTTAGCTTAATTACCTGCCATCGGTAATCTAGCTTAATTACCTGCCATCGGTAATTTAGCTTAATTACCTGCCATCGGTAATTTAGCTTAATTACCTGCCATCGGTAATTTAGCTCAATTACCTGCCATCGTTAATCTAGCTTAATTACCTGCCATCGTTAATCTAGCTTAATTACCTGCCATCGTTAATCTAGCTTAATTACCTGCCATTTATAATCTAGCTTAATTACCTGCCATCGTTAATCTAGCTTAATTACCTGCCATCGTTAATCTAGCTTAATTACCTGCCATCGTTAATCTAGCTTAATTACCTGCCATCGGTAATCTAGCTTGACTACCTGCCATCGGTAATCTAGCTTAATTACCTGCCATCGGTAATCTAGCTTAATTACCTGCCATCGGTAATCTAGCTCAATTACCTGCCATCAGTAATCTAGCTCAATTACCTGCCATCGGTAATCTAGCTCAATTACCTGCCATCGGTAATCTAGCTTAATTACCTGCCATCGATAATCTAGCTTAATTACCTGCCATCGGTAATCTAGCTTAATTTAGAATACAAAAAAAAACTACATCCAAACGAAAAAACCCTCCTTATACATCATTAAGAGCAGTATGAAGTCTTATCTAAGAAAGCTACCGCTCGCATACAGTGTCTCGCATACACTATGAAGTTACGAAGAGTGGCACGTAAATCCGAGAAATGCTTTCTAAATTCAATACTCGTGGGGGTGGGGTACACTGACAAGGACACTATGAGGTGCAATTTATAGTTTAGCATACATTTTTGGTCTTTCTGTAAATCATAAATAAACCCTTGCAATAAGAAATTTCACAATTCCGTTTGCCAGAACACTAAATCCATCAACATACGGGTCAATTGAAGGTGTTCCCGATATCTAAGAAAGATCGAAGCCAACCTCACCGTGTCTAATCGCTTCCAGTGAGGAAGGCTTTCTATACATATACATGCATACAAAATCTGGCTCAGATGACAATATAAACTCATACGGGACTAGCAAATAATGCGAAATTCTTCATTTCTAGGAGCAATTCAAAAATGATTCTACACTACAAACTCTTATCAGAAACGTTTCAGAACTCCTTTTAGAACCCTATCTTTACACACTGAACTTCAAAACTAATTTTTGAACTATCAAAGCCGCAACTTTTACCAGTCCCCTTTACGATTGAAATATCCATGGCATCGGGTACACTGCCTTTGTACGTTCACACTAATTAAATAACTAGTTATCAGCGCATTTCTCCGTTGATATTAGTACTAGGGGTATGCGAATACCCCTTTTTGGCTATCGAACCGGTTACGGAATACCAAAACATTTTCCGAATCAAATACCGTATCGAATAGTTTATTCCAAATCGAATACCGAATAGTTAGGCCTTGGTAAATTTTTTACTAAACGATTAATCGTGAAGCACAGTATTCGTGAATAGTTGAGCATAGTATTCGCGAATATTTGCGATTAATCGGGTAGTAACCCCAATAGTCACGAATAGTTAATACAAAGCAAAAAATTTAGAAGCTCCTAAATTTCAAAATACCTCTCCAATTTACTAAACGCTTTTATTGCGGCTTAAACCAATGCCTTTAAAATACGGGCAGCTTACCAGGAAATAAAAGACATGCAAAATAATTACACTTGTGCTTTAATTACGTTTCAGTTTGGAAAATCTTGTTTAACGCCAAAGATTTGTTCTTGCTTAGTCTCAGTCTTTTAAAGAGGAACCACGAAAAAATCTCTCAGCAACCTTTTACAGCTTATGAAGATTCTAGGATTTAATTGAACAACAAAATTGCAATGAACGAAATTGAATTCGTTGGAAATGATCGATATTTCAAATACAGGTAGAATTTGAATTTTGAAATCCTCAATTTTTTAATTTATGTGAAAATTTATTTTTATTAAAGATACACTCAAGAGACAACTATTAATTGTTCAACATCTGAAAATGAATTGGTGAGTTTATGAAAATCCGTGACTTGTTGAAGCGAGTTTTCAGTATCTCGGAATTAAGATTGATTTCTTAATGAATAATGACAACTAAACTTTCATCTGTTATCAGTACTGGATATTAGAAGAAAAGATGAAGTTCACGGCAAAATATTTAAAACGATTCCTCAATATAAAGTAAATTTCACACCTCGAATTTCATTTGATTATTAATTGGATCGAACGAGACAGAATTCACTTAATGCTCTAACCCACGCTTTCTTCTTCGAGCAACTGGGTGTGCGAAAATTGGAGAATTCGAAATATTAGTCTGTTACATCCGTACCAAAGATTATTCGAGATTTTTTGGACGATTAATCAAAAAGAATGGCGCTATTGATTTTTGAGAAAGATAAAGAATTTATTAGATGTTCAAGAACATTGCCCTTTTTACTATACAGATTTTTCTTTTACAATTAGGCTAATTTTGAATCGATTTATAGGGACGAGTAATTGACTTTTTTAATAGTTATCTTATACAAAACTGAAAGAAAAAAACTATTCGCACACCCGTCTCCTGCCAAATTCATTGCTTTATTCCTAAAGTTCACGATAACGTTTTCTCAAGTTCACTACGCATCGTTAACCAACTCTCAGAAACGAATCTCAGACTAAAGGGAATGCGAATTTACAATTTCATATCATATTCTACCACGAAAATGGTATCATGTTACACTTTCAAGTGTCTACTTTCAAAATATCAAGTTTTTAATATAATTGAACCAATGTTTCTATTTTTAAAATCCATTGAAAAATCACGAAAACTCAGTTTTGATCAATCAATAATTTTGTCTTGTCGAGCTTGTTTGCCCGTTTGATGACATCACTATGACGCGAGGGAAAAAAAAGCGTGGGAAGCCTATGCGCGTCTCGAGCTTCTCGCCAGTCTTAACTCTGGGTCTGATAGCGGAGAGAGTGGCACCATCTCGCGTGAAAAACATATCTGTGACGTCAGCCTACGGGAAACGTTTTACTCTTTCTTAAAAAGTGGATTTCAAATAATTTCATAGAAAGCATTTTCAAATGCATATTGCCAAATAACCAGAAATCGGAGAATTAAAAGCTTGATATTTTTGAATCCACAGTAATTAATTCTATCTTTTGTTATATAAATCAGAGGTTTTTCAAACGAAGCTTCTCATTCCCTTTTAGGACAGTTATTAACAATTTCAATTTTGTCGATGACTTTTAGGCTGGATTTAGGGAACTATATTGACTACAATGACCTTCATAAATCATACGATAAAAAAAATATTTTTAAGGTATTCGATTTTACGGTTAAAATTAAAAAACTCTGAATAAGAACAGAAGTACAAAGTAATTAACCCTTTTGACGGTTTTAGGAATCTCATATTATCTGGACCACAGTATCAAGCTCATTTTTCCGCAGTCGATTGGACCATTTCATTCCGTCTCCACCCGTCGGAATAAGCAACCTGATAATCGTGTCCAGTCCCCAAGTTACGGTCTCATCCACCTCCTGGTCGTTCTTAAATATGGAAACCGAGGTGAATTTTCTTCAATATAAATCTAATTAATTCCAATTCATTGACTTTAGTTCTTGATTCTTTCAGGTAGTGATTTTAATCGCGATAGCCTTGGTCCTTTTGTCATTTTTACTTGTCATTCACTCCATCGTAACTAACAAATATAAATCTTTGCCCACCAAGAAAGTTGCCAAGAAAATGGCCCAAGAAACCCTGGAAAATGTATGGGAGAACGCCTCGATCTTGTGCGCCGAACGTAAGCAATGACATCATCTCTTTAAAAAGAATTCAAAAGTAATTCAACTTCGTATAGGAGATACAATTAACCCCCTAAATTACGAAATATGGCTCTCTTTGAATCAGACATAAATTGAATAGGATAAAATCATCTTTTGTAGCGATTCCCGCCGTTTTGCCTCATATTACTTGTCGTCTGCTCGCTTCATCGTGGCTAATCGGAGTGACTTTCATTCTGTTCTTCTTGGGTTGTTACTTGCGTACGGACTTCTCGACGGAAAGCTACAACTGCATCGACACTCTATCGGACTTGATCAAATCGGGGATTGAGCCGGCATTTATAGCAAGCGATGATTTAAAATATATCGAGGAATTGGTGAATAATCTTCTTCATGTTAAGTCCTTTATTATTCTGACGTCAATGGTTTGTGTCAGACGGCCCAGGACTCAGTTGCGAAGGAATGGCTATCGCATTCGATGAGAAGAAACTGCTAGATTTCTACGATTATGAAGTTGTTGATCAGCTTTTACCTGATATTTCGGGGGAAAAGCTCTGTTCATAAACACAGACTTGATGCCTTGGCTTTTGATTAACAATGATGTTGAGATTGAAAAGTTCGTCGTGAGAAAAGGAGGATTTTACTTTTCGCAACAAATTCTTAAACTCGACTACAAACATATAATTTTCAACACCTCTTGGATCAGAAGCACACCACAATTGAACGCCCAACTGATGTCAATATCAATTTTATCATAAAACGATTAACATCCTTAACTTCTGTTTTATTTCAGGGTCGAGCCGATGTTCGAAAAACAAGTTTTTTTGTGTCTGGAACGAATGAATCATCGCTTGCTTGAAAAATTCATGTGGAAGAGACCATTGCAAAGCAATGAAGCCTTGGACCTGGGTAGCGTCAGTGTTCCTTTCTACTTGCTTCTCATGCTGTTGTCAGGAGCAGTAGCGGTTGTCATTACCGAAATAATCTTCTAATAAGTCCCTAAACGTTCAATTATAAAAAGTTAAGAACACGAAGAAATAGAATTCCAAGACTAGAAAAAAAAGTTTTCTTTAAACTATAGAAAACAAACCATATCACATTAGGTCATTTTAAATTCACTCTCTAACGTGTAGAGCATAATTATGCAAATAAGATTTGAAAGTAATTAATTATCATATATGACCATCTAATTATTTTAGTAAACTTGTTAGTGGCAAAACACGGATATTCTGGTAGTTTTAAATGCCTAGGAATATGCATAAATCCTTGAATAAACGAAGAATACCTCATTCATACATTAATATATCATTCACATGCTAAAATAGGCAATCGTGTATGGCATGCACATGCCCTCATAACTAAACTGTAAAAAATAAGCGTGCTTTCGGCATCCAAAAATGATAGTGACCGTTCAATTTTGAACAAGCCTTTATTGACGCGTTCACATTTAACCAGAGACATTCAATTTTGAACAAGGGGTGTTTTAGGCGTTCAAAACCAGTCATGAGCATTTATTTTTGAACAAACTACCGTCATGTCGATCAAAACTAAACTCAAGCATTCATTTTTGAACAACTTATACATTACCACTAAAAATGAATCTTTATCCCATTCAATTTCAATTTTGAATAACCGCCTGGGGCTAATGAAGCGTTCAGATAGGGTCGTTTTGGTGTTCTAATAGGATTGTATTAGTATTAGTATTAAAACAAGAGCGTTTTAGGTATTCAAATAAGAACTTTTTGACTTTCAAACGAGTGCATCATGGGCGTTCGAACGAATGCGATATGGGCGTTCGAACGAATGCGATATGGGCGTTCAAACGAATGCGATATGGGCGTTCAAACGAGTGTGATATGGACGTTCAAACGAGTGTGATATGGGCGTTCAAACGAGAGCGATATTGGCGTTCACACGAGAACGAAATCGCAAAAGGTGTGCAAAACAAAATTAATTCTGCCCTAAAATTACTTGATTCCGCTGCTGTAAATTTGTACTACAAACAAAGCTTTCATTAAAAATACAATAACTTCCCATCAATTTACTATAACTTGCTTATTTACCGTGAATTAAATTAATATTTGTCTGTATAAGCATCATTATATAATAATATCAAAGGAAATGTTATGGATTATTGCGTATTTCACCTTTCCCTTATATTTACATAGGCCTTCAAGTAGTTTTGATGTAATTTATAGCTTCAACGTTATAATCGGAAAGATCTTGATAATGAACACTTTCCTTAAGTGCAGACTTTCTTCATATAACTGAATTATTATTTAACACAACGATTATAGTTTATGTGTTCCAAATCCACCCGCCCTCAGAAGATGTACAAGCTTTAAACACATTAGATTTCTTCCTTATCAGTGTGTTTACTATATTTATTTATATAGTATGCCCTACCATAAGGCATTCAGTGACGAAATTTGAAATCAGATTTCACTAGGCTATTCAAAATTCAACGTCAAATTTCAATGTTCATCAAACACTTGTCCACCATGTATTATTAAATGGTGAACTGCTTAATTTTGAACGTAAGCAATTGAATATGAACGCTTGATCAAACTCTCCGATGTTGGTCAATAATGAATGCATAAAGATACAATATTAAACGTTTAATTTTCCAATTTAATTTGAGCGGTTTCGTGCTTAAATTTACACGATATACTAACCTCTTCAAATATGAATGCGTGAGCGTTTAATTTTGAACAATAGTGTTGTGTTCAAATTTAAACGCAAAGAAGTTATTCAAATTTGAACGCAAAGAAATTATTCAAATTTGAACGCAAAGAAATTATTCAAATTTGAACGCAAAGAAATTATTCAAATTTGAACGCAAAGAAATTATTCAAATTTGAATGTTAAAGCGTACCACCACAGTGTCGGGGCTATGCACGCCTAAGCAATCAAAGATGAACCTCACTTTTTTACAGTGATATCAGAAACGCGTGCGAAGAACGTACGTTATAATTTCAAGGGGTCACCGTCTCCACCCTGTAATGATGGCTTTTGAATTGGGTACTTAATATTGTCCACGTTATATTCAAGGAGACGATTAACTGCTTACTCTGTTTTAAGAATCTCGTCCTCATTGTTAAAAATCTATATTGGTACATTTTTGTTTTGGCTCGAGATTGGGTTAGGAATATCCGAAGTATTTTCTAAAATTCATTACCTAGACTTGGTTTTGCCACATTTCCTTCTTCAGTCTCTGTTGCGTTTGATCCGACGATCATGAGTTAGGAGAAATTTCGTAAATCATAAGTAAAATAATCGCAATAAGTATGACACTTCAAATATACCCAATGCTAAATGCTTCCCTTTGGGAAGGTTTCTCCCAAGGGAAACAGAATAAGAGAGTTCTAGGAAACTATAAAATTTTATTCTCCATGGCACCTTAATAATGGTCGCTTCTACGACAGTATTTGACAAATGGCGGAAATGATGTTGTGCCCAGAAACATTTAGTGATATACTTTTTGTTTTTGCAAAATGTTACTTATGGTTAAAGATCGATTAATTCTGTTATATTCATGTAGGGAAAAAATTGTAATATGGATAAAATTGTTACAACTGTAGTTTGTCCCTTATTGAACATAAATATTTATAGTGTAATATAACCATTTTGGCACTAACCCTTCATTGAGCATAAATATCTATTGTGAACCATAACTATTTTGACACTACCCCTTTAATGAACATAACTATTTACAGTGTAATATATCAAAATTGTAAATCTACTTTTAAATATGTACACAAAGCGTCCTTAAAAATCTAAAATATAACTGGAATTACTCTAATATTTCTAGTAAAATTAAAAGTAACCTTAGATTATTGGGGTGGTGAAGTGGTTAGCACTTTCGCCTCGCTTCAAGGGTCCCGGGTTCGATCCCGGACTGTGGCACCGGGTGAAAAACCTGGGAACAAACCCTTCTGCGTAGAGTTTGCAAGTTCTCTCCCCACTTGTTAAAGTTTTCCTCCGCGGTCTTACCCGGTTTCTCCTTTCCATCAAAACTTTCCGAGGTTAATTGTAATAGTTAGTATAGGGCGCTGTAGGTTAGCTGTGGCATAGGGGCTAGCCACCACCCCTCTATGCATTGTAAAGGGACCCACCTGTAAACAAGCCACAGGCTTAGGGTGGAAATCCCATCATAGAAAAAGCTTGGATTATTATTATAACTATTTTGACACTAACCGTTTAATGAACATAAATATTTCACGTGAACTATAACTATTTTGACACTAACTCTTTAATGAACATAGTGTAATACAGCAAAATTGTAAATCCACTTTTAAATATGTTCACAAAGCGTTCTTTAAATTCTAAAATATAACTTGAATTACTCTAATATTTCTTGTAAAATTAAAAGTACCTACACCTTACCTTAAAATTCTAGTTAAAAATAGGCCTTGAATATAAGTATAAAATTGGAAAAAAAACATATTGTTCATAAAAACACACAATTAAACTTTAACCCAATAATTATTAAGAAAAGAAAAATAAATACTATAATAACATATGCTTCTATCAAGTTCTTAGGAAATAAGAGGGAGAGGCAGGCCCGAGACTAGCGCCATGCTTTCACAAACACCCAAGAAATTTCATCGATGATTGGCCGAAATTAACAAAAAATTCGAGCCTGCCCCTCTCGAATTCAATATAAAAGGTCACCTTTTCAATTTTGAAAACAAATCTCCAATTTTCTCCATCGATGTAATCAATAATCAATAAAGCTCAATACTTATCTGCGAGTTTGAATTATGAACGTTCGTTCAAGTCATCTAAGTACTTTGTTTCACTCCTGAACACTTAAATTAACTTTACGTTCCAAAATAGCTCTCCTACAATTAAGTTCTTAAGTATTTTCAGGGTGCAATTACTACTAATCGTGTTTATTCTCCATGGTAGTTACGTTCCAGACCATATCAATAGTTTTCATCCCAATTTGAAAAGTGTAATATATTTTTTGTTGACTATTCGGAAGAATGTGGATTAAACGAAAGAAAATTCGATTAATCATCTTTTACAAAGATTAATCGATTAAAAAATCGAGTAAATGATTTCGTTTATCGACACGGTTAAACTTATTAATACAAATGCTAAAAAAACTCAAAAGCACAAAGTGGGAAAAAATAAGAATAAACAATTTAAGAATAGAAATGTAAATTATTAAGAAATTTTAAGTGCACATTAAGCTATTTCTTCTTTAATTCGAAATTACGAACTTGCTTTGCATACTGTAAATATTTTTCCGTTATTTGCTAACAATTTCTAATAATTTTTAACTCGATCGTTTGGTAAGATTTAATTTGATGTACGGCTGTATCGAAGCCGATTTATAAGAAAAAGTATATAGGAGAAATGTTTTCTTTAGAATGACGAAAATAATTTTTTAGCTAGGTGTGGTAGGAACTTAATGTAACCCAGCCGTTGGCCATCTCGAATATTACCTTAGCGAGTTAGGACAAGAATACTACTCTAGCTACAAAACTAGTACGCCCTCCCCACCCCAACCACACCCAGATAATGCGGACATTAAATAACTCGA
Organism: Phalangium opilio; assembly: GCF_054372755.1. Lineage (NCBI taxonomy): Eukaryota > Metazoa > Arthropoda > Arachnida > Opiliones > Phalangiidae > Phalangium > Phalangium opilio. The sequence continues at coordinate 2,086,243 of NW_028324165.1, forward strand.
CTAATTTTAATCATTTCAAAACTCATTACACTAATATTGCTCCTGACTTGGAGCCAACGGACCGCCAACCATGATGTTTATCCGGCAATACTGAAAGCTATAAGTGAGCTTCCTTCAACTTTCCTTGGTTTTGGGCTGAGAGACCCAGACGAAAAAGTTTCATCGGCAAATTTTAACTAATTTAAAGGCGGATTTCCAACGAAAAGGGTACTTACGAACTGAAAACCGAGCATCGAGACTAACAATGGGGCAAGAAGTTATATCAGTATCTCAGAGAGAAGATATAAGATGCCTTTGTATTCGCGCGCCATAGTCCCAGTCCCCCTTTCAAAATACAAGGGGGGACGTAAAAGGAGGCGCCGGGCTATTTCGCTCTCCTCAGTCGGAAATTTTCCTCACTCGCGTCGTCGCGCTGACGTGAGTTTTCAAGAACCAATGAGATGCTGGTTGTAATTTAGAGACGGGGACCTACGTTAGGACTGGAGATAAAGCTGGAAATCTGGCGAATTTATATCTTCTCTCTGAGATACTGATATAACATCTTGAATGGGGCGACTGTGCCGATTTTCGAGTTCGTGCTGAGACCAAATTTTGAAGCGTTCTAACTAACTGAAAACCTTGCAAGGATGGTTCTAGCGAACTGAAGATAAACAATATAGAGAGACCCTCTATTGTTTATCTTCGGTTCGTTAGAACCCTTTTCGTTGGAAGTCGGCCTTTAAAAGAAAAAATATAGATTTAAATTAGAAACGGTCAGAATGTTTCCTAGAACCCTAAATTGAAGCACGCGATCGAAATGAGTTTTGGTTTCTGATATAGAATTTTCTCCGCAAAGTTTTGTAATAAATGCTGAAAATATGATTAAATAAACGCAACTCTATTATTTATCTGCATGCCGTTTTATCTATTATTTCGAAAACCATTACCTTAAGCAGAAGTCCATTAAAATAGCCTAGGAAGTAACCAAAAGCGGGGTATGGGACTCACCTCTCTTGTGTAGCAATACTGAAGAAGGGCGACACATTCGCCATCTCGCGATAAGTTTTCTCAGATCTCTGGTTTAGGCGAGACTCGAACACCAAAATTTGCCCTATTGGGAGAGAAACAGCTATTGGCTGAAAATGAACGCTGGATCTCTAAAGGGACCGGAAAACACCCCCTTCCACTGTAAAACCGAGCCCTCTCTTACAAAGCATCAGGGGAAGAAATGGGGGCTGTGAATTTGGGAATATCAAGGTCATTCGGTTTTATATTATTATTCATAAACCTATTGAAAAAAAAAATATTTAACGACCGTGGCCATTTCTCTTTTTATTTTTTTTATAAAGCAAACGTGCTATATAGAGATATCTACCCATTTCCGGTCCCTTTAGAGATCCAGCGTTCATGGCCTGAAGAAGTCACGCCCCGCTCAAGTGAAGAAATATCTCCAAGAGAGGAGGAGCTCGAGATTTCTAACAGGGTAAGGAAATTGGGAAAAACTAACCGCCCATCCGTGGAGTTAAAAGGAGTTCTTACCCCAGCCAGAAGTTAATGACTTCTTATCCTGGAAGTATTGGACACTAAGGCTTTATATAGTATCCATCCCTGTTAGTCAAAATTGCCTATGGCAATCGTAAAAGAGGGTCGAAAGTTTCTTCCCCACTAGGAAAACTATCTAATCTACTGAAAAAATCCCACGCCGAGAGGTTGTGGCACTCAAACTGTGGGGCGTGTTCAAAACTTCTTCAGCGCCAATCGTTGAAAAGCCGTCTGGCTAGAACTCTATGAAAATCCATTACAATCCGTGGGCCTACGACCCCACACTAGTTTGACCGGAATTTCTAGCAAACTCTATTAACAGCTGTTGTTGTCATCGTTTCTGATTCGTTACCTCAAACCATGGGACACACCTTAAAGTTTCGTTACTTGCCCGCTGCTTGCGCGCAAATCAGCCTGCCAGCTCAAAATGAGGGAAACGCCGTAGGTGGCGCGGTGATCGGACCTAATAAGAAGTTGGCTAACAGAGATGGTTCCGGATATGGTTAGAGTCCAATACTTCCCAGGATAATAAGTCATAAACTTCTGCCCCAGCAGAGACGTACACCATAACAGCTATTGTAATTGTTTACTTCCTAGGCTAATTTAATTGACTTCTGCCTTAAGCTAAACAAAAATTTACTGAACAACCGAACCAAACCTAATGGTCTTTATAAAATGAGGTTAACTATAGTAGCATTCAACCTCAGAAAGGGCAAATAGTCTCGTAGGAAACCGATTTTTAACCTTGAACTTTTGGGCGTCCAACCCTTCTAATGTTAGTTAGCAAAATTATTGATCACATTCTCCGGGTTTAAGTCGCCGCTAAAGAATAGGTATAAAACTCTATTTTAATCTGTATCAAGCTTCATAATTTATTTATATTGCTCCATTATACGGCATGAATTTATACATTAACATGAATATATACAGTATGTGTATCATTAGCCTTTCTATCATGTTATTCAGGGATGGGAGGTATCTTTCTATAACATAAACTTTTTAACGTCATCGCGGTATAGCCAATCAAAATCGAGACACTTGGAAGTTTGAACAGCAGACGACCAGTTTCACAAAATTGATCGAGGGATACAATTCCCAGTAAGGTTTACCAAACTCCGTCAATTGAATATTAAAAATGATCGCCGATACTTTAATAAATATCTCAACACGATGTCCGAAGGTGATGTTGATCTTATAAAGGAAATGTTGTTAAGTGCGCGCAATTTTTTTCCTTATCTAAAAGTGAAAACTGTGTGTAAAGTGCTAAGTCTTGGCCATAAAGAAAATGAAACGGTTGAAAATTAAGTACAGTACCAACATCTGAAATCTTGAGAATTGATGGGGGTTTTTCTGCTGTTGGAGGTAAAATTAACGCTGTACTTGACCAATTTACAAGCATAATTAGTCTTTCGCGTGACAAGACAAATTCTCAAACCGCCTAAAATTCTCTGACGTCAGAGAAACTTAGCCCCTCCCATCCCTGAATATGTAGTTTAACTAGTCAATGCACATATATATATATTCATGTTAAATGAATAAATTCATAATTATAATTATATGGGAACAAATCCTTCTGCGTAGAGTTTGCAAATTCTCTCCCCGCTTGTGAAAGGAGTTTTAGTCCGTGGTCTAACCCGGTTTCTCCTTTCCATCAAAACTTGCAGAGGTTAACGGTAATAGTTAGTATAGAGCGCTGTAGGTTAGCTGTGGCATAGGGGCTGGCCACCACCCCTCTATCATGCAATGTAAAGGGACCCACCTGTCAATAAGCCACAGGCTTAGTGTGGAAATCCCTTCGTAGACAAAGCTTAGATTAATATTATATCTCCACTAAAGTTTTATAAAACAGAGAATGGTTAACAGAACGCGCAATTCACGGGGTGCGTAAAGACGCGTTACCCAATGTCCGTATGGGGTAATTGAGCGTTAAAACTCCAGAAACACCCGATTAAAAATGTGTAATGAAAGGTTAGTACAAATTTTCTTATTATTCTGTTCAATTGTTATCGCTTATTTTTGAGAAACTCCTAAGTTGCAGGCTGGTTAAGTATTCCGTCTAACTTTTAATACTCTTTTCGTACCGAAGAATAATTTTCGGCCAAGTTTTACTTCTCGGATACAGGTATCCCCTCTCGATACTGACAAGAAAATTATTCGTGACCCGAACCCGGTTCCAAATCCGAAAAATATCTAAAAATGTATTATTTAAAATTCACGAATAATTTGAATTTATTTGAATCATTTCACAATTCATTAAAGTCATATTGCTCTTGGTTAGGGAATGTTGTTCCATAACGCCTAGTGCCTATGGGACCCCGAGGGTGTTAATCAGGCACTGCTTAAAGCTATGAATGGGTTTCATTGGTTTTGGACTGAAATACCCAGACGCAATTTCTAAAAAACTACCAGATAAATTACCGGATAAATTACCTATGAACTACTGATGATTTACCGGATAAATTACCGATGAATTACCGGATAAATTACCGATGAATTACCGGATAAATTACCGAAGAGTTACCGGATAAATTACTTATGAATTATCGATGATTTACCGGATAAAATACCTATAAATTGCCGGATAAATTAACTATATATTACCGAAGAATTACCGGATAAATTACCTATAAATTGCCGATGAATTACCGGATAAATTACCTGTATATTAGCGATGAGTTAGCGGATAAATTTCCTATGAATTACTGATGATTTACCGGATAAATTACCGATGAATTACCGGATAAATTACCGATGAGTTACCGGATAAATTACTTATGAATTATCGATGATTTACCGGATAAATTACCTATAAATTGCCGGGTAAATTAACTATATATTACCGATTAATTACCGGAAAATTACATATATATTGCCGATGAATTACCGGATAAATTATCTGTATATTACCCATGAATTACCGGATAAATTACCAGAAAAATTAGCGGATTAATTATCTATAAATTACCAATGAATTACCGGTAAATTAAGGATTAAATTTTTTTTAAAAAATTACCTTTCTGTCGCAAATTTATGGTAATTTTCTTTAAAGTCTGTATATCGTCTATTAAACACGTTGACTGCGTGAGCACTTTATACCTTGTTCAGGTCCTTAAACAACGAGAACTAATGGTAAATTGACGATATACTGAACTCTGAAGTTAAAAGGGGTAATTTTATCGTCTTTGGCAGTCTAGTGCACTTTGTTTTAACTAAACAGTTTTTTTTTGACTGTGAGCGCGAAAATTTTTGAAACTGTTCAGTAATTTACGGACGATAAATTACTTATTCACATCACTGTGACGAAAGAAGTAAGTTTTGGTTTCTGATATCGAATTTTCTTTGTTTTATAAGAAATGTTTATTAAATGAAAGCAATACTATTATTTGCCATAACTACAATTACCTTAAGCAGAAGTTAATGACTTCTTATCCTTTGAAGTATTGGACACTAAGGCTTTATATAGTATCCACCCCTGCTAGTCAAAATTGCCTATGGCAAACGTAAAAGAGGGTCGAAAGTTTCCTCCCCACAAGAAAAACGATCTAGTCTACTGAAAAAAATCCCACATCGAGAGGCTGTGGCACTCAAACTGTGGGGCGTGTTCAAAACTTCTTCAGCGCCAATCGTTGAAAAGTCATCTGTCTAGAACTCTATGAAAATCCATTACAATCCGTGGGCCTAGGACCCCACACTAGTTTCTTGTCACCGTTTCTGATTCGTTACCTCAAACCACAGGAAACACCTTAAAGTTTCGTTACTTGCCCGCTGCTGGCGCGCAAATCAGCCTGCCAGCTCAAAATGAGAGAAGCGCCGTAGGTGGCGCGGTGATCGGACCTAATAAGAAGTTGGCTAACAGAGATGGTTCCGGATATGGTTAGAGTCCAATACTTCCCAGGATAATAAGTCATAACCTTCTGCCTTAAGCTAAACTAACTTTCAGTGAAAAACCGACGTAATGGACTTCTGGTGGTGTATAAAATATGAGGCAAACTAAGTAGAATTCAATCTTAGAAAGGGTAAATATTCTCATATAAATTGGATTTTTTCTAGGCCTGTGCGAGTCCACTTTTTTGGGGTTCGAGTCGAGTCTCGAGTCCTAATTAAAGCTCTTATAGAATCTCGAGTCGAGTCTTTTAATTATTATCGAGTCCTCGAGTCCTTAAGTCAGCATAAGACCTAGGTTTCAAGTCCAGTGTCGAGTCCTGATAAATTATATCAAGTCCCACTCGAGTCCTATAAAATTAATTCCATTAATACTAACTTTAATATAATTTACTTAGTTTAATTTTTCATAATTATAGTACAAGAGTTATAATAAATTAATTTCTTATAAGGATAAATTATACTTAAAAAGTATAAATTTTACAGTGCCCATGACGAAAATGACGCGCAGTAACAATAATTTTAACTGTTGGTTTTGATTTGCTTAACTGCTTTATCTGAAGTCAAATTTTTGTCCAACCCCACTAGATGCGGCCCTCTACTTAAATTCCGGGTCACCTAGTAAATATTTTTGGACTTTATAAGGCGTCAAGTCTCGGTTCGAGTCCTCCTCGAGTCCAATAGTGAAGGTTTTTGAGGACTCGAAGTAATTCTCAAGTCCTAAAATCAATCGAGTACTCGTACAGGCCTGATGTTTTCATTGTAAATCATTCGTACGTCCTATTCTTCTAATGTTGGTTAGGAAAATTATTGATCAGATTTTCCGGGTTTAAGTCGCCGATAAAGAATAAATATGGAACTCCATTTAACTTCCATTATTGCATAAGCTTCATGATTTCTTTATTTTGCCCCATTATACTTATAAGCCTACTATAGACCCGATGTACATACGTATGGGGTGATGGCGCCCCCCCAGCCAGGGCCGGATTAAGGGGGGGCACTGGCCCGCGGGCGCAAGGCTTGTTGGGGGCGCATTGAGTTTAACTATTCCCCCTTAATGACATTTGCTGTTCGGTTTTTTCCGACTTAAGGGGGCGCACACTATCTCGGCCCCCGGGTGCAAAATTGCTTAATCCGGCCCTGCCCCCAGCCACCGGGTTTTATTGGGTATTTAGTTTTTTTTTTGTGTTTTTCACTTTAGCAGTTGCGTTCATGGTAGAAATTGTCATTCAAAAGTAACAGCTTAATAAAAATGTCTTAAAATGTTTCATTAAAAATAATAAATATTATTAAATAGTACTTTTGAAGTAGAAGCAACAAATTTCTTTAAAATGAAATTATTCTTGTATCCAAATTCATGGGTTTTATTAAGCGGTTTTTTTTATGGTGGATATAACCCAATAAAACCCGCGGGTTTTTGGGCTGGCTTTTATTAATTCGAACCCTGGTTACAACTAAAGAAATTCTCTAAAAAAAATTTTGCACTTAACTTAATTTACGCTACGAGAAATGTGCCTTTGCTAGTGCTGTAAAGTTAGGTTGGAAAAAAAGTGTACCCCCTTGGTCGCGAAACCTTGGGTCTATCGTCTAACTCTCAAAAAAGTATTGACCTCGTAATGCTAATCTGCATAGAGATAAACATTACGAGTTCGGATTAAGTATAAATAGGAACGGGACCTGCTAATACTCATAAGCAACCTATCATATCAAATGCTTCGATTGCTCGAAAATATAGTAAGTTTCATCAGGGATAGATTTAATTTCAGAAGTAGGAATGGAGAACAGAGTAGTCTAGGCGCGTGTCAAAGTCCCGGATCCCTTCCTGGGGAAGGGGGGTATGAAAGAAGAGGCGGGTCATAGCGACTGAGGTAAAAATGAATTACGTATTTTTCCCAACAGCAACGTCATCAAAACGTAGTTTAAGAGAGCCAATAAGATAATTTAAGCTTTTCGCTACGTGTTGGAGAAAGGGGCTCCATACTGGACTGAAGTAAATACTAACCGTTCTCCATTCCTATTTCTAAAATTAAATCTATTCCTGATTAAATTAAACCCATGAATTTCAAATATGACAGATTAATAGGGTATAAAAAGAATTACACTCGTGCTTTAATTATGTTTCAACTAGTCTCAGTCTGATACTGAAGAACTACGATAAATCTCTCATCAACACTTTCCAGTTTTTAAAGATTTTGGATTGTCCAGTCAAGCATTAGCGGGCCCAAAAAATGGCTTTGAACGAAATTGAATTTGTTGGAAATGATCGGTATTTTAAATACAGGTAGAACTTGAATTTTCAAATAATAAACGTTATCGTTGATTGGAAATTTAATTTAAAATTAAAGGTACACCCAAGAAACAATTATTAATTGTTCGATACCTTGGTCTGAAAAGGTGAGCTTATTAAAATTCGGTGACGTTGTTGAAACGAATCTTCAGTGTCTCGGAATTAAAACTGCTTTCTTGATGACAATTTAACTTTAATTTCTTGTCAGGATAAGACGGATTTTAAGGAACAGATGAAGTTCATGGCAGAATATTTTAAACGATTCTTCAACATGAAGTAAATTTGACACTTCCATATCGATTCGACTAATAATTGGACCGAATTAGACAGAATTCACTTAATGCTCAAACCACGGGCCACTAAACCCGGGATAGATTTATTTTAGACTATCTGTTACCCGCGGCCGCGCGACGTCGCTCGCGTGTAATAAAAACTTTCATCACAATGAAAGAATGGGTAGGTTTTCCTGATGACTAATACTTTTGTAGCACCCTATAGGAGCCAAGGCACTCGGCGTTGTCCTCGGGACCTTTTTTGTTACTTTTCATGCGGACATTATTCCATAAAGAAGGGTTTTTAAGTTTTTGGCCACCATTTAAAAAGATGACATCAAATCGAACCCATAAGACCGTTCAACCCGTCTATAAGCTAGAGGAAATTCAGTGTACTAAATATTTGTGAAATCGGTTGAAACGCGCGGACTTTGTTGCATAGAGATTTTTTTACATATCTGGGCGCCATTTATTAAGATGGCGGCGGATTGGAAAAATATTTTTTAGGACGCGCCTACTACTTATGAGTAACCTTCTTGCAAATTGTCAGCCTTCTAGGGCAAGCGGTTTGGGCTGGGCGTACCTGATTATCAGTCAGTCAGTCAGGACTTAAATAGATATAGAAGTAGGAATGGAGAAGAGAGTAATGTGGATTCGGTCCCGGACTCCTTCCCCGGGAAAGTGGGGGGGGGGGGGTCAAAAAGAAGAGGCGGGTCAAAAACTAAAATTTGTGTTTAGTTTTTCTTATGTTCTTGAAGAGACATTAACGGTTCACTGTGAGTCGAGGGTTAAACACGCATTGCGAGGAAAAGGTGTAGTTTCTATAGTAGAAGCAAGTGTCATGACGTATCGTCGATTTAAAATAATCTGCATTCAGCCTAAATAATGTAGTAATTCACAATTATAAAGCTTGAATAAATCATGAATTTTAACGTCTGCAATTGCTAATCTATAAAGAGCAATAATTACATATCTAGATATATAGGTTTGTAGGTATTTAGTGATACTCTCGACTAGGATAGGTAATGTTTTGAGTTCAAATTGAATGTCGCTATTGATTTTAGAGAATTAAAAAATATTCAAGAAAATAAAAGTAATTAACTCGTGAAATATGGCAAAAACAAAAATCGATAATTACTAGGGCTAGCCTTTCAATCATTCAGATTGTTTTTTGAAAATTAAGTTAATTTTGAATCGAGTAATTGAATTTTGTTTCTAATGGGGATTTCCTAAAAAAGTCAAAACAAACTATTCGAACACAACAGCTAATTGTTTTATATGGAAAGTTCATGATAACGTTTTCCCTAATTCTATACGCAACGTTAAAGAACTCTCAGAAACCAATCTCAGCTTACAGACTGCTATGAAACAATGTTAACATCCTATTATAATTCAATTTTGTCGACAACTTTTAGGCTGCATTACAAGAAGAAATATGTTGACTTCAATCAGTATTATAAAATAAACGATACGCCAAAATTTTCCGAGGTATGCAACTTTTTACTTATATTGAAACACTGATTAAAAACTGGAGTACAAATTATTAATCGCTTATATACGCCGATTTTAGACATATCAGGTTATCAATAGCAAAGAGATAAGCTCATTTTTCCTCAGTCGATTGGATCATTACAATCCATCTCCGCCACTCGGAATAAAGGAGATGATTATCGTGACTAGACCTCAAGTGACAGTCGCGTCCAATTCTTGGTCCTTCTTAAATATGGACAAAGAAGTAAAATTTGTTCTATAACAATATACTTAATACCCAATTCATTGTGTTTTTTCTTGGTTAATTCAGGTGGTGATTTTATTAGCGTTAACCTTGGGACTTCTGTCAATTTTGCTCGTCATTCACTCCATCGTAACAAACAAATACAAATCAGTGCCCACTAAGAAAGTAGCCAAGAAAATGACTAAAGAAACTCTGCAAAATGTCTGGGAGAACGCCTCGCTCTTGTGCGCCGAACGTAAGCAATTACTTCATCCCTAATATTTAAAATGAATTCAACTTCGTCATAAGCGAAACAGAGATTTATGTTTTGTAGCGATTCCCGCTGTTCTGCCTCACATTACTTGTCGTCTGCTCGCTTCTTCTTGGCTTATCGGAGTGACTTTCATTCTGTTCTTCTTGGGTTGTTACTTGCGTACGGACTTCTCGACGGAAAGCTACAACTGCATCGACACTCTATCGGACTTGATCAAATCGGGGATTGAGCCGGCATTTATAGCAAGCGATGATTTAAAATATATTGAGGAATTGGTGAATAATCTTCTTCATGTTAAGTCCTTAATTATTCTGATATCATTGGTTTGTATCAGGCGGCCCAGGACCCAGTTGTTATGAAATGGCTAGATGCACACAAGAAGAAATTTGTTAAACATTATTTTTTATTTCGATATCCATATATTGATTTTTTCATTCCAATTTTTTCTGGAAAGACAGCTCTGATCATAAACAAAGATGAAGTGGATTTTTATTTTAAAGAGTTTGCGGATATTCATAAGACGAAAGAGTTCTTCTTAAAAAATGGAGGATTTTACTTTTCGCAACAAGTTATTAAACTCGAATACAATCACATAACTTTCAACACCTCATGGATCAAAAGCACACCACAATTGAACGCCCAACTGGTGTCAGTAAGAATTTTATCAAAAACGATTATCAGCCTTAACGCCTGTTCTTTTTTACAGAGTAGAACCGATGTTCGAAAAGCAAGTTTTCAAGTATCAGGAACTAGAGTTAGATTACTTTATTGAACAGTTAACTTGGAAGAGACCATTGCAAAGCACTGCAGCCTTGGACCTGAGTAGCGTCAGTGTTCCTTTCTACTTTCTACTCATGCTGTTGTCAGGAGCAGTGGCCGTTGTGATTACCGAAATAATCTTTAACTAACTCCCTAAACGTTCAATAATAAACAGTTAAGAACACGAAGAAATGGAATTGTACAATACAAGACACAATTTTTATTTTTCTTCGAACAATGCGAAACGAACGAAATCACTTCGTGTTAGGTCGTTTTAAATTCACTCTCTAACTATAGAGCATAATTATGCAAATAAGATTTGAAAGTAATTAATTATCATATATGACCATCTAATTATTTTAGTAAACGTATTAGTCGCGAAACACGGATATTCTGGTAGAGTTTTAAACGCCTAATATGCATAAATCCTTGAATAAATGAAGAATTTCTCATTCATACATTAATATATCATTCAATGGTAAAATAGGCAATCGTCTATGACATGCACATGTCCTCATTATACAGTCCATAGCTATCCGAAATACGTGCGAAGAACGTACGTTACAATTTCTATAGGGTCACCGTCTCCACCCTGTAATGGTAGATAGCTTTTCAATTTGGTACTTAATATTGTCCACGTTATATTCAACACTTATTCTGTTTTAACAATCTCGTCCTCATTGTTAAAAAATATATATTGATACATTTTTGTTTTGGCTCGAGATTGGGTTAGTGATATCCAGCGCCGTCTTAAGGCATGGGCTATATGGGCTGTAGCCCAGGGCCCCGTGTGAATTAAGGGCCCCAAATTTCTTGTTCAAGAAGTAGGCAATACGTAACTATTACCGTCACGCTTCGAGGAAATATTAAGTTGTGAACAAATTTTCTAACCAAAATCTCTGCGGACCCCCTTTCTAAAGAGTTTCATGGCCTACACTAGGTTCCATGGTGGCTACAACCACCCTTCTCAGATGAATTCGCACATGTTTACAGAGAGAATAGTATACCTAGCTCAAGCTGCATCCATGTCATCGTTCTATTCTCTTACTCCGTTGACTTTAATTTAGGAGAGCTAATTTTTTTTAGTGTTCCGACCAACTGAAAAATGTTCCCGTTCGTAACATCAAAGAAGCAGTCTGATGAGTAACATGTCACCCAATTTTGCTTTAGCGGTTAGCCGAACTCAAACGGTTTATTAAATCCAATCAACTCTATGTCTTTCAATCTAAACTGTCTTTTCACTCTACTTTACTTAATCTGTTACTTTATATATTGCCTACATTAATCAAGGCCTGTGCGCGGCGCTGATTTTCTATTTTCGTTTGGCAACTTATGTTGCCGAATTCCCTCACCCGAGAGCGCTGTTAGCTGGACTTAAGGAAATTGAAATGTTCATTTTCCCTAGCTTGAAATTTCAAATGTTCATTTTCGCGCACGTTTTGGTCCAGCTCGCAATGCCATCTCGCGGTAAAATAGATAGAAAACCTGAATGCTCTCCGATATCGATGCTTACAAGTTTTTATAGTTTTATTGTCGTGGGAACCGGTCCCTTCGTTCAAAGTTTTTGTTTTAATTGTCCAGATTACCCACATTCCCTCTAGCAGGACAGTTAAAGATATTTTTACTATAAAAATTAATGAAAATAACTCTTTAAAACGTGAATGTAATTCTTCAAAACATCAATATTTGCGCGAGCGCATTAGGCCTGATTCGTAAAAATATTTACATACAAAATATATACATAATATACAACATACAACAAGTACAATCTGATTACCAAATTATATTATTTATACACTCATTTTGTATTTTCAATAAACCGCACTAATCGACTTTTCTTGTTCACCTTTCCTAACGCTAACGGATAACGTGGCGCATTGTCCCTCGAACGCTATGCAGCGATGTAGGCGGGTGTGATAGGGCAAACTGGAGTTCGAACGCTGCTCTCTTAAATGAGTCTATTTTAGTTTGAGCACGCATGGATGTTTTAGGCCTATATTTTCGAAACTTCAAAATATCTTTAATCATCGCAAGGGTCAGTGACAAATTTGAAAGTTAAGCTCCAAAGTGAAAAAAAGGCGCTTGAGGGATGGAAAATTCTTCAAAAATAACGAAGTCAACTTATTTATTTTAACAAAACCGGGGGCAACATCATCGGATTCTCATTTACACCAAAAGGGTAATGTATCTCAGGATGAGCCAGAAGAGCATGATAATCAAAGAGAATCAGAACTCATGAAAAGGCTAGAAAGAAAATGATTTAAGCTTATCGCTACTGCATTGAAACAACATGAATGCTCTTCTCTGAATTTATCTATTTTTGACGACATGAAATTAACTTTTTAATATATTACGCTGTATCGAGTCTTATACAACTGAATATTCATTTTTTTATGTTCCTGAAATAATTAGCCCTGGGCCCCATGACGCCTTAAGACGGCCCTGGTGATATCCAAAGTATTTTCTGTAATCTGTACCTAGACTTGGTTTTGCTACACTTCATTCTTCAGTCTCTGTGGCGTTTGATCCAACGATCATGACTTTGGAAAAATTTCGTAGATCATAAGTAAAATAATCGCAATAAGTATGACACTTCAAATATCCCCAATGCTAAATGCTTCTCTTTGGAAAAGTTTCTCCCGAGGAAAACAGAATAAGAGAGTTCTAGGTAACTATAAAACTTTATTCTCCATGGCGCCTTAAAAATGGTCGCTTCTACGACAGTGTTTGACAAATGGCGGAAATGATGTTGTGCCCAGAAACATTTAGTGACATACTTTTTATTTTGCAAAATGTTACTTAATGATCGGTTAAATTCATGTAGGGAAAAAATTGTAATATGGATAAAATTGTTACAACTGTAGTTTGTCCCTTATTCAACATAAATATTTATAGTGTAATATAACTATTTTGGCACTATCCCTCCATTGAGCATAAATATCTATTGTGAACTCTAACTATTTGAACACTACCCATTTATTGAACATAAATATTTATAGTGTAATATAACTATTTTGGCACTAACCCTCCATTGAGCATAAATATCTATTGTGAACTATAACTATTTTGTAAGTACCCCTTTATTGAACATAAAAATTTTGGATGTAATATAACTATTTTGGCACTATAACCCTTCATTTAGTATAAATATCAATTGTGAACCATAACTATTTTGACACTACCCCTTTAATTAACATAAATATTTATAGTGTAATATATCAAAATTGTAAATCTACTTTTAAATATGTACACAAAGCTTCCTTAAATATCTAAAATATAACTAGAATTACCCTAATATTTCTAGTAAAATTAAAGGTAACCTTTTCTTATTGGGGTGGTGAAGTGGTTAGCACTTTCGCCTCGCAGCAAGGGTCCCGGGTTCGATTCCGAACTGTGGCACCGGGTGAAATACCTGGGAACAAACCCTTCTGCGTACAGTTTGCAAGTTCTCTCCCCGCTTGTTAAAAGGAGTTTTCCTCCGCGGTCTTACCCGGTTTCTCCTTTCCATCAAAACTTGACGAGGTTAATTGTAATAGTTGGTATAGGGCGCTGTCGGTTTGCTGTGGCATAGGGGCTACCCACCACCCCTTTATGCAATGTAAAGGGACCCACCTGTAAACAAGCCACAGGCTTAGGGTGGAAATCCCATCATAGAAAAAGCTTGGATTATTATTATAACTATTTTGACACTAAATAAATATTTCTTGTGAACTATAACTATTTTGACCCTAACTCTTTAATGAACATAGTGTAATACAACAAAATTGTAAATCCACTTTTAAATATGTTCACAAAGCGTTCTTTAAATTCTAAAATATAACTAGAATTACTATAATATTTCTAGTAAAATTAAAAGTACCTTAACCTTACCTTAAAATTCTAGTTAAAAATAGGCCTTGAATATAAGTATAAAATTGGAAAAAACATATGGTTCATAAAACACAAAATTAAACTTTAACCCAATAATTATTAAGAAAAGAAAAATATATACTATAATAACATATGCTTCTATCAAGTTCTTATAGGAAATAAGAGGGAGAGGCAGGCCCGAGACTAGCGCCATGCTTTCACAAACACCCAAGAAAGTCCATCGATGATTGGCCGAAATTAACAAAAAAAATCGAGCCTACCCCTCTTGAATTCAATATAAAAGGTCACCTTTTCAATTTTGAAAATTCAATCTTCAATTTTCTACATCGATGTAATCAATATTCAATAAAGCTCAATAATTATCTGCGAGTTTTTGTCAAATTATGTTAGTTTGCTTTTTAAGTTTACCCGTACAAAAATTTTAAGCTGTAATTCATCTGCATACGCGCTTTTTTATCGCTACCACGCTGTAATAGGTATAAATTAAGGCTACATTTTCTGCAGCTCGAAAAACGCGAAAATTTCACAGAAATTCCAGAACTGCAAATTGTCTGCCGTTTCTACATTTTCTGTTTATTATCTGTTAATTGTCTGTATTGGCAGAAATATGCAGCGCGATTCTGCAAACGCGATGCAAAAGTAGAAATAACAGCTGCTAGTTTAAAACTGTAATTTGACCACAGTTATAGACATGTTACAGTTCTGCAAAAGTGATGGAAAAGTAGAAATCCAGCTGCCAATTTAAAACTGCAATTTGACTATATTTATTGACATGTTACAGGTCTGCAAAAGTGATGAAAAAGTAGAAATACCAGCTGCTAGTTTAAAACTGCAACTTGACCACATTTATAGACATGTTACAGGCCTGCAAATGTGATGGAAAAGTAGAAATCCAGATGCCATTTTAAAACTGTAATATGACCATATTTATAGACATGTTACAGGTCTGCAAAACTTATGGAAAAGTAGATATTCAGCTGCCAATTTAAAACTGTAATTTGACCATTTTTATAGACATGTTACAGGTGTGCAAAAGCGATAGAAAAGTAGAAATACCAGATCCTAGTTTAAAACTGTAATTTGACTACATGTATAGACATGTTACAAGTCTGAAAAAGTGATGGAAAAGTAGAAATGCAGCTGCCAATTTAAAACTGCAATTTCACCATATTTATAGAAATGTTACAAGTCTGAAAAAGTGATGGAAAAGTAGAAATCCAGCTGCCAATTTAAAACTGTAATTTGACCATATTTATAGACATGTTACAAGTCTGAAAAAGCGATGGAAAAGTAGAAATCCAGCTGCCTATTTAAAACTGTAATTTGACCATATTTATAGACATGTTACAAGTCTGAAAAAGCGATGGAAAAGTAGAAATCCAGCTGCCTATTTAAAACTGTAATTTGACCATTTATATAGACATGTTACAGGTCTGCAAAAGTGATGGAAAAGTAGATATTCAGCTGCCAATTTAAAACTGTAATTTGACCATTTTTATAGACATGTTACAGGTGTGCAAAAGCGATAGAAAAGTAGAAATACCAGATGCTAGTTTAAAACTGTAATTTGACTACATGTATAGACATGTTACAAGTCTGAAAAAGCGATGGAAAAGTAGAAATCCAGCTGCCTATTTAAAACTGTAATTTGACCATTTATATAGACATGTTACAGGTCTGCAAAAGTGATGGAAAAGTAGATATCCAGCTGCCAATTTAAAACTGCAATTTGACCACATTTATACACATGTTACAGGTCTGCAAAAGTTATGGGAAAGTTGAAATCTAGCTTCCAATTTAAAACTGTAACTATTCAACATTTATAGACAAATTGCAGGTATTCAAAAGTAGAATTTCCTACTTTTGAATACCTGCAATATCTCTCTAAATGTGGTTAAATTACAGTTTTAAATTGGCAGCTGAATTTCTACTTTTCCATCACTTTTGCAGACCTGTAACATGTCTATAAAAATGGTCAATTTAGGTCAAATTAAAGTTTTAAATTGGCAGCTGTATTTCTACTGTTCCATCACTTTTGCAGACCTGTAACATGTCTTTAAATGTAGTCAAATTGCAGTTTTAAATTAGCAGCTACATTTCTACTTTTCAATCACTCTTTCAGACCTGTAACATGCCTATAAATGTGGCCAAATTGCAGTTTTAAATTAGCAGCTGGATTTCTACTTTTCTATCACTTTTGCAGACCTGTAACATGTCTATAAAAAAAGGTCCAATTACAGTTCTAAATTGGCAGCTGCATTTCTGCTTTTCCATCACTTTTGCAGATCTGTAACATGTCTATAAATGTGGTAGAATTGCAGTTTTAAATTAGCAGCTGGATTCTACTTTTCTATCACTGTTGCAGACCTGTAACATGTCTATTAAAACGGTCAAATTACAGTTCTAAATTAGCAGCTGGATTTCTACTTTTCCATCACTTTTGCAGACCTGTATCATATCTATAAAAACGGTCAAATTACAGTTTTAAACTAACAGCTGGTATTTCTACTTTAGCGTATGCAGAATTGCGCTGCATATTTCTGCCAGGCTAGACAGTTAACAGTTAACAAACAGAAAATGAAGAAACGGCAGTCAATTTGCAGTTCTAGAATTGCTGTGAAATTTTCCCGTTTTTTGAGCTGCAGAAATGTAGCCTTAATGTATACCTATTACAGCGTGGTAGCGATAAAAAAAGCGCGTATGCAGATGAATTACAGCCAGGGGCGGACTGGCGGCGTTTTCGTGAGGTGGGCATTGGAGGGTCGCGGCCCCTAAAATTTCATATCTTAGCGGCCCCCAATTTCCCAAAAGGACCAAAACTGTTCTAAAGCCACGTTTTACTTTTACATTATGAGGTGAATTAACCATAAAATCCTGTAAAACGGCTAAAACATTTGTGACTAATTAACAATTTAAATGTGACTAATTATCAATTGAAATGTGACTAAATAACATTTAAATGTGACTAATTAGCAATTTAAATTGACAGTAATTAACAATTTAAATTTACAGTAATTAACAATTTAAATTGACAGTAATTAACAATTTAAATTGACAGTAATTAACAATTTAAATTGACAGTAATTAACAATTTAAATTGACAGTAATTAACAATTTAAATTGACAGTAATTAACAATTTAAATTGACAGTAATTAACAATTTAAATTGACAGTAATTAACAATTTAAATTGACAGTAATTAACAATTTAAATTGACAGTAATTAACAATTTAAATTGACAGTAATTAACAATTTAAATTGACAGTAATTAACAATTTAAATTGACAGTAATTAACAATTTAAATTGACAGTAATTAACAATTTAAATTGACAGTAATTAACAATTTAAATTGACAGTAATTAACAATTTAAATTGACAGTAATTAACAATTTAAATTGACAGTAATTAACAATTTAAATTGACAGTAATTAACAATTTAAATTGACAGTAATTAACAATTTAAATTGACAGTAATTAACAATTTAAATTGACAGTAATTAACAATTTAAATTGACAGTAAGTAATTAAAAAACATTTCAGTTTTTTTCACACTGTTTTAATTAAAGCATTTTATGTTAAAATACTTCTCATTAGTTGGGAAGAATTTACTACATACTAATGTATATCGCTAAATGGTACGTTGTTAAGTAGTTCTCTTTTAACCGAAATCAACATCAAAGCTTGAAGATTTTCTTGTCCAAGGGACGATCTCAGTCTGTTTTTTATAATTTTCAATTTTGAAAATGCTCTTTCGCAGCTAATTTGGCTAAATGACAATGTTAATAAATATTCGTAAGCCAGATATAGGTTAGTGTAAGCTGCGGAATGTAGATTAAATTTATGAAGAAGCTGAAAGCAACAAATCAGACATCCGTCACAATCAACATTGGAACATGAAGCTGTAAAACGAGGTTGAGCTATTTGTGCTTTTGAAATACTGGCCTCTGGCTCTGGAGCCTCTGGTTCACTTAACAGGTCCTCATCAAGGCTTACATCAGAACCAGGCTCTCCATCTCCGTAAATTTCTTCAGTTTTTGAATTGAGAGATGCTCTTAAGTCTTGGAATATTTTGGTAAATGAGACCAGCTCTTTCGTCAAAGGATCTTCGTCAATATTCGATAGTCTTGAAATCTGTGGAAGATCTATCTGGGGTATGCCTCTTTCTTGAATTTCCGAAAAATGACGTGGGTGTAGGTATTGCGCACTCGAAATAAGTTTGCGGTTATCGGAGAAACGTTCCGTTAAGCTACTAAATTGTTGGTCTTTAATAACGCGGAACACCTCCACTCTGTAACGATCAATTGGGCTTTCAAGGCTCTCATCTCATTGTAAATTTGCAAAGAGCGGTCGTAAAGCTTATCTTTCGCCTAGGCTGCTAATATCATATAGAAAAAATTCAAAAAAAAGTCCAATGGCTTGCATTGTCTTGCAAGTTCATAACCTTCTTCCTGAGGCTTCTTCCCCCAATTTCCTATCTTTTGTTTTCAAACTGTTTTTGAATTGATTCAAAATAAAAATTACCAAACAATTAGTACTTAGGCATTTAGATCAACGCCACGGCCAGTCGCCGTGGCCGACCGACCGGCCCCCAAACCCTTATTTTGCCTCCGGCCCCGTGGGATATTGCCCACCAGCCCCCGTGGCCAGTCCGCCCCTGATTACAGCTTAAAATTTTTGTACGGGAAGTCAACTTCGAGCGCACCCTAAATTTTTATCTGCTTCTGTTAGGCATTAATATTACTGCTTTTATTTTTCTAAAATTTGAATAAAGAATTGGTTAGGCCTAAAAAGGCATCTTAAAAAAGCTTTACTCATTCATCTTAATAAAATCTTTTGATCTAATACTGTCACGTCTCGATCCTAAAAATATTTCAACCACCATAAAAGATAGAAAATTGAAACATTTTTTGGTCATAAATGGGCCAGTATTGTATATACAGTTATCATAAGTTTATCAGATATGTTTCAATAAGTATGACACTGCCTATACTTCGTAATGCTAGAGACTTACTGAGAGCTAGTTCGAGAATGACGCGAG